>NC_086324.1:61060523-61366952 GCF_036172605.1 Pelobates fuscus | reverse complement strand
GGGTGTCCAGGAAGCAATGTCCTGTTATGGGTAACTAGTGCTGTTTGCTGAATATGCTGATATAGCTAGGAAGGCTTAGGGTCGCTAGAAACAAGTTGCCTTCAAGGCATTAGCTAGAGCAAGGAAGTACACTAGTAGTAAAATAGCGGACAATAAACCAAGGCTCAAAGGCAAGAGTGATATAGGTTATATGCATAGTCAGCCTTATATTACTGAGACCCATAGTCTATGCAGTGATAGTTGTTAGGTACGTGAATCAAGAGTCCATGCCATAGCAGTAGTGAATGTGCCCTCTGAGAGCAAATACGGCATGTCCATAGTATAGTAGTCTGCTTCAGCCTATGCCCAGTGCAGGAGTGTGCCTCTTGCTGTTGGCTTTGGTCTCTGGGAAAACGCTGGTGCACGCTGGCGGGCTGTGTAGGGCCTCTGCTGTGCAGGTGCGGGAAGAGGTGATCCTCCAGCCCCAGGCTGGTGTGCAGGCCTGCATCACTGTGCCACAAACCCGGTGACTTCCAGAGTCCGAGTTTCCTCCTCTTGTGGGAGTGCTGGGGGGTCTGGTGGTATGCTGCCGTTTACGGCGCTGGGACCTCCGCTGCTGTGGAAGATGCTTAGGGGCTTTAGCCCTGGTGGCCTTCAGCCCAGGTGGGCTACGTGGAGTAGGGGTGTTTGGCTGTGTAATCGCTGTGCCCGAGGACACCCTCCTTGCTCCCCGCTGCTTGTGCCCCACCTCACCGGCGCGTGTCTTGGTTTGTAAATCGGTCTGGGCTGCCTGTATGCGCTGGTCCAGTTTCTCCCAGAACCGGAGGAAGATTTCCTCGAGGCGTTGCAGGGTGTCTGTGGCATTACTGTGACTGGGCATGTAGCTTAGAGGCAGGCTTCTAGTATGTGGTGAGTGTGCAGCCGCCATCTTGGATGTGCCACGAGGCAGGCGTTTGTAGTGCCGTGCTGGATGCTGGTGCAAGTGGTTCTCTACTGCGGTTCTGTATGGTCCAGGATAACCCCCACTGGACCGAGGGGGGGGGGAGGTGTGTGTGCGAGGCTGCAGTCACTGTACCTGTGCCCGGAAAGCGGACGTCTCTCCGTGGCTCAGTCCGCAGTAGGCCACAAGCCTCGGCGTGTCAGTTTGGCTGTGCAGGAGTTTGGGGGAAGCACCCGTCGATGCAGCAGCCTCTCCTAGTTTCAGTCGTCGTGGGTTGCAGTCTGTCAGACACAATTTATGGGTAGAAGTCCCCGCTTTTTGTCCCCAGACGCGGGAGCTCTCGCTGGACACGTCTGGGCTGCTTGGCTGCTTAGCTCCGCCCCCCAAAGAAATATTTTAGAATGTGGAAGTGGGGCTCAAAACAGGGGTGTACTGGGCTACGGTGCAAGAATAAAAGAACGGCCCCCTTCTCACCTGGTTATGACCCTGGTAATTTCAGAAGGTTATAGGGTTACTCCAACCAAAAACAGTGTTTTAATAAACACTGTGTAATAATGCCCAATGACACTGAGAGAGGTGAAGTTACGCTTCCTGCAGCAAACTCAGTATTTGCAGCATTCTATACCGAAATGCTGCAAATATAGACTCAGAGCACCATAACCACTTCAAATCACTCTAGTGGTCTTGATACTTGGTGTAACACGTTAAGTTGCAAAATGCTGCAGAACAGCGAATTCTTTGTGTCAAAAATGCATTAAAAAAAACGTACTGGTGCCTTGAGTGTAACAATCTTGTTTTCAGCGTGTCCAAAAACCTGTTTTACACCATGAACATGAGAACAAAATATACCGGTAGTTATCTTTTGTGTTAAGGATACTCTATGAGTACTCCCCCTAGAGTACTCATTTACCTATTACATTGCCCTCGTGAGAATTCTAATTACCAGTACAGGCATATATGTCCATTGTAGGTTTTCTGATGACATGATCACATAAACTAACATTGCAGAGGAACTAGCAGTTATCTTGTGGACGAGACTTGGCCTTGCTGGATCTACGGTACGTATTATTACAAAGTACTATCAGGTTTGCTGACGCTGCATATGCTTCGGGCACTCCCTTTAGACTCACAAGATGTTTTCATTACTAAGATTCCAATGAAATGAAACTATATTGTACTTTGATTTGCTATCAACCGGTTTTGGTAATTAAAGAGTCGTAATTAGACTTTTGTTCACCCAACATTACACAGGTTATACATACAAATACACTGAATATATAAAATAAAAATCCAGGATTAGATAAAGAAAGAAGAGGAAAAGACTCAACAAAATGTTTAAAATACTTTGTGGAAGTGGAAAAAATATTAGTATTGAATTGGTAAAAGCTGGGACGAATGAGGGTAACAAGGAGAAAAATGAATGAGTGAGGATGAGAAAATATGAGTTGGAGAAATGGTGAGAAAAAACATGCATTTTACATGAAATTATTTAATCAAATACATATTTATTAAAATCAGATTAGTTTTGGACATCTGGTAGGCCTGTATTATGAGCTTTCAGTTTCAGCTTTTCCTACAGTCGGGTGAAAACATTGTGTGTACATTGTCCTTTTGTTGGAGAATTGTTCTCATCTTCACTGTCAGTACTAGATGCAAAAATCACATCATGTGTTAATATCTATTCAGTAATAATATAAATGCAATATTGAACAACATTTCATGGATAAATATATCAACATGTTATGACAATAATGGTAAAGATATAGAATGGGATATTTGTAAACATGGATGAGGGGAAAGCTTCACATCACCGCATGTTCTGTAGTGCAAAGCTGCAAAAAGCTTTTAATCGATTCAGTAATAAAAAAAACAGATTTCACATCAGTTCATTCATTTTGACTTTCATTTTCATGCAGAAAATTATATATCGCTGATGTATGAATACAGATGGTCATGCAGCTCTAATTACAGCTCTTCATACCCTGATCAGCCACAACATTAAAACCACTTGCCCTGTGGAGGAGCGAAAGTGAACAGTCCCTAGGTAGTGGACTGGCCGCTAATTGGAAGCTAGATGGGGCGACGAGAGAGAGAACAGCCGAGCCGCTGAGGGTGTGACTGGAGCCCCGTGGGCATGCTCTTAATCCCCTTCTCACCCAACCACATGAGCCGCCAGGGCCCGAGGGTGGTCCTGTTGATGGACGCAAGACGGCCGGGCTTCTACAATTTCTATGAGATTTTCTTCTTTTCTCTTAACTATCTATCTTCATTCTTCTCTTTGTCTTTTTTCTACCTCCTTTGAGGTATATAAGCTACACTTAAAGGACCACTATAGTGCCAGGAAAACATACTCATTTTCCTGGCTTTATAGGGTCCTTGGGTCCCCCTCAACCTCTGGGTCCCCCTCCCTCCGGGCTCTAGGGTGAGGAAGGGGTTAAATCCTACCTTTTTCCAGAGCCGGGCTCCCTCGGCGCTGGGGAATCTCCTCTTTCTTCTGCCGTCATCGGCTGAATGCGCATGCGCGGCAAGAGCCGTGCGCACATTCAGCCAGTCTCATAGGAAAGCATTCTCAATGCTTTCCTATGGACGCTGGCGTCTTCTCACTGTGAAAATCACATTGAGAAGCACTTTTAGCGGCTGTCAATGAGACAGCCACTAGAGGCTGGATTAACCCATTTGTAAACATAGCAGTTTCTCTGAAACTGCTATGTTTACAGCAGGCAGGGTTAATCCTAGATGGACCTGGCACCCAGACCACTTCATTGAGCTGAGGTGGTCTGGGTGCCTATAGTGGTCCTTTAAGGTAGGAACAAGATAACTGCTCAAACGGCATCAATGACCCACAGACAAATGCAAAAGTGAGCTATAATGTGTTAGGACTGATGCGTTAAGTCAACATTAGAGTTCTTATGTCTAAGTTCCTTTTGCCCATATAGGCATTTTAAACAATATAAAACTCAAAATGTGACGATAGCAACTAACTGGGGACCTACGGGCTTGGAAACGTGGTTACATGTATATTATGTACAACAGTTGCCTGTGTTAGATATTGTTTTGTATTATGAAGGTCTTGGTATTATTGGATTTCAATGTAATCACTGATTATGCTATTAGTCACACAAAAATAAAGAACTGAAAAAAATAAAACGACTTGCCTAATATCGTGTAAAATCCCCTTGTGCTGCCAAAACAGCTCTGATGTGTCTGGGGGTGAACTCCACAAGAACTCTGAACATGTCCTGTATTTTCTGGCACCAAGACATTAGCAGGAGATCCTTTAAGTCTGGCAAGTTGCAAGGTGGGGTGTCTGTGAATCAGATTTGTTTATCCAGCACATCCCATAAATGCTGAATCGGATTTAAATCTGGGGAATTTGAAGGCCAAGGCAACACCTTGAACTCTTTGTCATGTGCCTCAAACCATTCCTGAACAATGTTTGCAGTGTGAAAGGGTGCATTATCCTGCTGAAAGAGGCCACTGCACTCAGGGAACACCATTGCAATGAAGGGTTGTGGTCTGCAAATAATCTATAGGTATGTGGTATGTGTCAAAGTACCATCCACATGAATGCCAGGACCCAGGGTTTCCCTGCAGAAAATTGCCCAGAGCATAGCACTGCCTCCACTGGCCTACCTTATTCCAAAAGTACGTCCTGCTGCCAACTCTTCCATAGGTAAAGTACGTGCAAGCACGCGGCCATCCACCCGATCTAAAAGAAAACATGATTCATCAGACCAGGCAACCTTCTTCCATTCCTCATATCCCCATTGTACACACTTATGGCAATGGACAGGGGTCATCATGGGCACTCTGACTGGACTGCATCTACGCAGTTCCATACGCAGCAATCTGAGATGCACTGTGTTCTGACACCTATCATGGCCAGCATTAAGTTTTTCAGCAATTTAACCTACATTAACTCTTCTGTGTGATCGAACCAGACAGGCTAGCCTTCACTCCCCATGTACATCAGTGAGCCTTGGGCACCCATACCCCAGAAGCCGGTTCACCTGTTTTTCTTCCTTGCACTACTTTTGGTAGGTATTAACCACTGCATTCTGGGAACACCCTAAAAGACTTGCCATTTTGGAGATGCTCAGTCATCTAGCCATGGCTTGTCAAAGTCACTCAGATCTTTTTGCTTGCCTATTTTTCCTGCTTCTAACACACACATTCAAGAACTGACTGCCCACTTGCTGTATAATATATCACACCCCTAGATAGGTGCCATTGTAAGGATATAAGCAATGTTATTCACTTCACCTATAAGCGGTCTTAATATTGTGGCTGAACTGCGTATATATTTCAAAAGAGTTTTCTTAAATTTCACAGCAAATTCACATTATTGTGTGTACACTGCGGGGCACTCAATGCATTCAAACATAAAGCATTGCATTACAGAGTTTCACAGCAATAAAGCCCAGGGGACAGTCCATATTTTGGGCCCAAATCCCTTAACCCCTTTTTTCTCATAATGCCCTTCTTTTGTCAGACCTCCATACTGTTGGTGTGGCTGAGTGTATACCAGAGCTACACAGCAAAAATACTCGGAGTAAAGTGTCTTTAAACTACAATAAATGTGTTTAGAAATCAGTCTGTCTAAATAAGATACACTGTTTTAATTACATTTTAGTTGCATAAATTGTTATTAGTAAATCACCTTCAATTTATCTGAACAGCCAGCCCCTGGCTACACCCCCACTCACACCACTAAAATAAAAGTTTCCCTCTCTGTCCATTTGAAATGTTGGGATGTGTGAGGTAGTGTGGTGTTTTATGGGTTGTAAATATTTGTGTGTAAATACATTTATTAACTCTATCCACCCTTTTTGCATCCTTCCACATTTTTCTTCTCTCCATACCTCTCCACTATTTTTGTTTTCTCCTGGCCCTCTGCTCCTTGTCTACAATGACTCACTTTTTTTTTTTAAAACTATATACTACTTGTTTAACGGTTTAGCGTAGCCGAGTTATGCTGTGATGGCCTGCTTCCCTTGCTGGTTTCTTCCCTCTGCCTAGTGGAGGAACTAATAAGCAAAGAGCCCTGGTGCACACACAACAAGATTTATCAAATGACATGACAATCTGGTTCAGTTCTAGCAAAGCCAGGCCAGCCACTGCAAATGAGGTTGAGAAATAGAAAAACAGTCAGGGTTTAACTAAAAAAAAACATGAATTGCAAAACTAAGGCGGAAATAGTCAAGCTGTGACTAGAACCAAGTTAGATCATTAAGATTAGCCTAATTTTTGCCATTTGAATTTAAATTGCTATAATTCAGTGTTTAGTAAATAACTGATTAATTCATTTCTCCTCTTCCATGTATGTTTTATATTTGTTGAATGCCAGGTACAAAGGACAGAGCTCATAATAACGATTGACAGGGATTGAAGATGATGGCACCAAGATGTAGGCTAAAAAGATGCAGATTTCTACATTTAATTTTATTTTATATACTTCGCATAAGAATATTTGTTCAATACATGGTATGAGTATATATTACTAAAAATGACAAAACCCCGCTTTTTATGGTGCTTAGTGTTCCTTGAGCACCTACTGTTATTTCTGTTAGAGTATTTAGTGGCTGTGATTTGTAAAAAAAAAAAAAAAATGTTGGCGCTATAAGACAGCAGGAACACTCAATTCCAGGTTGCCTGATCAATTCTTTCCATATTGTGTTACTTTGTATTGGACATACTCTCATTTGCATGTCTTCACAGCTCTGCAGAATATATTGGTGCCTTATAAATAAAATTAAAAATAGCATTTACCATTAAACAAGAGCACTAAAATTGGCTTTGTCACCACCTCCCCATCCAAAATTAGTATTTCATAAAGATAAAATATTTATGAAGCACTCACATTGACTGTGATGGAATCTCACTGGAACTTTGTCTTAGTATTTTTCCTACGCTTTACAAAAAGTGAAGCTACCTCTGTCTCTGTTGGATACCACGATCTCCCCAGATTCCCCATAGACCTCAGTATGTAGTACTATCAATGAGAGTGCCAGGAGCAGAAGAGGACCAATAGGAAAATATGGCGGTGGTCAGAAGCGATAGGTTAAGGAAAGTAAAACTCACCTTCCCCTACCCGGTTCCTTGACCCCACACTGCCAGCGTAGCAGTCACCATCTGACCATCTGAGGTCTTTGCAAACTGCATATGGCGACAAAGACGCTATAACCTGCATTTGTGATATCTGAGAAGGGAGCTGGACTGCAGGCCGCAGGGGACGCGGTTAAGAGTTAAATTACTCGAAAACAATTTGCCTATTTAGTGTGGAATAGCATCAGAGTACTCCTGGCACCAAAACCACTATTCCTGCTCACTGGTGAAGACTATGGAACGTTATGTATAAGATAAACTCTGTATTACAGGTGTAATACAATCTGTAACCACAAGATGTCGCCAAAGCATTACATTTTATTTTTTTGTATTAGCCTCCAAAATTAATCAGAATATACATTGTATAATAAACTGGATACACATGTCAATAAATGTTATTTCAGCTCAGAGATAGCAGAACCAAAGTCTGCGAGACGGAAATGGCCGGAATGCGGGTTACCATGGTAACGGAATGCCTGACTATGGGCGACGGAAGTGCGGCCTGCAGAGCCTGGCCAGGACATGGCGCCCCGCTCTCCCCGGGCTGGGATTACTGTGCTCTCCCCGCAATGCTGCCTGCTCGCCCTGCTCGTGTCCCAGGCCCTGGCCGATCTCGGAGAGTTCAGCCCCGGGCAGTCCGTGGGATCCATGCCCGTGGGAGCTGCCGCACAGGAGAGGAGGTATAGGGGGGAGTGTGGGGACGTGGCAGCTCTCAGCAGGGGCCTCCTGTCTAATACTGAGCCCCCCCCCCCATGGTCTAACACTGAGCCCCCCCCCCCCATGGTCTAATACTGAGCCCCCCCCCCCCATGGTCTAATACTGAGCCCCCCCCCCCCCCATGGTCTAATACTGAACCCCCCCCCCCCCATGGTCTAATACTGAGCCCCCCCCCCCCCATGGTCTAATACTGAGCCCCCCCCCCCATGGTCTAATACTGAGCCCCCCCCATGGTCTAATACTGAGCCCCCCCCCCATGGTCTAATACTGAGCCCCCCCCCCCATGGTCTAATACTGAGCCCCCCCCCCATGGTCTAATACTGAGCCCCCCCCCCATGGTCTAATACTGAGCCCCCCCCCCATGGTCTAATACCGATCCCCCCCCATGGTCTAATACTGAGCCCCCCCCCCATGGTCTAATACTGAGCCCCCCCCCCATGGTCTAATACTGAGCCCCCCCCCCCATGGTCTAATACTGAGCCCCCCCCCCCATGGTCTAATACTGAGCCCCCCCCCATGGTCTAATACTGAGCCCCCCCCCCATGGTCTAATACTGAGCCCCCCCCATGGTCTAATACTGAGCCCCCCCCCATGGTCTAATACTGAGCCCCCCCCCATGGTCTAATACTGAGCCCCCCCCCCATGGTCTAATACTGAGCCCCCCCCCCCCATGGTCTAATACTGAGCCCCCCCCCCATGGTCTAATACTGAGCCCCCCCCCCATGGTCTAATACTGAGCCCCCCCCCCATGGTCTAATACTGAGGCCCCCCCCCCCCCATGGTCTAATACTGAGGCCCCCCCCCCCCATGGTCTAATACTGAGCCCCCCCCCATGATCTAATACTGAGCACCCCCCATGGTCTAATACTGAGCCCCCCCTCAGGGTCTAATATTGAGCCCCCTCATGGTCTAATATTGAGCCCCCCCATGGTCTAATACTGAGCCACCCCCCCCATGGTCTAATACTGAGCCCCCCCTCCCCATGGTCTAATACTGAGCCCCCCCTCCCCATGGTCTAATACTGAGCCCCCCCTCCCCATGGTCTAATACTGAGCCCCCCCCATGGTCTAATACTGAGCCCCCCCCATGGTCTAATACTGAGCCCCCCCCCATGGTCTAATACTGAGCCCCCCCCCATGGTCTAATACTGAGCCCCCCCCCCCCATGGTCTAATACTGAGCCCCCCCCCCCATGGTCTAATACTGAGCCCCCCCCCCATGGTCTAATACTGAGCCCCCCCCCATGGTCTAATACTGAGCCCCCCCCCCATGGTCTAATACTGAGCCCCCCCCCCCATGGTCTAATACTGAGCCCCCCCCCCCCATGGTCTAATACTGAGCCCCCCCCATGGTCTAATACTGAGCCCCCCCCCATGGTCTAATACTGAGCCCCCCCCCCATGGTCTAATACTGAGCCCCCCCCCCATGGTCTAATACTGAGCCCCCCCCCCATGGTCTAATACTGAGCCCCCACCCCCCATGGTCTAATACTGAGCCCCCCCCCCATATGGTCTAATACTGAGCCCCCCCCCATATGGTCTAATACTGAGCCCCCCCCCATGGTCTAATACTGAGCCCCCCCCCCATGGTCTAATACTGAGCCCCCCCTCATGGTCTAATATTGAGCCCCCCCATGGTCTAATACTGAGCCCCCCCATGGTCTAATACTGAGCCCCCCCCCCCCCCATGGTCTAATACTGAGCCCCCCTCCCCATGGTCTAATACTGAGCCCCCCTCCCCATGGTCTAATACTGAGCCCCCCCCCCCCATGGTCTAATACTGAGCCCCCCCCCCCCATGGTCTAATACTGAGCCCCCCCCCCCATGGTCTAATACTGAGCCCCCCCCCCATGGTCTAATATTGAGCCCCCCCCCCCATGGTCTAATACTGAGCCCCCCCCCATGGTCTAATACTGAGCCCCCCCCCCATGGTCTAATACTGAGCCCCCCCCCCATGGTCTAATACTGAGCCCCCCCCCCCATGGTCTAATACTGAGCCCCCCCCCCCATGGTCTAATACTGAGCCCCCCCCCCATGGTCTAATACTGAGCCCCCCCCATGGTCTAATACTGAGCCCCCCCCCATGGTCTAATACTGAGCCCCCCCCCCATGGTCTAATACTGAGCCCCCCCCCCATGGTCTAATACTGAGCCCCCCCCCCCCATGGTCTAATACTGAGCCCCCCCCCCCATGGTCTAATACTGAGGCCCCCCCCATGGTCTAACACTGAGGCCCCCCCCATGGTCTAATACTGAGCCCCCCCCCATGGTCTAATACTGAGCCCCCCCCCATGGTCTAATACTGAGCCCCCCCCCCATGGTCTAATACTGAGCCCCCCCCCCCCATGGTCTAATACTGAGCCCCCCCCCATGGTCTAATACTGAGCCCCCCCCCCATGGTCTAATACTGAGCCCCCCCCCCCATGGTCTAATACTGAGCCCCCCCCCCCATGGTCTAATACTGAGCCCCCCCCCATGGTCTAATACTGAGCCCCCCCCCCGTCTAATACTGAGCCCCCCCCCCATGGTCTAATACTGAGCCCCCCCCCCCATGGTCTAATACTGAGCCCCCCCCCATGGTCTAATACTGAGCCCCCCCCATGGTCTAATACTGAGCCCCCCCCCCATGGTCTAATACTGAGCCCCCCCCCATGGTCTAATACTGAGCCCCCCCCCATGGTCTAATACTGAGCCCCCCCCATGGTCTAATACTGAGCCCCCCCCCCCATGGTCTAATACTGAGCCCCCCCCCCATGGTCTAATACTGAGCCCCCCCCCCATGGTCTAATACTGAGCCCCCCCCATGGTCTAATACTGAGCCCCCCCCATGGTCTAATACTGAGCCCCCCCCCCATGGTCTAATACTGAGCCCCCCCCCCCATGGTCTAATACTGAGCCCCCCCCCCCCATGGTCTAATACTGAGCCCCCCCCCATGGTCTAATACTGAGCCCCCCCCATGGTCTAATACTGAGCCCCCCCCATGGTCTAATACTGAGCCCCCCCCATGGTCTAATACTGAGCCCCCCCCCATGGTCTAATACTGAGCCCCCCCCCCATGGTCTAATACTGAGCCCCCCCCCATGGTCTAATACTGAGCCCCCCCCCCATGGTCTAATACTGAGCCCCCCCCCCATGGTCTAATACTGAGCCCCCCCCCATGGTCTAATACTGAGCCCCCCCCCCATGGTCTAATACTGAGCCCCCCATGGTCTAATACTGAGCCCCCCCCATGGTCTAATACTGAGCCCCCCCATGGTCTAATACTGAGCCCCCCCCATGGTCTAATACTGAGCCCCCCCCCATGGTCTAATACTGAGCCCCCCCCATGGTCTAATACTGAGCCCCCCCCCCATGGTCTAATACTGAGCCCCCCCCCATGGTCTAATACTGAGGCCCCCCCCCCATGGTCTAATACTGAGGCCCCCCCCCATGGTCTAATACTGAGCACCCCCCATGGTCTAATACTGAGCCCCCTCTCATGGTCTAATATTGAGCCCCCCCATGGTCTAATACTGAGCCCCCCCCCCCATGGTCTAATACTGAGCCCCACCCCCATGGTCTAATACTGAGCCCCCCCCATGGTCTAATACTGAGCCCCCCCCCCCCCATGGTCTAATACTGAGCCCCCCCCCCCCCCATGGTCTAATACTGAGCCCCCCCATGGTCTAATACTGAGCCCCCCATGGTCTAATACTGAGCCCCCCCCCATGGTCTAATACTGAGCCCCCCCCCATGGTCTAATACTAAGCCCCCCCCCCCCCCCATGGTCTAATACTGAGCCCCCCCCCATGGTCTAATACTGAGCCCCCCCCATGGTCTAATACTGAGCCCCCCCCCCCATGGTCTAATACTGAGCCCCCCCCCCATGGTCTAATACTGAGCCCCCACCCCCCATGGTCTAATACTGAGCCCCCCCCCCATATGGTCTAATACTGAGCCCCCCCCCATGGTCTAATACTGAGCCCCCCCCCATGGTCTAATACTGAGCCCCCCCCATGGTCTAATACTGAGCCCCCCCTCATGGTCTAATATTGAGTCCCCCCTCATGGTCTAATATTGAGCCCCCCCCCCATGGTCTAATACTGAGCCCCCCCCCCATGGTCTAATACTGAGCCCCCCCCCCATGGTCTAATACTGAGCCCCCCCCCCCATGGTCTAATACTGAGCCCCCCCCCCATGGTCTAATACTGAGCCCCCCCCCCCCCATGGTCTAATACTGAGCCCCCCCCCCCCCATGGTCTAATACTGAGCCCCCCCCCCCATGGTCTAATACTGAGCCCCCCCCCATGGTCTAATACTGAGCCCCCCCCATGGTCTAATACTGAGCCCCCCCCATGGTCTAATACTGAGCCCCCCCCATGGTCTAATACTGAGCCCCCCCCCCCATGGTCTAATACTGAGCCCCCCCCCCATGGTCTAATACTGAGCCCCCCCCATGGTCTAATACTGAGCCCCCCCCATGGTCTAATACTGAGCCCCCCCCCCCATGGTCTAATACTGAGGCCCCCCCCCCCCCATGGTCTAATACTGAGCCCCCCCCCATGGTCTAATACTGAGCCCCCCCCCCATGGTCTAATACTGAGGCCCCCCCCCCATGGTCTAATACTGAGGCCCCCCCCATGGTCTAATACTGAGCCCCCCCCATGGTCTAATACTGAGCCCCCCCCCCATGGTCTAATACTGAGCCCCCCCCATGGTCTAATACTGAGCCCCCCCCCCCATGGTCTAATACTGAGCCCCCCCCCCATGGTCTAATACTGAGCCCCCCCCCCCATGGTCTAATACTGAGCCCCCCCCCCATGGTCTAATACTGAGCCCCCCCCCCCATGGTCTAATACTGAGCCCCCCCCCCCATGGTCTAATACTGAGCCCCCCCCCCCATGGTCTAATACTGAGCCCCCCCCCCCATGGTCTAATACTGAGGCCCCCCCCCCATGGTCTAATACTGAGCCCCCCCCCCCCCCATGGTCTAATACTGAGGCCCCCCCCCCATGGTCTAATACTG
This sequence comes from Pelobates fuscus, assembly GCF_036172605.1. Classification (NCBI taxonomy): domain Eukaryota; kingdom Metazoa; phylum Chordata; class Amphibia; order Anura; family Pelobatidae; genus Pelobates; species Pelobates fuscus. The sequence continues at coordinate 61,354,208 of NC_086324.1, read as the reverse complement.
AGGCCCCCCCCCCCATGGTCTAATACTGAGGCCCCCCCCCATGGTCTAATACTGAGCCCCCCCCATGGTATAATACTGAGCCCCCCCCCATGGTCTAATACTGAGCCCCCCCCCCATGGTCTAATACTGAGCCCCCCCCCCCATGGTCTAATACTGAGCCCCCCCCATGGTCTAATACTGAGCCCCCCCCATGGTCTAATACTGAGCCCCCCCCCATGGTCTAATACTGAGCCCCCCCCCCCCATGGTCTAATACTGAGCCCCCCCATGGTCTAATACTGAGTCCCCCCCCATGGTCTAATACTGAGCCCCCCCCCCATGGTCTAATACTGAGCCCCCCCCCCCCCCCATGGTCTAATACTGAGCCCCCCCCCATGGTCTAATACTGAGCCCCCCCCATGGTATAATACTGAGCCCCCCCCCATGGTCTAATACTGAGCCCCCCCCCATGGTCTAATACTGAGCCCCCCCCCCCATGGTCTAATACTGAGCCCCCCCCCCCCCATGGTCTAATACTGAGCCCCCCCCATGGTCTAATACTGAGCCCCCCCCCCATGGTCTAATACTGAGCCCCCCCCCCCCATGGTCTAATACTGAGCCCCCCCCCCCCATGGTCTAATACTGAGCCCCCCCATGGTCTAATACTGAGTCCCCCCCCCCCCCCCCCCCCCCATGGTCTAATACTGAGCCCTGCCACCCAGAACAGGAATGGCTAGCTTACTGCAGGCATGGCTAGCTTATTGCAATAATGGCTATTGACTTACTGCAATAATAGTTATCTCAGTAATGGCTATCTTACTGCAATAATAGTTATCTCAGTAATGGCTATCTTACTGCAATTATGGCTATTAACCTATCGCAGTAATGGCTATCTTACTGCAATTATGGCTATTAACCTATCGCAGTAATGGCTATCTTACTGCAATTATGGCTATTAACCTATCGCAGTAATGGCTATCTTACTGCAATTATGGCTATCACTTATCGCAGTTATGGCTATCTTACTGCAATGATGGCTATCACTTATCGCAGTTATGGCTATTTTACTACAATTATGGTTATTACTTATCACAGTTATGGCTATCTTTATTTATTTATAAAATATTTTACCAGGAAAGATACATTTATTTTTTTCTCTCGTTTTCAAGTATGTCCTGGGTTCACAAAACATTGCATTGATATAATAGGCTACAATAAAATACAAAAACAATATTTAACCCCTTCGTGATGAATGACGGACCCGGTTCGTCATGCCGTTGAAGCAGTTAACACCGGATGACCCAGTCCGTCATGCTCTAAAGTTAACCCCAGTTCACGGTGATTGCGGGGTTAACGCTCCTCCGGTCTGCCTCTGTATTCGAGGCAGACTGGGAGCACCCGATCGCTCTGACAGGCTGTGCGAAGTGCAGGGAGACAGATCAGTGATGATCTTCTCCCTGTTAAAAAAAAAAGTAAACAGATCCCACCCTGCTTACCCAGTTTAGGAAAGTTTAAAAAATGTAATAAGCAAAAAAAAAGTTTAAAAACGAGTTTTAAAAAGTTTCAAAAAGGAAAAAAAATACATTTAAATATGCTCATTACCACTACACCTGGAACAAACGAGAAAAAAGTGATCCCACGCTAAGGTTCAAAATATGTCTTTTGAATTACCCCAGGGTGTATTCTTTAATAAATAGTATGTGTTTGTGGGGATGTTTGAATAACCAACCAGCTAAACTACTCCAAAACGGAACATGGACACAGCGTAAAACTTCAAAGTTAGAAAAAAACTGAAGAAACTGGCGTAGACTTAGCTTATCGGTTGCTTTTGTTTACAATGACTGTGTGGTATTAGGTTTCGGCCTATGTAATTGCGGCATGCTACAGGACTTGCGCATTGTACTGAGTGATAGTGCTATAGTAGAATAAGGTAAAACTATATACAGAATAGAGTAAAACTATATACATTGTGGGTTTCTTGGTAGGATCTCACTGTGAGTATGAGTGCTTGGTGCTATCAGTGAATCGTTTTTGTAACAGTTTGGGTATGGAGGAGATGAACCAGTATGAGGAGTGGTTGACCTTGCTTCCTCTCCCCTTGGTCTGTCTCTTTCCCCCCAATTGCCTCCCCTCTCCTTCTCCCACCCCCTCTTCCTTCTACCCCTCTTAGAAATTCACCCATTCTCCCTCCACCTCCAGTCAAAGTCTTGTCCTATACTCTGCCGTGCGAGGAGACTTATGTTTCCCACCTCATTCTGGTGTTTAAGATGCAATGTCTCGCTTGTTTCTGAGGCATGGTCATAATTTCATAATCAAGATTTGTGGTTATCTGCTGTGTTAGGTGGCTTTGCAGAGGCATCTCTGTAGATTTCCATGCCTTAGCTATGAGCGTGTCGGCAGCAATCAAGATGTGGAAGAGTAGTGTGGAGTTTGATTTGTTATATTTATTTAGTGTCATGAAGAGCAAGCACAATTCCGGAGAAAGGTGATTGGTTGCTGCAGGACTTCTGAAGCCATTCTACCCGCCATCTCCCAATATGGCTGAATTTTAGCACATGCCCACCATATGTGGTACATGGTCCCCCTTCCAGTAAAGCACCTCCAACAGTGGTTGATGGCACCCGCATATATTCTGGCAAGTCTGGCTGGTACCATATACCAGCGGTATTGTAGTTTCCGCATAAATTCTAGGTGCGATGTGCCTCTGTGTGCTAGGAACGCCCTTTTCCAGTCGCTTGTGTCAAACTTTTGGCCCAAGTCTGTCTGCCATGTCTGAATGTGCGTGTCCACTGTGCCTCCACCCTGGCCGTTCAGTAGATTGTAGGTCATGGAGAGGTTTTTTCGGGGTGTGCGGGAAGCCATGCAAGCCCATTCAAAATCATGCAACTTTTAAGTATTAATTTGTTAGTTACTCAATCTTTATATCCAGAATTACATTTATTTACCACCAACTACATACGGTAATTTTAAATGTAAACAAGTGAATGTAGGGATTGGTTTATATCACGGCAGTCAATGAAATTAAATTAACACAGTTAAAAAAACTTTATATTCTAAAACATGTTAATGTGGTTATATAATAAGGATAAATTTGGGTGATAAGCCTAAATTAAAGTGGAGCGCTTTTAACCCCTTAAGACCGCAGCCAAATGTACAAGTTGTGAACCAAAAAAAACGTAAACAAACCACAGATTTTGACTATATGTAGGTTCAACAATAATTTACCTCTTTCATATTAAATGCACCCACACTTATTATATATCATTTTGTTCAGGGGAAACAGGGCTTTCATTTAACATCAAATATTTAGGTATGGAACATAACGTAATATGAATAAAATATAAAAAAAATGAGAGAAAATATGATTTTTTTTAAATTTTCTTAGTTCTATGTGACATTCTAACTGTGAATGTCATAATACTGTTTGCTTTTACTGCAATAAAATACACATATTTGTATTCAGCGATGTCTCACGTGTAAAACAGTACCCCCTATGTACAGGTTTTATGGTGTTTTGGGAAGTTACAGGGTCAAATATAGCATGTTACACTTTTCAGTTTTTTCACATTGAAATTTGCCAGTTTGGTTACGTTGCCTTTGAGACTGTATGGTAGCCCAGGAATGAAAATTACCCCCATGATGGCATACCATTTGCAAAAGTAGACAACCCAAGGTATTGCAAATTGGGTATGTCCAGTCTTTTTTAGTAGCCACTTGGTCACAAACACTAGCCAAAGTTAACGTTAATATTTGTTTGTGTGTGAAAAATGCAAAAAACTAATTTGAAAGCCAATTTTGGCCAGTGTTTATGACTAAGTGGCTACTAAAAAAGACTGAACATACCCCATTTGCAATACCTTGGGTTGTCTACTTTTGCAAATGGTATGCCATTATGGAGGTAATTCTTATTTCTGGGCTACTATACGGTCTCAAAGCCAACGTAACCAATCTGGCGAATTTCATTGTGAAAAAACTGAAACGCAAGCCTTATATTTGACTCTGTAACTTTTGAAAACACCCTAAAACCTGTACATGAGGGGTACTGTTATACTCAGGAGACTTTGCTGAACACAAATATTTGTGTTTCAAAACAGTAAAAAGTATGACAGCAAAAATATCGTCAGTGTAAGTGCCGTTTGTGTGCGAAAAATGCAATAAATTTCACTTTCCCTGACGATATCATTGTTGTAATAAATTTTACGGTTTTGAAACACAAATATTTGTATTCAGCGATGTCTCCCGAGTAAAACAGTAACCCCCTTGTACAGGTTTTATAGTGTCTTGGAAAGTTATAGGGTTAAATATAGTGCTAGCAAATTAAATTCCCTATACTTTCGGCCTGGGTTGTTAGGCAGGTCCTGCAAATTGTAATTAATAAAAGGACCTAATTATGTAAAATTATTACATAAATATATATGTAAAATTATTATATATACACGTGTGTGTGTGTGTGTGTATATATATATATATATATAATTTTTTTACTATTATTTTTTATTTATATATAGTTATACATATAGTGATGTATACGTATATACTTGGGTATATACATATATATATATATATATATATATATATATATATATATATATATATATTTCGTTCTACGTGTATTTTGATATATATATATATATATATATTAATATCAAAATACAGTTAGAACGAAATTACACACATATATATATATATATATATATATATTTTTTTACGTATTTACATATTTTTTATTATAATATATATATATATATATATATATATATATATATTATATATATATAATTATAATTATGTATATATTTAATCAATATCCTTCTACGTGTATTTTGATATTAATATATATATATATATATATATATATATAATTATATATATAAATATTAAAATACACTTAGTGTATGTGTAAATGTGTGCATATATATATATATATATATATATATATATATATATATAGATCATATATATAATATATATATATATAAATGATGTAAGTGTATTTTATTTTTAACTTTAATTTTTTTTTTTTTTTTTTTTACTTTAAGGGGTTAATAGGGGAGGAGAGGGGCAGAGACAGTGTCAGCCAGTGATTTTACATCACTGGCTGACACACAGGATCAGTGATCACAGTGACTGCCTGTCACTGTGATCACCTCCTGCAGATCGCGGTAATTGGCCACAGGGGGAGTGCCTGGGTGGCCAGGCATGCCCCCCACCGCGATCTGCAGGGGGATCCTGCCTGCAATTACTATGGGTCAGCCAATAGGCTGACACATAGTAACTCTGATCGCAGTGACAGGCTCTCCCTGCGATCATACTCTGCAGATCGCGGTCACTGACCGCAGGGGGACTGCCTGGGGGGCCAGGCATGTCCCCCGACTGCGATCTGCAGAGTGAAAATGTGGCCGGCTCCATGTGTCAGCCGATTTTAAAATCGGCTGACACATGGTAAATACCGATCGCAGTGACAGCCTGTCACTGCGATCGGAAGCTGCAGACCGCGGTCCCCAGGCACAGGGGGGCTGCCTGGGGGGCCAGGCATGCCCCCCGACCGCGATCTGCAGCGCCCATGTTCCGCCGGCCACGTGGGGGGTAAGAACGCCCAGGACGTACCATGCCGTCCTGCGGCGTTTAGAGCCGCCCAAATAAGGACGGCATGGTACGTCCTGCGGTCTTAAGGGGTTAAAGGAAAAAGTTATAAACATGCAAAAACAGCTTACCCCTCAATAATGCAATACAGCAGGGGGTGTACCGCCAAACACCCCCTGCTGTATTGTATTATTGAGGGGCAAGCTATATTTGCATGTTTATAACTTTTTCTTTGAAAACCGCTCCACTTTAATTTAGGCTTATCACCTATGTACCACCTTTTTACAGTACCGTTCTAGGTGTGGAGATTAGGTATTCCCACACGAGTGTTTTAGAGCTGCTTGTTTTTCACATATGTATTTGTAAGGGCAATATATAAACAAGAGAAATCTCAATGTATCCATCCTGGTAAAATATTATGTAAATAAATATACACACTCTTTCCTTATTAGTAAGGATCACCCTGTTTTATGGTAATGCTGTTATTTGCAGCATTGCTCAAATGAGTTTACAGTGCAAGTATAAATGATCATTTCCACATACCCCCTCTGGATGGAAAAAATAACCAGTGAAAGCTGGTCTAGGTTACCATTGGGACACAGAAAAGCTGGTGGCTTCTTTATGGACTCTGGAGGAATTAACTCTGATCGGCACAGAAAACTGCAGATTGTTCTGTAATTCTGGGTGTAGTTACATATTTTTGTATTCACGAAGTTTCAAACATTTGCAATTTAATGTTTTCACATGTTTAAGCTATTAAATGAAATTAATATGTTGTTCTGGGCTACCTAATGTCAGTTCTCCCACTGTGTGCTTCCTCCTAGAATATTCAATTTGTTTTAATGAAGATCTCCCTATGAAATGTGCACATATGGAGATTAACTCCTTTGCTGCCACAGGTGTAACCTCAGCATGTAACAAGAGTTCCGGGCTGGCTAGTATCAGTAATGTGCAAAATTGGTGTGTCATGCATGGCCACCTGTGTAATCCCCATAGTCCTCCCTCCCTGTCCTTCCTACCCCTCTGGCGAGGTGAAGTGATGTAGCTAAGGATGATATGGCTGAGGGGAGATCTTGGCCTCTGCGATGGAAAGGACGTGAATTTAAACTCTCTTCTTTTTTTGGGGAAGGGACCACTACAGAAAGGGTTGCTCTAACTAAAGACAGTGTTTTTTATATAAACACTGTTTTTGTGTTGGAGTAACCCTTTAAGGGGTAAATGAAGTGTAGACAAAACTGTATATGGCAGATGTAGTCAACTATTTATTCTTACACTTTGATTATAAATATTTATTTTGTTTGCCTTGTAGGTACTTGTTGTATGATGTGAATCCTCCAGAAGGTTTTAACCTGCGCAGGGATGTATATATTCGGATGGCCTCACTTCTTAAAACCTTACAGAAAAGTGAAGACTGGGTGCTAGTCATTCCTCCCTGGGGTCGCCTTTATCATTGGCAGAGTCCTGACATTCACCAGGTTCGGATTCCATGGGCAGAATTCTTCGAACTTAAAAGCCTTAACCAAAATATCCCTGTTATTGAATATGAAGATTTTTTGGCAGGTAAATATTTCAGTTTGTGTATTTTTTTATTTTTTTTAAATAATTATTATTTTGTATTTGTTTTGTAGCTTTGACTAATCACATCTTTGCTTCACCTACTGAATAAAGTACACAGTACCTACAATATGGTGAGATAGCCTGGTGAATTAGAAGTCCAGCTGTAATATCTCTAGTCATTTTTTCTTTTTCTTTTTTTTTTTTTTTTTTTTTTTAAACCTCAATGTCAAAGGTGTGATTCTCAGCTGAGTAAGCTTGGACTTTTATCCTCCTGAGATTGCTGAAATGAATATCGTAAAGTTTGATAAGATCTATAGCCCCAAATCCCAAGACCTATTTAAAAACTACTGAAATATTGTTTTCTTCCTTGCCTGCTTGAAAAACAACTTTTGTAAAGTGGGATATCACAGCAAATATTAGGCTAAACACTCTCCACTAGAATTAGGTGACGGGAGAGTTTTTCCAATTTTGCTACTTTGAATTAAAATGTAAAATTTGTGACAATTCATTGTTTATTTAAACAGCGCTGTCCTTTTTCAGCTCTAAATCTAACAGCTCCCAGTCTGATCTCTTAAACATATTCATTTTCCAGAATCTGGAGGTCCTTTTATTGAACAGGTTTATGTCTTGCAAGGCTATGCAGAGGGATGGAAGGAAGGGACGTGGGAAGAAAAGGTGGATCAGAGACCATGCATAGATCAGCTCATGTACTCTGAAGACAAACACGGATACTACAGGTAGCAGAATGTTGCTGAATGTTATATTGTTTGTTTGTTTTGGGTGAAAACAAAAGATGAACTGTATATTTTGCAGTAAGTTTATCGAATTGAAGGTTGTGGAAGGTTCACTGCTAATTAAATTGCAAAAAAAGTTGATTAAACCTGATAATTCGTGCCATCATGGCAATATTAGGTTGAATGCTGTCCTTAAAATGTGTTTTTCAAGTGTTGATATTAAAACTGTGTTTCTCATGGAATCAATTAAACTACCGGTAATAAGTTATATGTTGCTTGCATAATGGGAAGAATGTCAAGAGGAGAGGTGAGCTGCACACTATGCATGTGCAGTTTGAGGTTTTGCAGATGTATAAACAATGTAATACACACAAAAGAATATGGCTTACATTTCAAATGTCGGTTATCAACTCCCTGATAGCCACTGCGTTGTGAATAAAGCTCTTGTTTGTTCTGTTAATTGAAGTCCTAAGCCAGGGGTAGGCAACCTTTTAGCAGCACTGTGCCGATATAGGATTGTGATGTCCCGTAGCATGCCGATCCTATTTTTTTAAATTGGTGTGTGTATGCTGCCGTATTCTGCTTGTTATTTTTACTGTTATTGCTTTGTATCGTTGTATTTGTGCGTATATGAGCTTTTATATTGTATATGTTCATTAGTAGTTTATGGTATCGTGTATGATACATATGAATGTGGGCTGTGTATGAGGGCTGCTTGTGGAATTGTGTGTGGATGGATATGTCACATTGTGTGTTTGGTAGTGTGTGGGGGCTGTTTGGGGTATTGCACATGAGAGGCTGCATGTGGGGTTGTGTGCATGTATGTATATTGTTAGTGGTGTTGCGTTTGTGGGGATTGTGTGTTGTGTGTGTGGGCTGTTCATATTATTTGTATGAGGGGGAGGGTTATTCTACATTTCTGTGTATATCTAGCAGTGTGGGTGGGTTCCAGTGGGGACCAGGCTGGCCAGGTACAGGTCAAGGACAGGAGCTGCGATAGCTGTCGAGGGCTGCTCTACTACAGTGTGGATTCACATTCATAAGTGCTGGGAGGAAGTGATCTGAGATCACTTCCTCTATGTGCTGCAATGCATAAATTGAGGATTGTCCTTCACCACCTCTTCATATTAGCAGATATCTGAAGTTTTACTGGGACTCCTGATAGGCCAGAGTGCGTTTGGCTCTAGCAGCCTTGAGTGCCGTGCAAAGACACCACGAGTGCCGTGCATGGCACTAGTGCCGTAGGTTGCCTACCCCTGTCCTAAGCCATAAATTAAGTTTTTAAATATCCGGGCTGAAACTAATTTCATCTTGTTCTATTGTTATTTTAGAGGCTGGTTTTGGGGCTATGAGGAGACAAGAGGTTTAAATGTCACATGCTTATCCGTACAGGGCTCCGCTTCTATTATGGCCAACATACTGTTGAACACAACAGCAAGGTGAGGAGTAAGACTCACTAATTATTGTAAATAACAAGCATCTTAAACAGAGACTAAACAATAATATAGTTATCTCCACTTCTTATAGGACCATAATGTTAGACAGAGCTGAGAATCTTCTACATGATCACTATGGGGGCAGAGATTATTGGAATGTACGTACGTAAGTAACTCCCTACTACCCCAGTATATGCTGATCACAGTAGAAGCAGAAATTAAAATATGACCAACGTCATGCAATAAAGTCGAGTTATTCCTGTCCTGACCACCAGAGCTGTGTATTTTTAAAATTTTGCCAGAGAGACTTGCATTACAAATATTGATAGCCTCTCTAAAACAAATGAACAACAAATGATCCCTCTCTAAAACAACTACATATTCAGTTGAGTAAAACCCTTAACACGAGTAGCTTTTTAGTGTTTTTATTCCTCAACTCATGTAAATATCACATAGACATAGTACAATATGTCTTAAAGAAAAACAATTCCAGTTAAAGAATAATATTCAGCTGTATTTGCAGACAGGCTTTTTTTTTTTTTTTCTTCTCATTTCAGGCACGGCGCAGTATGGTTTTTGCTCAGCATCTGCGAATAGTGGGGGATGAATTTCGTGCCAACGTCTTGCAATCTAATGATGAGGCTGACAAGACCATATTTGTTGAGGATTGGACAAGAGTAAAGGTGATGCATGTTACATCCTTATGACAGAAAAAGGTCTTGTAACTCGAGGTACACAGGAGCAGGACTTTCATGGAAATTGGATCTGCAGGGTTCCGATCTTGACATTTGAAATTTTCAGATGCCAGTCAACCTAGTTCTGGTTTTGCCTTCACATTAGATTTCGGTGACAGTCTCCTCCCTCTATTAGCCGGTAATCCTCACCCCCTATCTCTCCTTAGTACATAGCATACATACCTCCCCCCCAAACCTATGTACAAAGGAGAGATAGGGGTGAGTGTTACCAGCTAGGAGACTGTCACCGAAATCTAATGTGAAGGCAAAACCAGAACTAGGTTGACTGGCATCTGAAAATTTCAAATGTCAAGATCGGAACCCTGCAGATCCAATGTCCGTGAAAGTCCTGCTCCTGTGTATGCTGCAGGTTCTACCTTTCCTTTTGGAAAGCCTCTTACAGTTCTAAATTATCTCAGAAAATATTGTTCTCATTGGCCAGTCCAGCCAAAGGCAGCACAGCACGAGAATCTAGGGATTATCTACTTAATACGAAAATATCATCTACTGTGTGCGCAATCGCCATATTCCTTTTCTATTTCTATATGTAAGTGTTTTTTAGTGACTATACACTTTGGTGATTTTTTTTTGGATGCTGCACTGGTTTTATTTGAGATATTTTAATTGTTTTAGCGCCATCTTTTTATCTCTATATTCTTTGTGTTTAAGAATGCAAAATGGTTAGGAATTTTGAAGAAGTAAAATAAATAAATATATTGTATTAATGTTTTTATTTACAGATTTTCTTTTGGTGGAGAGGAGCATGTGTAATAATTTTTTTTTGTATATTTTTGTTTTTTATAAACATCAAAACAATATCTACTGAAAGTGTTAATGTTATACTGGCAAACAGAGGAAATATGTTATCTTTTTCCCAGGCAAAGCCAAACATGGCATCAGGGGGTCCTTACCTTGCTGTCCACCTTAGGAGGAAAGACTTTATTTGGGGCCACAGAGAGGATGTGCCTAGCCTTCGGAAGGCAGCAGAAGAAATTCACAGTCTTTTGAAGAAGCTCAAGCTCAAAAAAGTATTTGTAGCCACAGATGCTGACCGAGAAGGTACCATTTGTTATCTCAGTACAATTTGTTTCCCATATACCACAGTTCCTCATTGTTTAGCTTTTGTGGCTCCTCACTGATCGCTCAAAGTAAGCCACATGATTCACCTGTAGCACATGTCCCACCTGCAGAAAGCAGTATCCACAACTGCTGCAGCCTTTCAAGGGGGAGATATAGTAGTGATTGCCCAGGCAGTGAGCCAGCTCAGGAGCCACTAATCTTTGGACACAGGCACTGTGCTCTGTGTGCGGAAAAAGAGATGATGTATGACGTGACGTATATCCCCATCCCATCTACAGAGCAGATTGAAGACTCTTACTATATGCCTACCTGTAGATCAACTCCCATCCCACTCAGCCACACTACCAAGTACACAATTTCATTTTAAATATATTTAAAAAAATACTAACAAGTAATAAATTATTGATTAAGGTAATGATGTCAAGAGGAGGGAGGGTGACACAGAAGGGATATAAGTAAAGAAACAAGTTAGGCTACGGAGGGAGTCTCCAGGGGTATATAAACTGGGAATATCAGACCTTAAGCCCCTCTGAAAAGCTCTATGCTAACATTTCAATGTTGTCTGCACTGTTTGTTTAAATGTTATGCTTTCTGTAGGAAGAAATTAACTAAACTGGTAGACCACATGAATTTGGGGTAAATGTGACTGTCCTGTTTGCTTTCTCCTGCCACGGTGGCTCCTTTAGTAAAATAGTATGTGACACTACCCTACATTTATGTTTGTAATATAATCTCTGACACTTTGGCTTTTAAAATGATCTAAACACAATATATTGTATCTTCTTGGCATGCATTTGAGTCCATCACAGAAAGCAATTTCCACAGTTTGACATGATCTGTCCTTCACACCTACTCCTACGAATAATAATGTTCAAAATTTATTCATGAAAATGATCGCTTGAAAACCTTTCAAACCTTTTTTCACCATAGATAGCAACCTTAAATGTCTCTAATTTCCAAGCACAAATCGTGCTTCCATTTTAAATATGAGCAGAATATCTCCACTACACTAATAATTTAGCACTAAGTCATAAAAAAAAAAAGGAAATGTTAGACAATAAAAATAGCAGTCTGTTTTGTGGACAAACTTACCTATGTACCACTGATGTTTCATCTAAGCCTAATCCTTGATCCATCGTAACCATTTGTAATTACACAAGGAACTTGTGTTATAACAGCTAGTTTTTATTTACAGATATTCAGCTGCTGGCTTTTCTGGTTGCATTCCTTATTTTGTTGAATCTTGGCTTATGCTTATTATCCACCCTAATTTGGGCAAAACCTACCTTGTATTTAATTACAAATATTATATGAAACCTGTCTGACCCAAAAAAAGGAAAATGGAAAAATAAAATAAAGAACATTTCTTAAAGAAACACTATATTGTCGGGAAATTCAAACATGTATTCCTGACCCTATGGGGCTCTCTCCCCTCCCCATCAAGCCTCCTTAAACCCCTTAAGGACCAAACTTCTGGAATAAAAGGGAATCGTGACATGTCACACATGTCATGTGTCCTTAAGGGGTTAAAAAGGTTCAAACTTGCCTTTATTGCAGCGCACCCTTACTCTGCCTCGTTGGCTGAGATCATTAAAACTGACAATATCATCCAATCCAATGATTGGGATACGCTGCCTAAATCCGCATCTCCTCATATAGATGCATTGAATCAGTGCATCTTTAAGGGGAGCGTTCAGTGCCTCCACGCAGAGTGTGAAGATGCTGAATGTCAGTGTTGACCAGGAAGCACCTCTATTGGTCGTTTGAGTGACTGCCACTAGAGGCGTCCCTAGACAAAAATGTAAACACTTTCTCCAAAAAGGCAGTGTTTACAATAAAATGCCTGCAGGGACATACTATACACAGCAGAACAACTACATTAAAGGGACACTATAGTCACCAGTGCAACTACATGTATTCCTGACCCTATAGTGTTAACACAACCATCTAGCCCCCCTGGGCCCCTCATGCCTCCATAAATATAGTAAAAAATCTTAGTGTATTCAAGCCAGAAGCTGTAAATCTGCATGCTGTTAGACTCAGGATAAAAACAAGCAGTCTGCTGACATGTGATAGCCTGATCCAATCACAGTGCTTTCCCATAGGATTGGCTGAGACTGACAAGGAGGCAGATTAGGGGCAGAGCCAGCATGATTCAAACACAGCCCTGGCCAATCAGCATCTCCTCATAGAGATGAATTGAATCAATGAATCTCTATGAGGAAAATTCAGTGTCTGCATGCAGTGGGAGGAGATACTGAATCACAGGATGCTCATGCACAGCAGATGTGAGTGGATGGAGGCATATTATGTCCCTCTGGTTCACTCTGAGTGACTGCAACTGGAGGTGTTTCTAGCTTTCAATGTAAACACTTTATTTTCTCAGAAAATACAGTGTTTACATGAGAGAGGCTGCAAGGAGCTATAGCTCTCACCTGAACAACCTCATTAAGCTAAAGTTGTTCAGGTGACCTATAGTGTCCCTTTAAACTGTAGTTGTTCTGGTTACTATAGTGTCCCTAAAATGTGCATTTATTTTTATTTATTTATTTTCTTTTTGGTTTTACCTTTTTCACTTTTGGACGAACAAGGTTTTAAATTATATTATATTCTAATTAAAAGTTGTTTTACTCAGATTATTATATATAAATAACTCTAGAGCTGTAGACCTCTGTGTTGTAAATAAGTTGTCAATTTAAGACGTTATCCCCTCACTATGAACTTCTGAACCCTCTAAGATTTGAGAACTATTTTTGGTTGGGGTGCTTATTGTGTAGATTATAGAATATGTAGCATGTCATTACATCAAGCAGAAAGGCATGCATTTAAAGCAGTGTGACTTGACAGGGTCACAGACAGAGAAGTTACACTGATTGACCAGAATAGTGCTGTAGAACAATTTATTGCATTTGTCATATTTACAATGCTGTCAGATTGGTGAAATACATTTACTTTTTTTAAGATGCTTAAGTTGCCTTGCTTTTTTTATTTGAATGCATATAGGAGAATTCCTCTCCTCCAAGTCATAACTAGCAAAGTGTGACAGTAGAATAAGATTGTGCATATGTAATCTCCCTTTTTTTACTTCTAGATCTAGAAGCTCTTAGGAAGTTGATTCCTGAGATGGTAAGATTTGAGCCGACTTGGGAAGAGCTAGAACTCTACAAGGATGGAGGAATCGCGATAATAGACCAGTGGATCTGTGCTCACGCCAGGTACTGCAGCTCTTAATGCACATCTGTAATGCAAACATGACACCGTAGCTCTTTATACACAATACCTATTTCAGCTTTTAAGTTGGTGGGTGTATGTGTGAATTTAGCTTTTTCATTAAGCCCGGATTTAATATTTTTTTGATAAACTTAAAAAAACAATATTTATTGTATATAAACAAAATATTGGCAATGTCGCAATGTCATTGTTCTCCTGGGAATCTCATGTTGAGGACCCAGGTATATAAGTGTAGCAGTTTTCCCAATAAAGCAGTTCTTTACCCTTCACTAAGTCTCGACTAGTGTTTGGGTGGAGCAGTGATACTTGATATCTGCACTGAGCTATAATAACTCGGGATATAATCACATAGGGGAGAGTGGACCTGGGCGGCGAGATTCCAGCTTATAGGCAATTAACTAATTGTGACCACTTTAAGGGAGGGTATATATACCCAGTCCGGTGATAGTAGAACTTGGTCTTGAGAAAGTCCTCTAGTAAGGACGAAACGCGTAGACAGTCTTCCCGTTATTCTGCGCTGTACCTTCTTTCCGGTCCTTCATTTGCGGTCCGGCTGTGATTTGTGGTAGCTGTCGTGATTGGAACGCTTACTTGTCCTCGTCTCGTGTCTAAGGGTTTGGCGTGCTCCCTTCACCTGCTCGGCGGTCAGGCGAACAGGGTAAGCGGCTCTGGTTGATCCCCAGGGTATTCATACTTATATATTTTTTACTCTGGGCTATCACCATTGCTACACTCCCCTCTTAGCCCAGACCCGGTAGCCTGGTTGGTTTATGAGCTCCCCTTGACAGGGATAGTGCAGGAGCTGGGGGACTGCTTATCTTTCTTTTTATATTTTTTTTACATTTTTTTTACATGTGCACATTTTTTCACCAGAAGCCACTTTACCAGTGTTCAGGGGGCCCCACACTGTGTTTATTTATTTTTTCCTAAACATCTGCTCTGGACTTTTTGTTTTGCCGGTGTATATACACTCTTGCAGTATTGATTTGATACTATTACATTGTGTCTATGTTCAATAAATGTTTTATATTTTTGACACACGGCAATATTATTAATGCTACTCACTTATTAATTTATTTTAACCCTGTGTTGCTACCAGGTCGTATTTTTTTTATTATTTGATATATTGATTGAGGTACAGTGCTTCAGTGGTCACTATTCAATATCCTTAATAAACTTATTCTGAGCACGTAGTCCGCTCAGCCAATCAGAGATCAGCGTGAGTTGGTGACATCACTCTAGTCCATAGCCAATCACTGTCCTCTTATTTCTTCCCTTGCCCCTTAGCATGACTTAGAAATATAATACAAAAAATTAAGAGTACAGGGTTTTGCTAGGGGGCTGAGTCAAGGCAGCAGCTCAACTCACTGGTCTGTAATTGCCTTGTGTTTTGTGATATGGCTAAGAGGTTAGAGTTATGCTAAAGAAAGGAGCTAAACTTTTTTTTTTTTTTTTTTTCCAACAACGATTTTAAGATAAATAAAGGTAAGGTAAGTAAAATCACCCTTACCTGCCCCCACATACCATTTTGTATTTTTTATATATAATTAAGTCGCTCCCTTGTATGTGATGCAGCCCGGCAGTTGATAATTATCATTCCTCTTGTCAGTTACCTTATATTAGTTTTGGTATTTAATAAGGATATTGCACTGTAAAAAAGAGGGAGTTATGCTGCAGAAAGATGCAAACGTAGTGTTTTTTTTGGTTTTTTTTAAGTAAAACGAAGGGTTCTGAGTGAACATTTAAGGTTGTATTGTTAACTTTTTACATTTCATGCTTCCCTCTGTGTACAGGTATTTCATAGGCACATCTGTGTCCACGTTCTCATTTCGTATTCATGAAGAAAGAGAGATCCTAGGCTTTGATCCAAAGACTACGTACAATCGATTCTGTGGGGACAAGGAGAAGAACTGTGAGCAGCCTACCCATTGGAAAATTGTATACTGAAAAACCAAATTGCTCTCAGGACAGTTTGCACCCAGAAGTAATGGAATGGAAATATAAAGCTGCTTCAGGAAAACCACAAACTCCAGTCTTCTGGTCAAACTTAAATCAACAAACCATTCTAATTATTCCTTTCAGATACACATTATGTATGTGAATACCACTGGAAAAGGAATATTACCTGTGTTCATTACCTTACAGCCACTGTGTAACCTGTACAGTGTTACATTTAAACGCCTCCATCTTTTTTAGAAAACAGAGGATGATAACATTTTTGTTTCTACAAAGAGTCAGATTGCTTTTTTTATACCTCAAATTTGTCTGTTTTTATATGTATAAAGCAATTAAAGTGTTCTGTATATATTTGTTAGTTTGCAGCAAAAGTTCTTTTTAGACCCACAATGGCAGTTAAACTGTAGCACTGCATCACCACTTGCAAAACTTGCTTTTCACTATTTGCACCACTAGATGGCACAGTTTAAACAGACTTCATATGAAATGTATTTTTTAATTGAAGAGGAAATTGGAACTATAACCATTTGCAGTATTTTTCTTTTTGGTATTAAAATATCAGTTCTTGTTAACTGGTTAAATGTTGCTTGATCCACCTTTGCAAAAGCAGAAGTATAGAGAAATTGAAGCCTGTTTTTTCTGTTTTTGAACTTTAAGGAACATTATAGTGTAAGGAATACAAACATGTAATCCTGACACTGTAGTCCTGAAATGACTGTTTAGATGACCAGTCCCCCTCCGGTCTCAGTAAAAAGGTATTTTACTCACCTTTTTTTCCCACACCGCGCCAGTCTTGCTTCATCCTATATGATCACAAACATGTATTCCTGATCCTATAGTGTTTAACCCACCATTTAGGTGGCTTGCCCCACCCTTAGGCTCCCTATAAAAATTTAAAACTCCCACATGGGAAAGCATTGGATTAGTTCAAACCGGGGCGGGGCAAAATGCCATTTTGGCCAATTAGGACCTCCTCATAGAGATGCATTGAAACAATGCATCTCTATGAGGAAAATTCAGCATCTCCATGCAGAGGGTGGGGACACTGAACGGCAAGGCTGCTTGCTATGCAGCCCTGAGCCAGGAAGCCCCTCCAGTGGCTATCGGAGGAGTGGCCACTTGTAGGTGTCCCTAGAGGCAATGTAAACACTGCAGTGTTTACATGAAAATGCCTGAAGGCAATGAATATACTCGCCAGAACAACTACATTAAGCTGTAGTTGTTCTGGTGACTATAGTGTCCCTTTAATGCTTTCCTATAGGAAAGCATTGGGAGGCTATCACATATGCACGGGAAGTAAGCACCTCCTTTAAAAGAAATGCATTGAATCAACGCATCTCTATGGGGAACATTCAGCGTCTCCATGCAGAGGGTGGAGAAGCTAAACGCCAGTGCTGCACATTATGCAGCACTGGACTAGGAATCGCCTCTAGTGTTTTGTAACCTCATACCTTGAGGGAATAAAGGAACTACAGAAAACATTATGCTGGTGTTCTATCCAACAAGATCCACTCCTACATGGCAAAGAATTGAGCAGTAAGACTGCAGTAGCATGATGTATACACCCAAACCACATAATTAAGCTAAAGTTGTTTTGGTGCTTCGTGTCCCTTTAAGGATCAATACCAGAATAATTCCATCATAACAAACCAAACTAGTAAATCACAATGGAATGCTTCACCCTTTCCTTGGCGTGACCTCTCTCGTCAGTCGTATGGTCAGTACTGGTTGTGCCAACCGTGACAAACGCTTCACTTTACTGCTCTTTTTTCCCCCACCTTTCTTTTTCTTGTTTGTATCTTTTCCTCTATTCTTCTTCCTTGTTGTTCTCTATCCCTTGATATATCCATGGGATTAAAAGTGTATAGCCACAGATTTTTACTTGTCTCCCACGGATAATGTGCGCACCTAACCTTTGAGTACACAGTCTACGGTTGTTTTTTCATGGTAATATATCAGCTCTGGATGACGTTATGGGGTTCTATTTTATGTATCCTTTTGTCTTTTAATATTTTTGCAAAATACCTGGTAGTGTGGATACAAGGGCTTGTTCTGAGGTTTAGCTCAACACGATTACTATTTTTTGTATAATTTTGCTTCAATTGTTATTATCTCGACATACTGGATTTCTGTAAACTGTACCTTTTTGTACTACATGTCAGTCAAAAATAAAGATTTGGAAATAAAAAGTGAGGGTTATGTAGATCTTCAAATTCCAAATAAACAGACCTTCTAAATACTGTCATCTCTGTAGTTGGCAGTCAGTTTGACCATAAGTGATCCTCCAATGAAAATCTGTTGCATGCTGACAGAAATTGCTAAACAGATTTCTCATTTCTAAGAAGATAAACAATTATTTGCTAACAAGTACAAGTAACCTATTGGGCATGGCCATTACTCTCTAATCCCTTAAGGACCAAGCTTAATTTGTTGTTGTTTTTTCACTTAATTACCAAAGCATTTTTTTGCTTTGTGTGTTTTCAACCACAATTTCCATCTCTCATTTACCTCACCAAAACATTGTATATACCTTTTTTTTTTTTTTTTTTTTTTTTTTAAGGACAAAAGGGGTTTCATTTAATGTGACCTATACATAAATTCTCATTTGTTCTAAAACAGATATACAAACATGCAACAAAGAAATGGAAAAAAAAAATACACCTTTCACAGTTTTTGGCTATAATAACGTTTATATAATTAGTGTATCTTAAGAGTAAAAATAAATACATTTATTATACACTCTGAAAATCAGGACAAATATGGCTAGGATTTGACGCCTCAACAGGAATCTGAGACCCCACGTAGGAGGGAAAGTAGACAAAACAAAAGTGAAGAGTGGGTACAAGTAAGGCCCAGAAATAGAAGGTATGGTGACAGAAAGCAATCCCCCCTCGAAACAAAGGGAAGATGATGATAAGATGAGGAGAAATGCAAGTCATCAGGGGGATACTTTTAGCAATAGGTTGAAGATCCTCAGAAATGGCAATGTAGGGACAGAATTTTTGGAGAGAGTACCGAGGAGGGACCATTTTCCTATAAAAAGAACAAGGAAAACAAGTTTCGGGGATGCAGAGAAGGAAAACAAAAGAAAAAAGACACAATCGGTAATTCCGTTGGGCATTACTAATATCTCCTCGCATTCCCTAAACATAAATGAGATTAAGGTCCTCAACAAGGGCTTAAACTGTGTACC
The DNA here is from genome assembly GCF_036172605.1 of Pelobates fuscus. NCBI lineage: Eukaryota > Metazoa > Chordata > Amphibia > Anura > Pelobatidae > Pelobates > Pelobates fuscus. The sequence goes on along the minus strand of NC_086324.1, from coordinate 61,334,726 downwards.
AATGAAGCATTTTAACACATTCTCTGCATATATTGACCTATTGAAATATAGGAGGAGACTATCTACTAAAAAGTTATTTTTAAACTCAAGTTTTAATACAGGACAGAAGGTGGAAGAAAGCAATGATTTCAAACATACAACTTTTCAAAACAAATCTAATTTTAACCCGAGTCATCTTAAACATGGAAGTATAGAGGCTTTCGAGAAGGCCGTTTTTAATGATTTTAAAAATGAGCGAAGGAGTAAAAATTGGAACCTCATGCTTTTCTTAAAGGACTTAGAGAAAATGATCAAGTTGTCATCAAACCCGCAGATAAGGGGGGTAGTTTGGTGATAATAGACACTGAGAAATATGTGGCAGAATGCACACGCCAATTGGAGGATACTGAGGTTTATACAAGACTAAACGGAGACCCACTAGGGAAGATGAGAAAATCCTTGACAGCACTTTTGGATAGAGGAAAACTGGAGGGCATTCTAAAACTCAAAGAATACGAGTTCCTAAATATAAAATCACCAAGATCCCCAGTCTTTAATATTCTTCCAAAGGTGCACAAGGATTTATACAACCCACCCGGGAGACCTATTGTCTCCGGGATTGGGTCTATTTCAAACAACTTGTTGAAGTATATAAATTCTTATCTTCAACCAGTGGTGATTAAAATAAAGTCCTTCCTGAAAGACACAACGGATGTCCTAAAGATATGGAAGGATGGGTACCACTTGGTAACCTGTGGTGTTACCTCCCTGTATACATGCATACCACATGAAAAGGGATGTGCAGCTGTCAAGTATTTCTTGGAACAAGATCAAACATTACGATCTACACAAATTTACTTTCTTATAGATTGTATTACATGGACCCTGGAGAATAACTATTTTTGTTTCAACTCCTCTTTTTATCTGCAAAAAAGGGGAACGGCAATGGACAGTACTTATGCACCCAGTTATGCCAACATCTTTATGGCCCATTGGGAGAATCTATTTATTCATGGCCAACATAACTGGAGTGCCTATCGCAGCTACAAAGACGATATGATCTTTATTTGGGAAGGCCCCAAGGACAGTTTTAGAAATTTTTAGATTTTTCTTAATAACAATACTTGGGGAATACGTCTTACAAGTAGTATTAGTACCACATTGACTTTCTAGAGCTTAAGATTTATGTAGAAGGAGGAGTCCTCAAAACACAAACCTTCTTCAAGAAACTAGATGTGAATGGATATGTTTCATACAACATAGGACATTATTCTCCGTCGCTAAACAACATAACAAAGGGCCAATTACTTAGATTAAAACGTATCTGTACGGAGGAGGAAGTGTTCAAACAGCAAGCAGGTGACCTTCTGAACAAATTTAGGGAAAACAATATCCTGAAGACATCTTAGAAATAGCCCCGAGAGAAGTTAAACCAATCACACAAATGGAACTAATCCAAAAAGACATAACAAATTGAAAAGATCAGGATAATAATTTTTTTTATTATTCTTTATTTTGGTTGACAATGTATTGACATAACATTCTGGATTGTATGTTTTAACAATAGTATAAGATGAGTCGAGGCAGGCACTCTGCTCCTGATAAACGGCATAACAAAAAGTTGAATAATCTTGCATACAGAAATAGATTACATGAATTTGATACACTGTGGTTTTCAGTTAGAAAGACCGGTAGTTACCAAAGGCTGTAGTAAGTGGTGTCGTTATGGTGAGGTGTGTGTGGTTGCAGCAGTCGGTTGCGTCACCAGTGTAAGGTGAGGTGTTCAGTGTGTGGAAGGGAGTTTCCCCGGTTGTCCCCATCCACCCTCTGCTCCCTCAGAATTGCCCCTTCAATAGTGTTTTACTTTATCTTTCTGTGTTTGAGTTGAGTGTTTTCCTATGTTACAACGTCATAGCGGGTTGTAAGAGGATCTGTAGGTGGGGAAGGGAAAGAAAAAAAAAAGAGGGGTGGGTGATAGGGGAGTAGGGTAGGTGGAGCAGAGGGGGAGAAGATGTTGTGAAAAAAAGGAGCAAGGGGAAAGAGAGATAAGTATAGGTGGAGAGGGTAGGCCCTCACGTCTCTCAAGGTACAGGTGTGGATTCCATTATCCATGGATCCCATATTCTATGGAAAGATTTTGAGGTGTCTTGGACCAGGGCTGACAGTTTGTCCATCTCCATAGCCTCCTCAATTTTCCGATGTGTGGAAGGCAGTTCGTTACTCCTAGCTATGGTTCTCCGGGTGGCTAGTGCGACCCTATCGTGAGTTTGTTTTGAACCCTGGTTAAGGACTTGTGAGGTTTCGATAAGAGCCAGATCCACGAGTCCATTGGGAGATTGCTGTGTTACGTCCTATTGACGGGTTGGACCATGTTGTGCCAGAGTTGGGCCCTCTCAAGCCTCCATATATGAGAGGGTGTCAGGGTAGTTAGTGGAGTGTAGGATACTGTATATAGTGGAGACTTGTCCCCGTTGTATGGGTGTGTGTATGCACATCCTCTCAAAGGCAGTGTGGGTGGAGGTGGCTGCTTTACGGTTGGTTGGGTTGGATTGTAGGCTCCTGATCTGAAGATACCTGAAATGGTTGAAAGTGGTAAGGGGAGTGGTGCGTGGTATGTCCGGAAAAGATATGAGTTGATGTCCCCGGAAGAAGTGATAGAATCCAACCAGGTTGTTCTCTTCGAACCTTGCAAAGTGGTGACATACCTGGTTGAAATTCATTGTTCCATAAGATTTGCGTTAATGGGGATGGGGTGTTAATGGTGTCGTGTTTGCGGGTCACCCTATCCCATATTTGGATTGGGTTTGTTATTGCAGGTGATGTGGAAGGGGGAAAGGGGGGGGGGGGTTGCGGCCTGTCGTGTTTCAGTAGCCATATGTATAGAGAGGGGAAGTTGCGGATGAACATATCGTGCTCCAAGTCAACCCACAGTTTTGAGCCCTGCAGGTGCATGTAAATGTTGTATGTTGGGCAGCTTGGAAATAGTCCCAAAAGTTGGGTAGCCCTAGTCCCCCTATCATATGTGGTACATATAACGTTGATCGTTTGATTCTGGCTCTTTTCCCTGCCCATATGAATTTGTGTATTCGGGATTTCAGGGTCTTGAAATCTGACCTGTATATGGGGATGGGGAGAGCCTGAAACAGATAAAGGAAGCGTGGGAGCAGGCTAATTTTAACGGATGCCAGGTGACCCAGCCAGGAGATGGACATGTTTTGCCAGGCCTCCAGGTCCTGGTGTGCTTTTTCGAGCAGTGGGAGATAATTAATACGGTATTGAGTTGTAGGTCTCTTGGTAGGTGTGTGCCTAGATACTGTATATTCTGGGTCTCGTAGTGGAACGGGTAGTCCCGTTTCAGTTCCGCGAGCATCTCGGTTGGGATATGGATTGCTAGAGCTTCTGTTTTACTTAGGTTTAACTTATATCCCGATACATCTGCGCAATCGTCCAAAGGTGCCAGAAGTGGCGGCAAGGAGGAAGTGGGGTCAGTCAATGTTAGTAATAAGTCGACTGCGTATGTCACAATTTTATATTCCTCGTTGCAAATTTTTATAGATATGTCCTGTTGGAGCTTCTGAAGGAGGGGCTCCAGAGATAGGGAAAAAAATAGTGGGGATAGGGGGCATCCTTGGCGTGTGCCATTATGAATAAGATCAGGATAATTTTAATGAAGTTTTAGTGTTCGATATTAATAATCAACATAAACTTAAAAAAAAAAATCAACAAATTTTGGCCTATATTAAAAACTGGTAGAGACCTGAGTGAGCTATTACCACCAAAACCTAGCAGTGGCGTACATACCGGGGTCGCGGCGGCAACCTGGCCCCGCCCACCAGGGGGCCCGGCCACCCTGCGACCCGATGTGTACACCAGTGTGGCCAGCCTCTTCTGGTGTCACCGGGCTGGCGGGCGCGCAAGGGAGCACTCTCCCCTGAGCGCTTTCTGCCCAGCTCACTCGCGCGCGCGCACCTCACTGATGCCGGAGCCGGATTATGACATCAGCCCGTCCGGTGACCGGCCACCCAGCAGCACCACTGGACCCCAGGGAATCCCCTCAACTCTCCCAAAGGTAAGGAGGCTGGGGGATCAAATTTTAAAGAAATGTGTGTGTGTGTGTGTATGTGTTAGTTTTTGTGTCAGTGTGAGTGTGTGTGTGTGTCTGTTACTGAGTGTGTTAGTTTGTGTGTGTCCGTTAGTGAGTGTGTGTTGGTCAGTGAGAGTGTATGTTTTGTAAGTGAGTGTGCATGTGTGTCTGTCTGTCAGTGAGTGTGTATGTATGTATGTTGCTGAGTGTGTCTCTATCAGTAAATGTGTGTGTCTGTTAGCTAGTGTGTATGCGTCTGTTCGTAAGAGTGTGTGTGTGTGTGTGTTTAAAACCCCATCAGCACTTACCTTTCTCCTTGGCGCTGGGGATCCCTCCGCCCCGATCCGCCTCTCAGCTCCGAATGCGCTTGCGTGCAGGGACGTTTTAGCCGCGAGGCAAACAAGGCATTTGCCTTGGGCGGCATTTTCCAGGGAGCGGCAAAGAAAGCCGCCCCCAAATGCCCAGGGCAAATGTCTTGTTAGCCTTGCGGCTAACTGTCAAGCCACGCGGGCGGTGCTGGCCAGGGAGCACTTTCCCCTGAGTGCTCTGCTCAGCTCCCTCGCGCGCCGCAGAGTGATGCCGGGAGCCTGAATATGACGTCATCGCCAGCGCCACCCGACCGACCGACCAGCAGCCCCACTAGACCCCAGGGAGAGGTAGAATCCACCCCCCCCCCCAGCATTCCCAAAGGTAAGGAGGCTGGGGAGGGTTAAATAAAATAAATAAAATGTGAGTGTGTTAATGTGAGTGAGTGTGTGTGTATGTCTGGTAGTGTGTCTGTGTGTGTTTGTTAGTGTGTGTCTCAGTGTGTGTGTGAGTGTGTTTGTCTGTTAGTGTGTGTGTGTCTGTTAGCGAGTGTGTGTTTCTGTTAGCTAGTGTATGCATATCTGTCAGTGAATGTGTGTGTGCATTTAGAAGGCGGGGCAGGGGGGGAGGGGGCGCCTGAGTTTTGTCCTGCCTAGGGCAGCACAAAACCAGGATACACCACTGCATGCGCGGCAAGAGTTGCGCGCACATTCAAACCGCCCATAGGAAAGCATTACTCAATGCTTTCCTATGGACGTCCAGCGTCTTCTCACTGTGATTTTCACAATGAGAATCGCGGAAGTGCCTCTAGTGGCTGTCAGTGAGACGGCCACTAGAGGCTGGATTAACCCTCAGTGAAACATAGCATTGAGCTGATGCTGATGTGATCTGGGTGTCTGTAGTGGTCCTTTAAGTGTGTGTGTATCTGCATGCACTGGCATACATACCGCGGTCGCAGGGGTTGCAGCCCTGCGACCAGGTGCCTGCCGCCATGTGTTCCGGCCCACGCAGAGTAAGCGCGGGGGGGTGGGGGGCCACGGATCACGCCACTAAAACCTAGGATTACTTTTTGAGGGGCCCCAAACTCATTAGTAAATAGCCATTTAAAGAAGAACACAAAAAAAAACAATGCAGAACTTTCTGGGACACCCCATTGGTTTCCACAGATGTAAGATGTGCCCCACCTGCAAAAATACACAATATACACAGGGAAATGTAATATCAAAATTTAAATCAGAAAGAACACAGAAGGAGTATAATATTAAAGAACACATCATTTGTCATAGTAACAATGTCATTTATTTATTACGTTTTCTTGCAATCTACAATATATGGGAAGGACGGCGCGCCCTCAGTCTCCACATAAGGATTAGAGAGCATATCTATAACATTAAAAAAGGAGTAGAAAGTCACAGCGTATCAGAACGTTTTAAAAAAAAATACACAGACAAGACACAAGTGGATTAGACTTTTTAGGTATAAAAAAGGTAATGAGAGACTGGAGAGGTGGCGATTTTATACAGAAGATCGGATGGGAGGAGATGAAATGGATTTTCCAGTTAGAATCGCTGGATCCATCCGATTTTGTATCATGTAATTTTTTTATGAACCATGTAAATTAATTTTTATGAAACATTTTTTTAAAAAGAGGTTTATAATAAAATACATTTTTCTAGATTTTCTAACCATTTTTTTTAGGTCATTTTTTCATCTTGTGATCCCCTCTCCAGTCTCCATATTATATTATATTTTACCTGTTTTGATTTTTTAAGTAGTTAAGAATATAAATAAATAAATTAACAGACATATTTTATCTGTTAGTGATTGTGCCTTCTGCCTATTGTTTGTCATAATTTGATACTGCAATGATTTAATTTAGACAATCTACCTCCAGCCTGTATGCATCTTAATATGCCATAGGTTAATAATAATAACTAAAAACACAATAAAACAAGTGAATAAAATGGTGCTACCAATTCTAAAGATCAATAGAATATCTTAAAATGGACCTAAAAAGTGTCTTAGCTCAAAAAACACTCCAAATATAACCAAAAACAGAAAAATAGGTGCGCTAAAATTTAAAGTGCAAATTTATTTAGCAGCATTCAGTGCAAATATGCAGTGAAATAACAAAGTGCAGTATTGCGTGTAAAAACACTCTTATTCACATGTACACAATCTGTGTGAATAATCCACTGTAAAGTGAAAAATTGTCCCAATGTGCAAACTTCAAAAAACACTTAGTAATATAGTGTATAAAAATAGCAACTTACACTAGCAGCAGATTTTCAAATAAACCTCATCATCAAATGTAGAAACATAAAAAGGAATAAAAAGCATATATGGTGTGATATTGGAAAATATAAATAGCACAGAATTAGGGTGAGATAGGAAATAAACTCACGAACATAGAGCAGACTCATCTGCTCTAACTTTGATAGTCCAAAACAAAAGACTTTCACTTTGCCTGGTTTATTAGAGGGAACAGTCTTTATTGAAGACAGATTAAAATGCCATGAATATCACCCGGGTCCCTTTGGCAGAACGATCCTGCTTGTGGAACGCGTGCAGTTGCCGGCCGGCAAAAGTTTTCTTGCACATTCCTAATGCGGTTGTGTTCGCGGTCGGGAGACTTCCTGGAGGCAGAGTATCGCGTGGATGCAGTATCTGTAGTGGATGTAGTGTGTTTCAATTTGTGGTGGATGTAGTGTGTGCACTGTGAATACAGGATGTTTGTGTAGTGGATGCTGTGTGTACAGTGAATGCAGAGTGTGTGTCAGTATAGTGAATTCAGAGTGTGTGTTAGTCTGTAATGAATGCAGAGTGTGTGTTCGTGTAGTGAATGCAGAGAGTGTGTTAGTGTGTAGCGGATGCAGAGTGTGTGTTAGTGTGTAGCGGATGCAGAGTGTGTGTTAGTGTAGTGAATGCAGAGTGTGTGTTAGTGTAGTGAATGCAGAGTGTTAATGTGTAGCGAATGCAGAGTGTGTGTCAGTGTAGTGGATGTGTTGTGTTAGTGTATGCAGTGTGTGTGTTGTGTTAGTGTATGCAGAGTGTGTGTTGTGTTAGTGTATGCAGTGTGTGTGTTGTGTTAGTGTATGCAGAGTGTGTGTTGTGTTAGTGTATGCAGAGTGTGTGTTGTGTTAGTATATGCAGTGTGTATGTTAGTGTATGCAGTGTGTGTGTGTTAGTATTAGTGTATGCAGTGTGTGTGTTGTGTTAGTGTTAGTGTATGCAGTGTGTGTGTGTTGTGTTAGTGTATGCAGTGTGTGTGTTAGTGTATGCAGTGTGTGTGTTGTGTTGGTGTATGCAGAATGTGTGTTGTGTTAGTATATGCAGTGTGTGTGTTGTGTTGGTGTATGCAGAGTGTGTGTTGTGTTAGTGTATGTCGTGTGTTGTGTTAGTGTATGCAGTGTGTGTGTTGTGTTGGTGTATGCAGAGTGTGTGTTGTGTTAGTGTATGCAGTGTGTGTGTTGTGTTAGTGTATGCAGTGTGTGTTGTTTTAGTGTATGCAGAGTGTGTGTTGTGTTAGTATATATGAAATGTAATTAAATGTTCCCTGCTTACCTGTGTCCAGGGAGGGAGGAGATTCCATGATCCCTGGTGGTCTCGTGGCATGAGGGGCCCCCTGGCTCCCTGTTACCGCAGAGGGGGCCCAGCACACTGCTTCTACTCTTCTCTTCTCTTCCAATAACTCTTGCGAGACCCGCGGAGGGTTGCCATGGTAACCGAGTCTCGCGAGAGTTATTAGAAGAGAGGAGAAGAGTAGAAGCAGTGTGCTGGGCCCCCTCTGTGGTAACAGGGAGCCCACAGCTGCACACATAGATAGCGATATTCGCTATCTATGTGTGCAGAGAGGGAAAGTGGGGCCCAGGACTGCCAGAGCAGTCCGGGCCCCCCAGTACCGCTGGGCCCGTGACAACCATCATGGTTGTCACCCCCTGATGGCGGCCCTGTTTGTAGTCAGGGAATTTACCAACTGAGCTACCTCACTGTACTTCTGTCTGCACTATAAGGTATCTATATGCATAAACATAATGGTTAGAGATAGGTTTATTTTTTATTATATATTCTTTACCAAGTACTTTCTTCAAACCCATTTTTTCCCTTCTGAAGTTGGCAGCTCCTTTATAGGAGCAGGGCTCTATTTTTAGGATACAGACTACAGCTTAGATAATCTACCCCATTTATCCTTCATAGAACCCTTTTCCAATGATATTACCTATTACTTAAATGCACATAAATATTAAATACACTTGACCTTAAAATATGTTTAATTTGTTAATAATTGGGAATGATGCCCATTTAAGTTCGGTGTATAACTAAATTCTGTTTTTCTATTGTTATTTATGAAGTTTTATGAAATTATTTTAGAATTTCTATTGATATAAGGACTTTGTATCAAAAACTGCTAATTAGACCACAATTCCTCACAATATAAAGCAATGAGAAATGTGAGGATACACAGCACATTTGACAAAGCCCCAAGAGGACGCGACGTAAAGGACTGTTTGGCAAGTTACAACCATCCGTTGCAAGGGGCTGGTAAGCTGCTGGTGGACTTCATACATTAGCACATGTTTTTTTATTTTGTTATTGAAATAAAAGAATATACGTACCTGACATCCTGTGTATCCTATGGATCCCACACACACCAGTGGCTGATCCTCCCTGAGCGCTACAGCCACAAGTGGTGTTTTAACTACTCTGATCTTGTGAGTGAGATACCTAAAGACCTATGCAACTTTTAATATATAATTGTTTTACTGTATTGCACTAGGAGTTCTCTTTTTTTGTCTCCCTCTCAGATACTTGAATTACTATCTCGCAAGTATATGCACATGTCACTTTGTATAAACATCACAAGTGCACTATTTAACGGTTTCAACACACTTAGTTTGCTCTTTGGTCCGAGACACGTGTTTACTCTGGATTATAGGCCATTTTTGATAGTCTTATCCTTCCCCTTTTTTAAAATATTGATAGAGAGTGATTTTAAAATATTGTGCACCAGCACTTTTATGTATTGTCTAGGACTTGAGTTTAGTTTATTTCTGGTAATTACAGGTCACAAAATACAAGGTGTAAAATGAAATTTCAGTGTGGAGCGAATTTAGAATTTGGTGTGTTTATCTTATCAAAATAAAATTGCCACACAAAAGTATATATTAATATAGAGTAGACAAGTTATTTGCCTAAAGGTTTTTTGACACTTATGTAGCCATTTACTGCCAATCTGTGCTAAATGCTTTTTTTTCTTCTGATTTTTAACATGCACACATTTAACAAGGTTTATTTCCATCAGTATTTTGTAAATCTGATGTGTGCTTCTACTGTACAAAAGGTTGTATTGTGTTTAGCTACATCTTTTGAGTGTAACAATACCCCCAATGTATGCCACTATCCTATGAAGCTATAGCACCATATAAGAGACCCGAGCATTTCAGTTTTTACAGTTAGAATTTGTTTCAGATGGGTTTGATTGGCCTATGTCTCATTTTGGGTTGTTATTGCGGGTTGACTGGTGAAATTACCCCACAAAGGCCTACTATTTCTGAGTGTACATTTCAGGGTACACCTGATATGGTGTATATTGTACCTTAGCGTGCTGCCTTTTTTTTTTTTTCTTTTTTTTTGCCAGTTTATGTCAAAGTTTGTGATAATTTTTTTTGCTTTTGTTTTTACAAACTAATTACAATTTAACTGGCCATATCTGAACTCTGTGCCAAACCCCTCAAATTATGATCAACTCTTCTGAACAAATCAATACCCTAAATGTACGACTTTGGCACTAATATGCAAAGTTACAGTGCCATATTAGAGACCTGACTATTTCTGTTTTTACAATAAGGATTTTTATTAATGAATTTGATAGGCCTATTCTACATTTTGGGGCATTGTAGCAGTTTCACAGTTCAAAGCACCTCATAAATGCATTAAATTTGGAAAGAGGACACCATGGGATATTTGATATGGTGTATTTTGTGCCTTGTTATACAGCCTTTTTTATTTTTCTTTTTTTTATTTATTTTTCGTGTGGAATGATGATAAGCACATGTGTAGGGCCACAACAGCTCGTACACGTCAATCAAAATCAGTGCACATTACGTACAAAGCATGGTAAGGTTCAATTCCCACACATTTTCTAGTTATAATAGGTCGTAATGTTATAATGAGGTAATTAACAGGTAAAACTGTGGGGGTGAAAGACACCTGTCTGATGAGGCCGCCGCGAATTCTCCTTCTGGAACTGGCCCCGCTCCCTTGTTGTCTCCTAACTGTGGGCACTGGCTATCACCAGTGTGTGTGGTGCTCTGTGAGTCATGGGTTGTCATGTTGTCGTAGGGGCGGCTATGCATTGAAGCTGCTTAGTTTTGCGACTCTGGAAAGTGTGAGTCTAGGTGTGTAGGAGTCGTTGTGGTGTGACAGGATCAAGCCGTTCCCATGGGGCTTCATGCTAGAGGTGTTAGACCTAGTGGTGAGCCAGGATTATAGGATTACTAGTAGAGTTGAGCGGACACCTGGATGTTCGGGTTCGCCGAGTTTGGACGAACTTCGTCAAAAAGTTCAAGTTCGGGCTCGAACTTGACCCCGAACCCCATTGAAGTTAATGGGGACCTGAACTTTTGGGCACTAAGATGCCTCTAAAAAAATCCTGGCTGCAAAAGGAAGTAAAATGGGGGCAAGAGTAGGACAAGTGCCCTGCAAACAAATGTGGATAGGGAAATCACTTAAAATAAGCAGCCGGTTAGTAGATAACTCCCTAATTCCCATGGTATTAGGGAGTTATCTACCAAAAGGCTGAAAGACCTAAAGCAGCGGGTGGGGACCCTAAATAAGATTGGGGGGGACCTACTGTCCTACCCGCCGGCCCCTACCCCTGCGTGGTGGGTGAGGGCCCTAAATAAGAATGAGGGGGGGGACCTACTGTCCTCCACCCCGGCCCCCACCCCTGCGCAGTGGTTGGGGGCCCTAAATAACAATGAGTGGGGGGGGACCCACTGTCCTCCCCCCGGCCCCAACCCTGTGCGGCGGGTGGCGGCCCTAAATTTAGAATAAGAGGGGGGGACCTATTGTCCACCACCCCCCGGCCCCCACCCCTGCGCGATGGGTGGGGGCCCTAAATAAGAATGAGGGGGCCAATCAGAGTGCTCTGTGTCATTTTACACAGCGTGGGAAGGTTCTTTGGAATTTTCCCACGCTGTGTAATTTGACTCATAACTCTCTGATTGGTTACTTTCAATCCACCAATCAGAGTGTTGTTATGAGTCAAATTACACAGCATGAGTGCTGTGACAGGTAAACAGGGCTATACATAGGACACGAGGTCACATATTTAGGCTTGAAGAAAGGAGATTTCATCTAAGGCAAAGAAAAGGTTTTTTTTACAGTAAGAGCAATAAGGATATGGAATTCATTGCCGGAAGAGGTGGTTTTGTCTATACAGATGTTTAAGTTGCAATTGGATAAATACTTGCAAAAACATAACATACAGGGATACACTTTCTAATTAGTGGGGTAATAGCTGCTTGATCCAAGGAGACATCTGACTGCTATTTTGGGGTCAAGAATTTTAGAAGAAAGAAGACATCAAATGGTAAGTTTTTTTTTGTTTGTTTGTTTTTTACAGGTATCTAGCTTATGGTCCCCCCTCATTACTTTTTAGGATAAGGCTGGTATAGGTAGGGTTTATTTTTTGGGGGGAGGTGGGTAACGGGGGGGGGGGGGTTACATTTGTATTTAGGCCCCCCACCCAATGCCCAGGGTATTTAGGTCCCCCCCTCATTGTTATTTAGGGATCCCACCCGCCGCGCAGGGGTGGGGGATGGGGGCCAATAGTTTTTTTTGGTTTTGTTTTTTTACAGTGAGCAGCCACTGCCTGCTCACTGTTTACTAGACATGACCCTACTCGCGGTATAGCGAGTAGGGGCTGAATTTACTAATACTTTACTTAGTATTAGTATATGTGGCTGAAAGACCAATTTAAGTCTTTCAGCCTTTTGGTAGATAGCTCACATGCTGCACTGGTCAATCACAGCCATGCCATTAGTAGGCATGGCTGTGATGGCTTCTAAGGGCACACAAGTCAAACGCTTGTTGATTGGCTGCCCTGCAGCCTTTAAAAATGCGCCATTAAATCGCCGAACACTGAACTCCAACCCGAACATACAGTGAAATGTCCGTGTTCGGGTCCGGGGTCCAAAAACTATAATGTTCGGTACGAACCTGAATTTTACAGTTTGGGTTCGCTCAACTCTAATTATTAGGTTGCCCCTGCTGTCAGTTCCCTTTAGCCCCAGGGAGGGGGGGGGGGGGAGTGGTGTCACCAGAGCAGTAAATGTTGGCCCCAGTGTAGGGATCGACCGATTATCGGTTTTACCGATATAATCGCCCGATATTCGGTATTTTCGGCAATATCGGTATCGGCCAATATAGATACCGATATTGCCGATAATACCTCCCAGGACCGCCAGGCTCATTACAAGCCCGGCGGTCCTGGAGGGGCGGGCAGCAAGCGTTTACTCACCTCCCAGCAGCTCCTCCAGCTCCCCAGTGTAAATCTCGCGAGACCCACGGCCAGCTCTGACGGCCGCGGGTCTCGCGAGATTTACACTGGGGAGCTGGAGGAGCTGCACGGAGGTGAGTAAACGCTTGCTGCCCACCCCACTTCCCTCCCCTCCCCCAGCTAAGCCAATGCCACTGGACCACCAGGGATTAACATATCCCCCCTCCCTGGCAAGGCAACAAGCAGGGAGGGGGGACAACAACAAATAAATGATAATAATTCAATATATAAAAAATAAATAAATAATTTAATATAAAAATTAAAAAAAAATGTTTTAATAAAAAATGCCCCCTCACACACACACTATTATTATACACATACACTACACAAACACACTGTGTTTATAATTCAGTGTGTTTGTGTAGTGTGTGTGTATATATAATGCAGTGTGTGTATATATAATGCACACTACACAAACACACTGCATTATATACACACACACACTATACAAACACACACACTGCATTATATACACACACACACTGCATTATATACACACACACACACTGCATTATATACACACACACACTGCATTATATACACACACACACTGCATTATATACACACACACTATACAAACACACACACTGCATTATATACACACACACTGCATTATATACACACACACACTGCATTATATACACACACACTGCATTATATACACACACACACTGCATTATATACACACACACTGCATTATATACACACACTGCATTATATACACACACTATACAAACACACACTGCATTATATACACACTGCATCCACTACACACACACTGCATCCACTACACACACACACTGCATCCACTACACACACACACTGCATCCACTACACACACACTGCATCCACTACACACACACTGCATCCACTACACACACTGCATCCACTACACACACTGCATCCACTACACACACTGCACAAACACTGCATCCACTACACACACACTGCACAAACACTGCATCCACTACACACACATACACAGCTCCCCTGTCTAAACACACTGCATCCACTACACGTGGCATGTATATTTTGTGCATTTACCTTTAGAAATAGTTTTTTATTTTCCAAAATGGTAAATGTACAGAATATCGGCAAATTATATCGGCTATCGGCCTGAAAGTTCACAGGATATCGGTATCGGTATCGGCTCTAAAAAATCAATATCGGTCGATCCCTACCCCAGTGTGCCTTTTTACTCACTGCAATAACCATTCGAGTAAGTGATGATTATAAGTAAATTAAAGAACAATTTTAACAACACAAAATAGTTAAACTGACGCCTGCTTGTTCCAGGTGTTGCTGTTGGGTCTGCAGGCCCCTGTCGATAGCCTAGACGTGTTGTCTAGGCCGATGCGGGGTTCGGGAGTCTTTGTGCAGTCATCAATGCTGGGCCCCCTGTATGATCAGTGGCCTTGTAGTGCTTGTCATCTTTGGTGATCCAGAGTGTCCCTGGGTTTACCACCTATAGGCCATGCCTGCCGCTTGGAGTTGTTTGGTGATTGGGAGCATACTCTTGCGCCATATCAGTGTGGCCCTACTTTTTTCGGCTTGTCTGGTCAGTAGGAGTGCGGCCACCAGGTGCCTGGTGAAGTGTGGCAATTCTTTCAGCGGCACTGACTCCTGTACCCCTCTAATCTTAAAGTTTTTGCGACGCCCTCTATCGTCCAGAAGATTAACTTGTCTGAACATAGTCGCTTGTGAGGATTGTAGGTGTCGTATCTTCGCCCCAGTTCTTGGAAGTTCTCCCTCAGTCCCTTAACGTCCTCTTCTATCGCCTGGGTGCGTTCAGTCACTGCGTGCACATCTAGTTTTAGTACTGCCATATCTGCTTCCCACATTTGTCTCAGGTCCTGTTGCAGGCCTGTCAGCATTGCCTGTATGTCTTGTTTTGAGGCTGCTGTGCTGGCTTCTGGCCTCCAAGTGTTTGCGGGGTGTTGGGGACAGGGGTGTGGACTGTCCTGTGGTTCTCCTTCCTCTGAGGGCAGCGTGGATACTGCGCGGGGGGTCTAGGTCCTCACTGCACTTGGGGCCTGTAGCATTTGGCCTATGTCGCGCTGCGATTTCGGGGTGTTTTGGGGTGATTTTTGTGACCTGCGTCCCATCTCACCTGAACTTAGTGTGCTGGGGTGCCAATCCTCCAGGTCTGGTATATTCCAGGGCCAGTGTTCTCCAGCTATGGCCTGTGACTGTCCCCCCACCTGGTAGGCTTTTTGGAGCCGGGCGTCAGGAAAAACGGCATCGGTGGTAACAGTGGGGTTCTCCAGGCTCTGTGGCGGATTGTGTGGCCAGGATTATTGCGGGGTATCCCCGATTATGTGGGATTATGGTGGGTTATGCAGGAGCTCTGGGAGAGTGCGCCTGCTCTGGTCCAGTGTCAGGCTCCGCCCCCCTATACATCCTTTTAAGCACTAATTTCTTTCAAAGTTTATAGTATTTTATTTATGCATTTCTTTTTTACATACACATTGCACATTTAGCTGTTTATTTTGTAGACTTAATATGTACTACTGTTATAACAATCACTAAATTGTGCTCAGCTATATCTCCTGAGTACAGCATGACCTCTTCATGTACCCTTGCCAAGTTTTTGTGAACATCTAGAGCTGAATTTATAACATGTCCTTCGCAGTGGTTTTAAAAAAAAATGTATGGTAGACCAATCTTCAATCTGAGACATTTGATTAGCATATCACACATTTAGGTAATGATATAAAACAGGATAATGTCTTTGATAAATGTTGAGTTGACCTAGAATTGCAGTTGTGGGTCATTCTCTAATCAGAACCTAGGTCAAATGCAACACCTGATCTGAGCTTTTTTGCCTCAAGTTAGACTTGTTGAACGTGAATGATTCACTTATGTGCTTTGATTTACTAAGCAACGTATGTTTAATTGTTATGTCTCATTATCTCTTATTAATTAGACACTGCAGACACATTACAGAGATAAACATTTTAGAAAGATGCAAACATTAAACTGCATAAAGGTTACCAACAGATTTTTCATTGTTTGCCGCTAATCTTTATTTACTCCACAGATCAAGAGGGGTTGGGAATACTCAGCCAATCCTGAACATTCTTTTGTTATAAATAGGGCTGTTGAGGATATCATATATAAGCCTTACAGACATTCTTTTATAAAACATGTTAATCTGCTCTCAGCAGTAGTTTAATTTATGACGTGCATAAATGCAACAAATATGCAGGCCAATAAAAGCTCAAACAAGCTGTTCACATCATGAATAACAGTACACCCAATTTCTTAAATAGATATGGCAGATCATTTAAAAGATAATGTGAACATAATGGGCCATAACTTAATAGATAAATGAGTGCTATTCTATGGACCGTAATGCTTTAGCCAGCACCGATAGCGTTTGCAGGATGTACACACTCTGAGACTATTGTTCCACCATTCATATGTTTTTTTCCATCACATTTTGTTGAGTAACAATGTTTTTGGAAGAAGGAGCTCGGTCAGCTGACTGTAGCCCAGGGACCAGTGAAGCTAAGGGATTGGGCCTTGACAGAGCTAGGGGGCAGGCATATGGAGTGGTGGGTGTTTATTGGCTAGGTGGTTGTGGGGGTGGGGCTTAATTTGAAATCAGTTATTAATAACGGACATTTTAGATTAGAGGCCATTTTAATTAGCTATACTTACCTGTTGTTGTGTGCTGCAGGTTTGTGTGGTGTTTTTCTGCTTTATTTTTCTGCAGGCGTGGCTGCGGGCACGGAAGACACAACACCGCACCTTATGGCAGACGGTGGGAGGACAGGATGGAGGGCACCACAGCTGACGACAGCACAGATGGCGCCTCACGGCAGACGGCAGGTCAGCAAAAATGTCTACGCCGTGCCCACAGCGGACGGCAGGGCGGAACAGGATCTTTCCACAGCAGGCTCCAAAAGCTCACGGAGTGCCTGCTAGGGCTGATTTGTTGCTGACTGTTGGGGGTCCTGTAATGGGTGAGTTGGACCCCAGTGGTCCACTGCCATCACATATGGGAGAAGGGGGGACTGGGGTAGGTGGCCACTCAGGACTTGGGAGCAGCTCAGGGTGAGATAGCAAGCATCGGGTTTTCAGGCCCAGGAACAGCACAGCTGCAAAGGAGGTAGGCCCAAAAGGAGACCAGCTAGCAAGCTGCAGATAATGCCCATGCCATCTGCAAGGGCAAAAGGGCAGGTGGTGAGGTGGCACCTGGGAAGGCAACAAGAGCAGGTGACGGAGTACCCCATTAGGATTGGACGCAGGAGTGAACGGCCCCTGATGTCACGGAGGAGTCCGGGTAGGCATGAAGAAGGGGTCATGGACAGCAGCAGTGTGTCCCCTCCAGGGCACACTACGGAGGGGCCCATTAGGGCTGACTGCATACGGGTGGGCGGATTGCGCTGCTCACAGGACCGTAACTCCAGATCCCCTAGCGTGCTTTCCCAAGGGGAGGCTGGCAGGCATGCTGAGTGCAGATCTAGGAGCAGCTGGCGTTCTCAGCACAGGTCATCAGGCAGACTGCGCAGCAGTGACAGGTATTCCTTAAGGGAGTGGTCAGGGAGAGCATTGCCGTCCCAGTCAGCTAATTTGTCCCTCAAATGAGGGAAGTCAGTGACAGGGGGTGGGGGCAGTACCGTGGCACTATCTACTTCCACTGGGATCAATGCCGGTGAGGGTCAGCACGATGCTGCCATGGCTAAACCGCTACGTTAACCAGGCAAATGCGGCGCTACTGAGGGAAGGTTTTACACAGGGTTTGATCATTCTGTTTGGGGATCGGTTCCTGGAGCACAGGTTCCATAATTTAAGATCGGTTGCCGAATTTCCGGAGGTGGTAAGGGTTAAATTAGGTAAAGAGGTCTAATTGGGAAAAATGGCGGGGCCCTTTGATGACCCTCTTTTGCCTCTTCAGTTGTGCCAAAAAATGTGCCAGTGAAGTACCGTTGTATACATCATCTGTTGTACCCAAAAGGGTCGTCAGTTGATGACGACATTGATGCAGCCTTATGCTTGGTGTCCTACGCATAGGCATATGTCATGCTTGGTGTCCTACGCATCATTGGACAATGCTGTTGAGCTGCTTAGGCACGCAGGAGGTTGATGGCTAAAGCTGACATGGAATCGGCTTTCCGTCTGTTACCAATTCATACCGATTGTCACCATCTTCTTGGCTGTTACTTTGAGGTTAAGTACTTTGTAGACCTTTGTTTGCCCTGGGATGCTCCATCTCATGTGCTTATTTTAAAATATTTAGTACTTTCCTGGAATGGGTGGTCAAGGTAGTATAGCGTAACAAGTTTATGGTTTATTATCTGGATGATTTCCTGTGTGTCGGTCCCTCCGGTTCGGATGCCTGTCATGTAGGGTTGCATACACTGGAATGGATTGCCAATGTTCTTGGAGTCCCTTTGATGGCTGACAAAACCTCTGACTGACCTCTTGTCTCAGTTTTTTGGGTCTTGAAATCGATTTGGTAGCAGGGGAATGTCGTTTGCCAGAGGATAAGTTGGTGGTGCTTCGCCAGGGCATTCGGGAAGTTTGAATTTTGCATGTCAAATTGTACCAGTGGTGAAAATTTTGAATAGGTTCTTGGAAAATGAGTCGGGAGGGATCAGTTCTCATCATCATTTTTTCAGAGTTACTGTCCCAATGAAGGAGGACTTAGAAGTTTGGGATATTTTTCTTCGGGAATTCAATGGGCGGGTCTTTTTTGGGATGCAGCGGTCCACTTTAGGAATTGGAACTTTTTACCGATGCTATGGGGAGTGTGGGTTTTGGGGCATATTTCGTGGGACATTGGTGTGCGGAACCATGGCCGAAGGTTGGAAAGTGAATCCCATCATTTGCATTCTTGCATTTTTGGATCTTTTTCCCTTAGTAGTTGCGTTGGCTTTGTGGGGACCCATGTTGAGGGATTAGAAAGTTTTCTTCACAGATAACATAGCAGTGGTGTCAGCGGTTAATCTATAATCTGCTTCTTCTATTCCAGTAATTCGCTTGCTGCAACGTTTCATGTTGTTTTGCATGCAATTTAATATTGTTTTTCAGGCGCGTCATGTGCCTGGGTTCTTGAATATCATTGCCGATGCGCTGTCTCGTTTACAGTGGGAAAAGATTCACGCAGCGACTCCGGGTGCTCGGTCGTAGGGTCTTGTCTGTCCGGACGACATGTGACAGCTAGGGACCTCCTGCTTGCACGTTTGATCATAGAGTCGTTGGCTCCAAGTACTTGGATGGCGTATGTTAAGGTTTGGAGGGCTTGGGATGAGGCATGTGTATGTGCTGGTGGACGCCACTCCTCGGAGGTACGGTTGGAAATGCTGTTGTGGTATTTGTGCAGATTGTTTTTTAACGGGGTTTCTCCTTCAGTGGTCTATAGGTATATGTCAGCCTTTGCATTTTTGTTCAAGCTGAATGGTTGGGAAGATATTACTAAGAATATTTTAGTTCGTCAGGCATTAAAGGGTTCTCAGAATGGTCGGAGAACACCGGATACCAGGATACCGGTGTCTTTTGAGATTCTGCAAATTCTGCTTGAAGTGTTGCCTGGTCTCTGTTTCTCCCACCATGAACTGCTTTTATTTACGCTTGCATTTGTTTCGGCATTCTTTGGGGCTTTTTCACAAGCAGGTTTCACACAGTACCTTTTTCTCGGTCTGCCTCCTCTCTCCCAGCTGTTAGACTCTCTGATGTCTTCAGAGGCTAACCTTTTAGAACCCAAGTGCTGGTTAATTACATTCACCTGGTTGATAACATTCAAGGGGTGACTCAAACCAATTAACCCCATCATGCTGGGAATAGAGATCGCTCCAATCTATTACTAACATAGAAAGCCTCTCAGACCTTGCCACACATAATATACACAGGGTGGCTAAAAGATAGATCCACATCTGTCGTGCAATTTCAACAATGCTTTGAAAGCTGGGGCTCTACCGATTCCCCATGTTTGCAGGACTGTATTTAGCACTGACCAGTATTTGTGTGTTTGAACGTAAGCATGGTTTTGTATAGAGTATGTTTGTGTGAATGTAGGGGTGTGTTTGTATGTAGTGTTTGTGTCTGAATACAAGCATGCGTTTATGTGTAGTGTTGGTTTTTAAATGCAGGGGTGTGTTTATATAGAATTTTGGTGTCTAATACAGAGGTGTGTTTGTATGTAGTGTTGACATTTGAATGCGGGGATGTGTATGTAGTTTTGAGGTTTGCATGCAGGGGTTTATTTGTGTGTAGTGTTAGCGTTTGAATGCTGAGATGTATGCACATATGCACATACACTGCCTTACACACACACACACACATTGTGATACACATACATGAAGATACACACTGACACATATGCAGATACAAATATACACAAACTGATACACATTCAGATAGGCAGACACACAGATAACACTGACATACAAACACACTGACATATATATAGAGAGAGACAAATTTGAAATTCCAGCACTCCAACTATATATATTAATATTGCCTGGTGCCCAGTCAAAATGCAATATACAAAAATGAAAATAATACCGGCACTCTAGGTCTTCCAAAGATCGTTGGTTTATTGTAAATCAATCCAGAGGGTCAACGTTTCAGCTCCCGTTTGCAGCTTTCATCAGGACACATCAAAGTTTGATGTGTCCTGATAAAAAGCTCCAAACGGGAGCTGAAACGTTGACCCTCTGGATTGATTTACAATAAACCAACAATCTTTGGAAGACCTAGCGTGCTGGTATTATTTTCATGTTTGTGTATGTATGTATGTATGTATGTATGTATGTATGTATGTGTGTGTGTGTGTGTGTATGTATATGTATATATACACACTGACACACATATACATACACACACACACAAATAGACATACTGACACACACACACACACACACACACACAAATAGACATACTGACACACACACACATATCGACAGACATACAGATACATATACACACACACACATAAATAGACATACTGACACACACATACATATTGACAGACATACAGACACACACACATATCGACAGACATACAGATACATATACACACACACAGACATGCTGACAGACATACAAAACCACACACAAATGCTGGTCAAAATATACACTTTTCTAGCCACCCTTCTGTTTCCTACCTTGTGGGTTCAGGAGTGTGGCTTACCTGGGATCCAGAGTGCTGCCTGAGGTAGTTGGAAGTTGGAGGAGCTGGCCTTGCCCTGCCCCCCTCCTCTCTGCTTTCTCCTACTCTCGCACTCCAGTCTTCTTGGGAGGAAGTCCTCCCATGCCGATGAGAATGGGTGAGGCGGTAGCTCCGCCCCTGCTGAACTCCAGCCGCGCTGTGTGCTACACGGGGAGCAGAGATACGTGTTCATATCCCCGCCCCTCCACACAGTGCGCAGGCACTGCAGAAAGGAAGGCAGACTGGAAGGGTTTGCTGATGCTCGGCCATGCTACGAGAAGTGACCGGCAGGAGAGGGGCGCTGTGCGCTTCCCTACTGCTGGCCACCTGGACAATTGCACCCCTGAGCCGGTGCGCCTTAAGGTGGCCTCCTGTGACTCCTTATGGATGCTCCGGCTCTTTCTGAAGTGATGGGCCTGGTCGCAGCTGTGACCCCTGTGACAGCGGTAGTTCCGCCACTGGCTGCATAAACAGAAACAAAAGTGATTTAACTCATAAATGCTGGAGAATTGAACAGTGAATCTGCAGGGGCATGATCTAAACACTAAAACTGTTTCATTAAGCTAAAGTTATTTTAATGCCTACGGTATCCATTTAAAATGGGCTCAGTTCTGTAGACAAGCTGACATTACCATACTCACTAAAAGTATCAAGTAACAGTTTGACTGTTTTAAGGGGCAATCACAGCAGGAAAACCATTCTAGTCCATTGACGTTCTTATGTTGTCTTAGCAGTCCTGGAGCTGGTTTGACAAAAAAAGGGCATTTCTCCTTTATCTATGTCAATGTCATCCAAGCCAGAATGCACTGATTAGCTGAGAGCAGTTTGTTAACCAGCCACCAAAGTAAAAAGTATTTAAATACTCTTGGTAAAGAATAATCCCTACAGCTCACTGTATTAGTTATGTTGCTTAACATGTTTCTTTAAGTATTGGCAGTTTACACTTGTGACTGGTTAATATGTGAAAATTCCTTTCAAATTAAGATTCTTAAAAAAAATAAAAAAAATGTATGAGGTGTCTATGAATATAAAGTAACAATACATCAAAGTATATGTTGAAAATAAAGAAAAATATTATACAGCAGGGAGAGTGAAGTGTAAAATTTTGACCCACAGCTCTGAGCTGTGGTTAACATTGTGGCCACCCCTATTTTTTTAAATCTGATTTTCATCTATTTAAAAAGTCTTCCCGTTCAATTCATCTTTTTAAAAAAAAATAAAAAAATTTATGCTTGTAATAAACTTTTTGACATTTGCCCACCTTTTGTACTCCTTGCCTGTGTGACTCATTCCTCACCCTCGCATTAGATTTGCGAAAGTGACATTCAGGACACCGTGTAACAAATTCCAGAGCCTGTCTAACCTTGATTTTGATTCTGTCAATGGCTAAGGAACAAATTGTTTAAATGATAATTAGGCAAAATGCTATTATTTCCAATGAACAGTCTGTCTTAAAAAAAAAAAAAAAAAAAGTTAATCTCTGGGACAGATTATAGTGGAATACTAGCCTCAGGGATTTTTTTTATTTTTTTTTTAAATGACCCCTTTTTTGGTATTCTTTCATTTTATATTTCAAGACTTATTTCCAGGGACGATTATATGAGAACAGAGATTTCAATAAAAAAAAAATCCATGTCAGAGACAGCCTTTGGAGCGTACAAGAGATGCTAAAATTGAAACATTTGTCTACATTCCGAACAATTTCTATGGTGTAGTACTAATTTATATGATTTTTTCTTTTTATTCAATGACACACTTAAAGGTCCACTATAGGCACCCAGACCACTTCAGCTTAATGAATTGATCTGGGTGCCAGGTCCATCTAGGATTAACCCTTTCTGCTGTAAACATAGCAGTTTCAGAGAAACTGCTATGTTTATAATAGGGTTAATCCGGCCTCTAGTGGCTGTCTCATTGACAGCCGCTAGAGGCGCTTCCGCGCTTCTCACTGTGATTTTCACAGTGAGAAGACGCCAGCGTCCATAGGAAAGCATTGAGAATGCTTTCCTATGGACTGGCTGAATGCGCGCGGCTCCTGCCGCGCATGCGCATTCAGCCAATGACGTCGCTATGGAGGAGGAGAGGAGGAGGAGAGTTCCCCGCTCGGCGCTGGAGAACGAGGTAAGTTTAACCCCTTCCTCCCCCTAGAGCCCGACGGGAGGGGGACCCTGAGGGTGGGGCACACTCAGGGCACTATAGTGCCAGGAAAACGAATATATTTTCCTGGCACTATAGTGGTCCTTTAATGTTTCAGCCTTCAAATTGTGAAAATGGTGTAGCAGTGTACAGGTTGCTGGATGTCTGTTACGATCATTATTTGTGGTGTTGTTCGTAAAACACTCAGGTGTACCCAAAGTGTAAATTCGGTTTGTGATGTGGAAATCGCAGTCAATTGACCCTCAGAAAGGACCATTTTATGTAGACGTGTCCAGTGATTGTAGTGAATGAGAGAGAAGAATTCATATGATATGTAAAAAAAAAAAATGTAAGGATGAGAGCTCTTTGCATAATATCAACGATTTCTCATTAAAACAGTTAATCCTTCTGCACATGTTTATATGGTTACAAATCTGATGCAAAACAGGGTGGGACATGAATAGTACAATTTTAAAAAAGGAAGGGATGGTATGTACGTACCTCGGAACTTTATTATTGATCCCTGCCAACATAATAGACCTTTAGTAGCGTACCAAAAAGATTTGTTTGAGCTAGCCTCATATTTCTAACACAAACCTGATTTGTCAATTAATAAGATATTTTCCCTTTGTTATCAAGCAGAGACTTTTGAAATATTGGTAACAAAGTCATAAAATCCACTGGGTACACAATTATACAGGGCAGGGAGGTAACGGGGAAATGGTGGTTGGTCCACCATTTGTGGCTGCCAGGAGGGAGGTGCTATGCGCCCCTTCACTTGTTATTGAATGGCGAGCGTGATTGTTTCAAAGGCTGAGCATGGTCCTCTGCCCAGTCTCAGTGAAGTCCCAAGGTGGTAGTTTGGGTAAGTGGAGAGAAGGGGAATATGACTTAGCATCATACTCTGCCTCTATCCTCTCACATTGCAAGCTACACTCTTGGAAGTCCACTGAGGCACTGGGCAGAACATGCTCAGCTTCCGTCGAGGTCCCACTCTCCCACATCGCAATCATGGTTTAGGGATTAGGCTAGAGCTAAAAAAGCAATAGAAAGAGTAATAAATGGGGGAGATGATAGAGAAAATGGATGTGTGACGAGGACACAAGTGGAAAAGATTAACAAATAAAGTGGGGAACATGAATGGGTAAGGTGAAGTTCAGAGATAGAAACTGGGGACAAAAGCCGGATCGAAGATAAATGTTTAGAACAAAATGGAAGCAAGACACAAAATTGGGGAAACATGGCATAGGAATACAAGGGGAGGACAGCAGAAGGAAGAACACAAGAGGGTGGAATTTGGAGACCATAAAGTCAGAAGTGCATTCAAAATCACACACTTGCAACATACTACACACAACACACAGCCCAAATGACACTGCAGTGCACAGATATAGAAAGCCCATTTGTGAAATTAGTGGAGCTGTAATAGGTTAAATGTAATTTGTCTGGACAGAATGCTTCCCTAACATGTACAAACAACATGGGCGGAGGAAGGGACATCATACTCATAATGTTGTCCCAGAGAGAAGGGGTGGGCTTTGGATGCTCTTGCACCATAACCACTGTAGTAAGCTAACAAATCCATCTTGGGTGCCAAATACCTAAATACTGAGTCATGTCACTAGTACAGTACTGTTACGCATGTAATAGTCTCATACCGTTACTCTGTAAATGTACTGTATTTGAATTATGTATAGTGGGGGGGAGGGGCGGGGGGGAGGCTTCATTCCGAGTGACACAAAAGACTTTAGGGTAGGGGGGTAGTGATTCATACATTCCCATAATTATGTATATTGGAGTAGGAGAACTCTGTCTAGCTGGTTAACCTTTTGTCGATGTGAAATCTCTGCTAGAGATAATTTGTAATCACTGAAACATATTTCTCTGCATACAATCTTTCATAAAGCACACACATTTCACTTAAATTCTTAATAATACATTATAGGTAGGGGCACAAAGCTGAGCATTAATATATAACAGCAGACACGACAATTTAATTCTTTTATTTTGTGCTGGATTATTCATTACGGAGACTGTGATTTTACGTTTTATTCAGAGGTACAATTTGTGCATTCAAACGGCTGGAAAATGTATTAAATTAGACATTATGAGTATCTTAATCAGCAACATTAAGTATCCTCCACAGCTGAATTTCAATTGGAAGCAATGAGCATAGCAATACATTTATTACTGCCTGAGCTACTCTAATAATTTCAAATGCATTTCTTAATTACTTAAATGGAAGCATGACAATAGTATTCATTAACAGAAAAAAAGGACAGTTTGATTACATAAACAGCAAGAGGAAATCAGATCTGCATATTATATAGATATTAGGCCAGATCAGTGTTTTAAAGGGCAGTCTGGTTCGGCATTGCTTGACTGTTATAGGTAACTGACGCGGATCACCTGGCACCCCGACTGGGTACCTCCGTTGAAGGATGCTCTTAGCGCTCCCTGAGGACTCCAAGCACCTCAGCAGACACCACAACCACAGAACCGGAGAAACATATAAATTCTCTCAAGCATATGAATGATGTATACAGCCGAATAGGACAAACCATGCGAATAGGTTTACACTCCTAGCAGTCAAACTGGAACAGCATACAATAAATCCTCCCCCCAATAGTGAGACGACACTTCACTTTGAGGGTTAAGCAGGAACTGCCTGTACTGGCACATACAGTCTCTTTTTTTCCCAATCCACAAACATAGTACAGCCCACAGGATTTTACAGAACAACCAATCAATCCATACAATACACACAGACACTCCCACACAAAATCCTCCCCTCTGCCTGTGATATGAGTACTGAACACAATGGGTAATCTCATTATCACAGGCAGAGGAATACAGTTTTTACACAATATTCATAACTTTGAAAGTATGCATCACATTCACATACATTTTCCGAATCAGCATACTCCAAATACAAACATATGTCAAAATCATCCAAATTGGTCCATTGGTTCAACAGATAGATCGAAGTCCTTTGTGACCAAATGAAGCATGGCTTTTCTGCCCAAAACCAGTTCCACAGAGTCTTCTATCCTGGAGATACCGTATTTTTTGCTCCATAAGACGCACCTCACCATAAGACGCACCTACTTTTTAGAGGAAGAAACACAGAAAAAAAATATTCTGAACAAACTGTCCCATAGTGTTTCTTACTATGGGACAGTTTGTACAGAATATTTTTTTTCTCCCCTGTCCCATAGTGTCCCCCCCTCCCATAGTCTTCTCCTCTCTCCCATAGTCTTCACTCACCCCCTCCCCATAGTCTTCACCCACCCCCTCCCCATAGACTTCATCCACCCCCTCCCCATAGACTTCATCCCCCCCATAGACTTCATCCCCCCCATAGACTTCATCCCCCCCCAATAGACTTCATCCCCCCCATAGACTCCATCCCCCCCATAGACTTCATCCCCCCCCCTCCCCATAGATAAATCTGCCTTCATAAGAAGCCTCCAGATGTGCCCAGATATTGATATTACAACTATGCAAATGTCATATTGTATTGACGGTGTAAGATAATTTCAATTTTAGTCAGTGGTCACACCAAAAAGCAGTAATCCATTGTTTTTTTTTTGTGTTTTCTTTTTTAACAATTACTGATATTTGTTTTGATTTTTAGCCCTTTCACTACTTTACAATGCATTAAATATTTGGTATCTCCTTAATATACCATTAGATTTAGACTATTCCTTTAATATACCATAACCCCATCAACCATTTACTACACATTTTCAAAGTTAATAAAATATTAAATAAGTTTTTATTACAAATGAAAATGCATTAGCATTCTTCTCTCCCATACTGTCCCCCTCCCCTTGTCCCATAATTACTTACCTGTCTTGTAGCGTTGGCCGGCAGCACAGGGCGCACCGCGGTAGTGGAACTTGAATTTCATGTTCCGGTTTCCGGCGGGACTGAAAGGAAGTGCGCACTCAGCTTGTGCACACTTCCTTTCAGTCCCGCCGGAAACCGGAACATGAAATTCAAGTTCCACTACCGCGGTGCGCCCTGTGCTGCCGGCCAACGCTGCAAGACAGGTAAGTAAAGCTTCATATTCGCTCCATAAGACGCACAGACATTTCCCCTCACTTTTGAGGGGAAAAAAAGTGCGTCTTATGGAGCGAAAAATACGGTAATTAAGAGAAATCCAATTATCTCCAAGGACAGAGGCAAAACTCCATTAAGCACATGGCAGTAAAAATACAGTAAAATACAATAAAATATACAAGGTTACATTTATACATAAAATACAGACATTCTACCTATCCCCAGATAGCTTAGATCTGAGCGCATGTTATTACCGGATGGCGCTCAGATCACATACATACAGTTCAATCGCCATGGAGCCAAAGTCTTTCATACAGTCTTTCATTATACGGCTGGGCTCCATGGCATAGCTATCTGGGGTAGCATGGCTTTAACAGTCCGCAGAAAGGCATGAATTAACCTTTCTGCAGGTAAAATAAAAGTTTAAAATGCAGGACCATAGTCTAAAGGGAGCAGGCGAGCAACCAGGCCTCTCCAGTGGACAGTGGCGAGGTTGGTTCCGCCACAGTAACATTTACATTCTAGTAGCCTAATATGGAAAATATTTTATTTCAATGTTTTGAAGCAGTGCCTAGTCCTGTGTTCCAGTAGATTAGTTAAAGATACACAATAGTCACCCAGACCACTTCAGCTGATTGAAGTGGTCTGGGTGCGGTGTCCCTGTCCCCCGTAATTCTGCAATCTAAAGCTGCAATGATTACTTTGCAGGACTAAGACTGCCTCTAGTGGCTGTCTGTCAGACAGCTACTAGAGGCGCTTCCTGGATTCTAGCGGAGTTTGACTCCGTTAAACAACGCTGATTGTCCTCGTGATCTGAATGAGGCAATGCTTTCCTATGGGGATGGCCTAATGCGCCTGCAGCAGTCGCTGCACATGCGCCTTTGTTCCCCTGAAGGATGATGTCAGAGGAGGCGGAGGGCTGACCAATCACAGAGGGACATCGGTCCTAAAATCAAGTATGTGACTAAAGAGGGTTTTTTTAACCCTTTATGTGCTGAGGTAGAGGAGGGGGCATGAGGGAGGGGGGTGCGATGGAGGGGGTGCGATGGAGGGGGTGGGGAGGGGGGGACCAGAGTGCATGATAGTGTTAGAACACAGGTTTGTATTCCTAACACTATAGAATCAATTTAACTCTGCAATGCTGCAGGTTAGTAAATATGATACATATTTCAGTTGTTCTCAAGAAGGGAAAAAAATTGTACAAGCGGAAAGGAAGGTGACTTTTTCTAGAGAGCAGCTGTTCAGACACAGACCTGGTCTCAATGTTGATATATAATAAAATAAAGACAAACATAATAGAATTTAAGAGACCTTAAAGCAACACTATAGAGTAAGGTTTTCAAACATATTCTTAATGGTCACTATTTAGGTTACCTCATCCTGTGTGAAGTAAAATGGTAGGTTTACTTACCTTTTTCTTTACTGACCCAGGTGTTCTCTTATTGGAGAAATAGCACAAAGGGTTAGGATATCAGGGATTATGATGCATGACACAGGCTAGGGAATAAAGTGAAGGGTTATGTTAGGGATTAGATTTAGGAGTTTGGAAATAGGGTGAGTGTCAGGACCTGTTCTGGTGTCTGACCATGGCTTCCGGTATCCAGTACTCTTTACAATTCTTGTTTAGTTTTTCTTGGTTTTTCGGTTTTTCTATTCTGCGTCTGGTTTTCTTTATTCTGGGTGTTCTGGGTTCATTCCTTTATTCCGTTCCTGAAATTTCCAGTCTCCTGGATTCCTTTATATGTTTGTTTTATGTTGTCACACCCTTTCCTTTTCCACTAATTCTTTTGTTTCAGTTGGTTCCTGCAGGCAGTTGCTTCATGTCCTCTGCCCTTTTCTTTGCAGGTAAGTACTGTGTGTGTTTTATTGTTTATTTAGTCATGTATATCTAGGCAGTTAGGACCCACCATACTTGGAGTACTTTGGCACAGTGGTGGGCTGCATATATCTTGGCAATTTATGTATGTCTAAATCTCGAATGTTTTACATATATAGTACTTGGTTTTGTCTCCTCTTGTTTTGCCTTATATATCTTGTCTTGTTTTATTTTGTATTCCCAGTCCATATACAGTCCTGTCCTGCCCCCATTCTGTTAATGTTTCCCTTATGTATTGTGTACATGTCCAGGGTTCAGCTTTATATCCTTCTCCGGTTCTGGGGTCTTCTAGTTTTGTCATGTTTTCTTGTTTGGTGCCTATTCTAGCCTTACCTTGTTTCTAGTACTGGATACATCTCAGCATATCATCTGCTCCTCGTATCCGTATAAGCTGCACCAGGCCCTACTTATCAACTTCCACGCTGAAGACTCCTCATCAACTACATCAGGCACAGGGGTTCCGGTCTTCGGACCGCCACCCTGACAGTGAGTATTTAATTTTAGTGAATTAGTGAAATAGGTTTAAGAAATATAAGGTTTAGGATTAGGAAATATAGTGAGTAGTTTGAAAAACTGTAGGAGCGGGATGAGGGGTTAAAGGTAATACAACTTGGTATATGCACAATGTGGAGGTGAATAAAAGTGCTCAAACACCTAAGAAGTGGTATCCCCTACACCACTTGAAACATAATTATACATACATAAAAAAGGTGGAGCTTTTAAGTGTTCAGTCAATGTTCTGTAAAACAAAATAGTACAACAAATAGTGCAACACAGTAAATAAAAAGGTTCAAGGGTAAATAATAAAGTAATGTAACTCACAAGCCTAGAGTCATACCCTCATATGACTCAGGTGGTATGCGTTTCTGGACCATTCAAGGATGTCCAACTCCTTTTTCTTTTCTTTAAGGCTTGGTGTTTTCTTTAAGCAGTGCTTTCCC
Source organism: Pelobates fuscus (assembly GCF_036172605.1). Taxonomy (NCBI): domain Eukaryota; kingdom Metazoa; phylum Chordata; class Amphibia; order Anura; family Pelobatidae; genus Pelobates; species Pelobates fuscus. The sequence goes on along the minus strand of NC_086324.1, from coordinate 61,304,618 downwards.
TTTTAAAGTGCTCAGTGCTCCCTTTCTCCCTTTGGCCGGTATATAATATAAAAAATGCCAGGTCCAGAGGGGTGGGTTCCAAAAAAGGTGCTTTATTGGTAAAAAAATTACTACACATAAATTAAAATAGTTTTACCAGGTAAATCTCTGGATAGACTTATAGTCTTTAAACAGTAGTCCAATACGCGTTTCGCCCTTTCAAAGGGCTTCCTCAGTTGGCTGTCATCTGTTTCCCATCTTCCTGCTTCGAATTTAAATCACCCGCTCATTCCACTTCCGGGTTGCGTTTCGGAACGTGACGTGCGTTCCAGTGTGTGTGTTAACTTCCGCGTACGTCATTCCGGTGGAATGCATATGCGTTCCAGCGTGCATGCGGATTTCCGCATTCGTCACTTCGGTGGAACGCACCATGCGTTCCACCGCCGTGGCGTTTCATTCAGTGAACATGCTGGATTTCAATGACAAGAAGTAAAAAGACATTTAAAGCCAAGTATGTCTTGTAGGTGCATATTTGAGCAAGTAATATCTAAGAGCAGGCTACATTAGTCCTGCTTGTTATATTGATTTCAATTATCATAAAATTAAAATATTAAAACCAATTGGTTGAAACATAATTTGGTGTGGTCTAATTTAAAATTACATTTGTGCAGTGACATTTCAAAATACGAAAAGGACCTAAGTTCATGATGTAAAATTGAGAGTGAAGAAAGACTAAATTCAAGGCATCTTTATAATTAATAGATAAAAAATTATCATTGCAAAAAAGGATATTAGTTCATAAAGTGGCATAATTCAAAATCATTATTTTTAAAAACCATATGGTGACATTATATTGTGATTCATTTGGGTCCTCTTAAGATTGGGGTATTCCCTCATAAAATTAAGGTGATAAAACCAATTAATTAGTGCATTGTTCAGTGTGATCCCATTTAAAATTCCATAATAACATAAAAAGGACCTAAATAAAATGAGAGAGAATAATAACAAAATTTAGGGCGTCTTCGTAATAATAAGTATGGTTGGTCCAAAAAGGAGGGGTCATTAAAAATGTGGAATTAATATTAGTTCATAAAATGGCACAGTTTGAAATCCTTATTTAATCCGTGTGGTAACATTGTGTTAAAATTATAGATGAATTTCATCTCCTCCCTTCCTATTTTTTTAATATAATCACCCCCTCTCCAATCTTTTTTTACTAGCTTGATCGCACTGAAGAACATTCCGTCAGGAGTTGTGGATTCTCTTAAAGTGGTTCGAGACGCTGTGTGTCTCTACGCCATTTTTAATGTTCCTCACATGTTCTGCCACTCTTATATTCAGGCTGCGGATTGTTCGACCTACATATAGGAGGTTGCATGGGCATTTTAGAATGTAGATAACTCCCTTTGAATAACAAGTTAAGTGGTCTTTTATTTTAAATTTTTTATTTATGATAGGTTCCATATCTATGATGTGTCTTCTCTTATTATTAGTGTTTTTGCACGCCAGGCATTGTCCGCATCCGTAGAATCCTTCGCTCATATTCAGAAAAGTTTTGGTAGTTAAAATTTTATTTCTGTTACAGCTCTGAACTGAAGTGATTTTTTAATTCCTAGCCCCTCTATAAACTATTTTGGAGTTGGACATCCTTGAATGGTCCAGAAACGCATACCACCTGAGTCATATGAGGGTATGACTCTAGGCTTGTGAGTTACATTACTTTATTATTTACCCTTGAACCTTTTTATTTACTGTGTTGCACTATTTGTTGTACTATTTTGTTTTACAGAACATTGACTGAACACTTAAAAGCTCCACCTTTTTTATGTATGTATGAGGGGTTAAAGGGACTCTATAGGCACCCAAACTATATCATCTCAATGATTGGTCTGGATAGCATGTCCTTGTAGTTTCAACCTTGTCTATTCTGCAGGAACCACAACATTTACATTGCAGGGTAAACATGCCACTAGATTACCTACCACCTCAACAACCCAAGTTCAACTCCACCATTCAATCACATAATCTCATTGAGACCATTTGATTGGTGCAGTCCAGAGAAGAAGGATACAGTCTTCTTCCAATCCCCTTTATTTTTGAAAGGCAGATTATGCAATCCTCCATGTCCCTAGTTCTCCAAAATGTTTTGTTATCGGATCACATTCAGAATGCATTTAAATGCCACACCAAATGAAAATCAATCACTTTAGCTATGGTGAAAACAATTGGCAATTGGTTTTGTTTAATGGACACTAATATGGCCAACATATTCCCCCCAAAACTAATGTTCATATTAAAAATAAATATACCACAATGCCATCTCTCCCAAAATACTGATACTAACATTACAGACAATTATTAATTGTTATTATTAACAATTAATTGTATTATTAATAAGGATACTGCGTCAGAAATAAAAGGTAATAATGACGGAAGATTTCTGTCATGTGTCCTTAAGGAGTTAACGTACACTGCCGTTCTCTAAATCCTACCATCTTATTTCAGGTTAATGTCTATTATATGAAAACCTGCTGTAGTCGTGAGTTTGGTAAGGGCAATGACTTGGAAGAAAGATGGAAATGTTTAAAAACAAATTTATTGCTTATTTACTTAGGATGAGGTATTGATTCTGCATGTGTAGCCCCTTTAAATAGCCTAACTGTGTGCAGCCTTCCTGACCTCTGTAGGAAGGATAAACTGCAATTAAAATTATCACAAACTAAGTACACGATCTAATGCTTATTGTTAAGAGTAAAGAACATCTACAGAAGTGTTTGCCTTGCAATGCAGAAACAATGTCAAGTTTAAAAAGCATGAAATGTACCCAACAACTTGACCGGAAATTAAACAATCTAAGGGTTTTGTGTTAATGAATTCTAGCCTGAAATCCTAATTGGCTTGTTTGATGTAGCTCAACTAATATGGATTGTATTACAGACACTGGACAGTTTCAGATTAGGACATATTTGGAGGTCACGGATAACTGGGTAATTATTACTCACTTTAAATAAGTGGGCTTACTTACTTAACCTGGAGGGCACAGAAGTTAAAGGGTTAACAGTGTAGTGAAAAGTTAACTTTCAACTGAATTTAGAGAATTAAACGGACACTATAGTCATCAGCACAACTATAGCTATTTGCTTTTTTCTGGTGAGTAGAATCATTCTCTTTAGGCTTTTTGCAGTAAATGTATTTTCAGCAGTGTTTACATTACAGCATAGGGATACCTCCACTGTCCACTCTTTAGATGGCTGCTAGAGGTGCTTCCTGGGGCAGTGCTGCACAGTGTAGCTGCCATTCAGTGTCTCTATCCTTTGCATGGAGACACTGAACTTATCTCATAGAGATGCATTGATTCAATGCTTCTCTATGAGGAGATGCTGATTGGCCAGGACTTTGTTTGGCTTGTGCTGGCTCTGCCCCTGATCTGCCTCCTTGACAGTCTCAGTCAATCCTATGTGAAAGCATTGTAATTGGCTCAGATAAACACTTCTGATATCAGCCAAGCAGGCAGATCAGGGCAGAGCCAGCAGCAGCAGACTGGAATAAAGTTAAGATCTGACTATATTTAGAGCGCAAGGTGGTCAGGGGGACTAGATGGTGTTTTTAACCCTATAGTGTTCCTTTAACTTAAAATCACATACATTTAGTAATCACTACGGAAAAAGTAATTAGCATTTTGGGCCTCATTTGTATGAGCATGTCAAACTCGCAGCTCATGGACCACATGCAGCCCACAATGAATATCTTTGCGGCCGATCAAGCCGCGAGTTTGACATGTTAAGGCAGAGTAGGGCCCTTCTCCCACACCTGCTCCCACAACTAAAATTTACCCGGCCAGGGGGGAGAGGACGCTGCAGCGAGGGAGCTCAGTCTGTTCTTTCTGCTTCTCACTGCTCCCTCGCGCATGCCCTCTGTAGTGTTGCCAATTACTGGAATATGACTTAATTACGGCCCGGCATCACTAAACTAAGCGCATGAGGGAGCAGTGAGGAGCAGGAAGAAAGACCCCAGGGAGAGTCCCCACACCAGCTCCCAAAGGTAGGGAGCTATAAAAATAATGATTTGTGAGTGTGTGCAAGAATGTGTAAATGTTGTCTGTCAGTGAGTGTGTGTGTCAGTGAGTGTTTGTTGGTCAGTGTTGCGATGGCCGCGGCTGGACAGTGGAGGACCTGTAGGTGCACGGAGGCACGTAACACCACGTCACATTCAGATGTGACATCAACATGCTCCACTTTCACAGGGTTTCAAGGAGTAGCAGGTGGATCTGCTTTGGGACAGGATGCCGACGGCGCCATTGGTGGACTCCTGAGACGCATACTGGCAGCGGCAATGTGAGTGGAGGCTGGTTGTCTGGCATGTAGAGGGACAAAAAGTAGGAAAAGGCATATACTAGATTTAGAACCCTACACCAATAAAAAGTTTGAAATTAAAGACCACTTATCATGCCACGCTAAGGGAGTGATATATCTCCTTAAATGCCCCTGTAATCTCCTATACATAGGAAGAACAATCTGCTGTCTTCATACAAGAATAGCAGAACACGTGATAAACATCAGAAAAGGATTAGAATCACACAGTGTTTCCAACCATTACAAGTTAGCCCACGACCAGAATCCAGAGGGACTCTTTTTTTTGTGCAATCAAGCTCGTTAAAAAGGATTGGAGGGGAGGGAATTATACCAAAAAAATTGGAATGGGATGGAGAGATGAAGTGTATATTTAATTTTAATACATTGATCCCCCACGGGTTAAATCAAGATTTCGAGTTGTGCTATTTTATAATTTGATACCATATGATATTTTGTAAGATTTTAACATCCTTATAAAATATATACAAATTTCCTCTTTTTTAAAAAAAAAATATTTTTAAGTCATTTTTCTTAAAATACCTTTTAAGGAAATATTCCTCACTTTTAAAAGTCTCTTAAATAGGCAGAATATATACAGTCCCATACCTTTTATTATGTTAGTCTATTCATTGCATTTTAGGACCTTCTAAATAGAAACCATAAATATACTTTTAAAACTTTCTATTAAGTTAACCTACTCATTGCACTTTAAGACACATATACGTTTTTTGGTGAAATGTCCAAGATTGTTTTTTGAAGTCTTTCTAAGCCAATGTTACCTGAATGCTTCCACTTTTATGCCATTTGCACTTACGAACCTTTAAAGTTTGTTAATATGGTAGAACCCAGTACAATTTGTATGTTTTCAACATCTTATTTATACAATTGATATGATTTCCAGAAGTTAAGAAAAATCTTCATTTTTAAGCACATTACTGTTTTTTTCAAAATATTGCAAACAGCAACATTAACAGCAGAGTTTTGTATTTTTTTTTTTATACTGATCAAATAAATAAGTAAACCGCACAGTTTGAGATTAAGTGACAATCTATTATTGGTAGACATATGGATGCCTACTGTAGCAATCTCATAGAAGATGATACATGTTTCCATACTAACTAATAAAGTTGTCCTATTTCATATAGTCGGAACGCAAACCGCAAGCGGAAGAATGTAAACGCTTGATGGTGGAATGCACGTTGTGTTCCAACACTTTACACTGCCGAAACCCGGAAGTGAGCAAATACCGGAAATGGAAATTCCAGAACCCGGAACTAAAAAGCAAGCAGATTATTTAAAGAACAGAAGTCAAGGAGAAGACACACAGCCAACTGAGGAAGCCCATTTAAGGGCGAAACGCGTTTTGGACATTTATTAGACTATTTAGTCATCTAGAGACATTTGTACCCGGTATTTATATTTACTTTACTTGCATATTTTTTTAAACATTGCATTTTTAGTGTATATTTATAGTGGATCACCAATAAAAGCAAATTGTTTTTTGGAAACTTTGCTGTGGCATCCTATATACACATACCTAATACTGGGAATACTGAATAACCATCATCACTTCGAAAAGCAAAAGGAACCAGGTTTCCAGCAAAGTCACCATAAGAAAGGATTGGACATCCTTAAAGTGTCCACAAGCGCTTACCATCCTAGTCATATGTGGTTTATGACTCCTGACTTGTGAGTGACACTATATACATCTTTTTATAGATTACTTCTGTTACAACAATATTGCGCTATTTGTGCTTTGTATTTATATTATTACAGATATATACTAAACGCTTATGCATGAAGCTCCACCTTATGTATGTATGTTTTTTCTGTTGGCTAATATTGTTTGGTTTCTTTAAACAGGAGCCGGGGTTTAGTAGAGGGGGGGCTGGGATTTAGTATAGAGGGTGGGCTGGGGTTTAGTAGAGGAGGGTGCTGTTTTTTTATAATGTACTTTTCAAAATAAACCTACGTTTCTATTAATTTTTTTTTTTTTGCTGCCCACATAAGCGTTTACCTTTTTTTATTTGGCCTGTGCTAGCCTTTGAGTTTGACATGCTTGTTTTAGAAGGTAAAAAAAAGTGAAATACAAAGTTACATTTTAAGTTTTCCCTTATCATTGAATATTTAATATACAGTATGTCACAAAATTAAGTACACCACTCACATTTTATTATATCTTTTCATGTGACAACACTGAAAAAGTGACACTCTACTACAATGTAAAGGAGTAAGCCTACAGTCAAGCATAGTGGTGGGAGTGTCATGGTTTGGGCCTGCATGAGTGCTACCGGCACTTGGGACCTACAGTTCATTGAGGGAACCATGAATGCCAACATGTACTGTGACATACTGAAGCAGAGCATGATCCCCTCCCTTCGGATACTGGGCCGCAGGGCAGTATTCCAACATGATAACGACCCCAAACACACCTCCAAGACGACCACTGCCTTGCTAAAGAAGCTGAAGGTAAAGTTGATGAACTGCACAAGGTCTCTAACATCCACCAGCTTTGCGATGTCGTCATGAAGGAGTGGAAGAGGACTCCAGTGGAAACCTGTGAAGCTCTGGTGAACTCCATGCCAATGAGGCTTAAGGCAATGCTGGAAAATAATGGTGGCCACACAAAATATTGACACTTTGCGCACAAATTTGACATTTCCAAAATTGTACTCACTTTTGTTGCCAACGGTTTAGACATTAATGGCTGTGTGTTATTTTGAGGGGACAGCAAATTTACACTGTTATACAGGCTGTACACTTACTACCTTACATTGTAGCAGAGTGACATTTCTTCAGTGTGGTCACATGAAAAGATATAATAAAATATTTACAAAAATGTGAGGTGTACTCACTTTTGTGAAATACTATATGTTTTCCCTTTAATAAAATATAAATATATCCAGGGTGTACATCCTTCTGAGGTATATTGTACACTCATATGAGACAAAAAGACACTCACATAGATAATGATACCTATAATTCTTAATGATGTGTAAAAAAAATTGTAATGTGCAGATTATTTATATTGTTTTAAAATAAGGCTTATGTATACTCTTAAACACAGATTGCATTGTGAATGTTATTGCTGTATGGCATTCGGAAGCAGACAGAAGTCTTAAAATACACTTTTATCATAAAGCACTAAATCGGAATTTAATAGATACAATACCTCTTATCAGTAAATCTCAGCTAACACTCCTGCTGCTCAAGGCACATAAGGGAACAGAGAGGACACAAGGAGGTCACAAGAAAGGAGTTAAATAAGGTTGACATATCACAACTGATTGACATTCAAAAGCAAAATCTAAGTTTCACTGCTATATTGGGTAAAATAGTAGGCTTAAATAATAATGTATGTAATAATAATGTATGCATCAGGAGTCTATAATAGAAAATGCTGACTGCAGCCTTGGTGTATGGTTTTTTTTTTGTTTTTTTTTTACAAATTTCCTTGATTAAAAACACTGTTTCTAGTTTTAGATATGGGATTGCTGTCACCGTAAAGATGTGGCATTGTTACAGCTATCAGGGTGTAATATTTTGTTTGGTTATGGACAGAAAAAAAAAACATTCTTTATAACGCCGGTGACTACACAAGTGTCTCTGTGTTTATAGGCCATGTCTCTTCTATGAAATTACCAGGGGTTAGTTCAGACCTGCAGGAAATCTGTCATGTAGATTCTGCTCCGCAAGCTCCCCGTCGCTTCATTTTACATTCATCATAGCACGGTGGAGACAAGGGGAGAAATGTGCTGAATAGCAGAACAATCTGTTACTTGTATGCCTATGCAGGAAGAGCAAAAAAAAAAAGTGCAAAAGCAAGACAAAACATGACTTCGAGAGAAGTCAAAGGAAAATGAAGGGCATAAAGTATGAGAAATGGAAACGAGAGTGGAAGTGTCAGTCGGTAATAGAGGAAATTAAAGAGTATATAAAAGAACAAGGTTTGCTCATAGTCAGCAGATATCCCTACGTGTGGCCTTCTCAACTGTCATGCTGGAGGTAAATGGAAGAAAAATTATACTCCTCGGAGAAAGCTGCAACCGTTTTCTGTGTTGTAACCATACAACGTATTATGTTCTTTATTTTAATCTTCTCCCAATATGTATTCCTACCTCTTGTTCATCCTCTACCCAGTTACTAAGCTTACTGGATTACCTTCTCCAAAAGCAACCATGTGTAATCTATATCTTAAAACAAAGAGATGAGTCTATCCCTTTGGTTGGGAAAAGGTCCCTCCAGGCATCAATCATCATGGGTTTTCCAATCTGGACAAAACTTCTATCCAAGGGAGCAATGGTGCATTGAGTTTGTCAAACATGTCATATAATGAAGCCCTTAAAACTTCCATTAGCCTAATCTCCTTGACCTGAATCAGAGCTATGCTTCCAGAAGACAGGGATCGACTCCCGAGCTGCATTGAGTAACTGCTTTGTTAAGGATTTTCTGGACTGGAGTGGATAGGTCGATGATGAATGATGAAGTAGCATGGCCACCGGTTGTAGTGGCATGGTATCCCCCAGCACATCTTTCCTGAGGGAATGCACCCCTTCCTAGAAGGGAAATAAATCAAGGCACTCCCACCAGATATGAATAGAGAGCTTTTACTCCTTGGAATCTTCAGCACGTGTTTGGGATTTTATATTTAATTATTTATTCTTAGTTTACAATTTAGCATAGTTTGAAATTTTATCAGATCCAACAGCAAACACCTCGAGAATTTAGTAGTACAGCATAGTGTATTTTCATATTCAGTTGTGAAACATGGCAAATTTCTATTTGTTGATATATTTGGAGTTTGATATAATCAGGCAATTAGCTTGTCAATTCTCTTCAGCCTGTATAACTGTTTTTTTACTGACAACTGATCTTAATGTATTGTCCTCCAATTTGACAGTAAGAGTTCAGTCCCATGAGGTTAAGCACATGATTTCTAATTGATAATATTAAGATCATCTCGAAGCAGTTTTTTTTTAATGATATTGTAATCTAACAATGTCATTATAAAAGTGCAATTTCAGTCAATACAAAAATCAACTCAAATAATATCTTATTTTTTTCTTTTCAAATATTATCTAGAGTTGTTTTTCTTTGTTTCTACACCAGATTACAGAACATTCTCTGCAAGTTAATGGAATTATCACTCTGAGATTTACTTTATGGAACAGTGCATTGTGAAAAGAGTGATGTCTCTTTGTAGTTTTCAAACCAAAGAACTGTATCACTTTTTACCAGTCCCACAGCCATTCCACAATTGGCCTGTGTATGTCCACACATTCTGTGCTCCTTAACTTCCATCATTTTGTTACAAGTGAGCAATTCTCCTTGACACACCTGTTTACTATAGCAGCTGTGCGCTACGCCTCCACGACAGTGGGACAGATGGAAGTCCACAGATGTGATGACCCTTTATGGGCTTGTCCTAAAGTCAGATTGTCCTCCGTAGGTTTGATTCCAAATGCAGATCCTACACATTATAAAAGAACAGTGTGTTTTTGGCAGAGGCTCAACAGCTGGCTGCTGCATTCTTTCTCATTATTAATAGAATCTACCAAATCTAATCACAACAGGTCAACAGTCCCACAAACAAAACTCCAACATCTAATTCATATGGCATCACGTCTGATTAAATGAATTAGACTCTTACAGCACAGGAATCTATAATTCAGTCGGCCTTAGTGTTGTGGCATGGTAAGTAACAAGCTCATTGCCAATTAGTTCATGTGTAATAGAGTAGGCACAGAAATACACTATTGATTGTAGCAAGCTGTACATTTAAAGGGGTACTTTCTCTGTCCAGGAGATCTAGTGCTGTGTATTATAAACCATACGTGATCAGTAAAGGTAGATCTTTTTTTTTAAATTGTAAAGTGTCATATAGGGGGGAAAAGATTAATATTCCAAGTTTCAAGTTGTTTCTGGGACAGCATTTATTATAGATTATACAAAACAATATTTCCAAGAATTCTAGATTTTTTTTAAAATTAGTTATATATATATATTTGTTTTAGAATATTTTTTATAAAATATTCAGTGGTGGCTGGTTGCATTTCAAGTTGGTGTTGAGCCAGACTGGACACATGGATTTGATAAATTTATTAAGAATGTGAGTGAACAAGTTGAAAATACACAGTAGTAGTATGCATCATGAAAAAATGAGTGTATAATGTAGAATTATTATACAATAATCATTTTTGTGTAAACGTAGACACAGTAAGAACAAAAAGAAACAGAGAGTTAAGGCCCATAAATTGTTTTTCAAAATTCTTCCCTCCCCCGTCCGTAGGAGTGCCCTAATAGGGTAGGTACACTAAGTGGAAGAGTTGTCCTGTACATCATGGTTTTACAATGTTCGACAGTCCAAAAAATTTAATACACATAACCAAGTATAGAGGAGAAGAGAAAGCAAATCAATACAAAAAATGAAAATGTATGTATATGTTCAAACATGTAGCCCCTGTCATGTTATATCAGTCTCCTGACATGTAGTCCCCTCCCATCCGCCGGACAAGGGGCACCCACTTGAGAAATGCCCAAGAAATGTGTTGCTTCTAGTAAAAAGCAAGGCGCTGGTTGGAAACAAGGGGCAGATACCCAAACTTGGCAATAGGGCCATAAACCATAAGGTGAAAATATTTCCTGGCAAAAGAGAAAACCAGCGGGCCTGTAGAACCTAAACCTAACCTCAGAGAAACAACAACAACTTGACGACACCACAGAGTGCCCCTCTTCTGCCTAACTGACGCCATAGCGGTATGAGTATGAAGTGATGGCTATTGGCTCACGTCCCACACCCACCTCTGCCTAGAACCATGTTGTGCACTCCAGGGTCGCCACTAAACGTTTTTAATCATGAATAGAAATAGGTATATATGGCTCTATTACCTCCAAAACATGTGGAGGATTCCTATTAATTGATTAAAAAAGTTGGCCATTTTGAGGCTAAATTTAAATTATAAGTCTAATGCAGAATTTAGCCTCAAGACTCAAAATGTCGCCAAATTATTTTGTGTGAAAATTAAAAATGCTAGATAGAATTTATCTAGCCAAAAAAGAAATTATTAGAGATTTTGACTTATCAAACACATTCTCATGAGAATGTTCCTCTGGAGAAAATTTTCTAACTAAAAAAGAAAATTAGAGAAAACTAAATGTGCAACCTGTCCAGTCGCCAGGCTGCTCAGATACGTGCAGAAGTGCTGATGTTGTGGTGCCTGTCACTATGTGGCTGGGGTGCTGGACTCATGGTCTGAAGGGCCTATATCACGGAAGTAAGGCAGGCACCACTTCAAACACTGAGTGCCTGCCTTACATTAGTGTGTAGGGGTTCTGGGGACTAAGTTACAGGCACCGCTCATCTATGTGAAGTACAGTACTTACCCTAGAGTTTAATCAGATTTGTGGGATGTTGCCCGACAATCTGATTAGGCTTTATTTGTTCAACTCTACCTTGCAGCAACAGAGCGGAATGACAAGTGCAATCATAATATTTAAAGGGACATAACACATTTCACCACACAGACATATTCAATGTGTAAGTTTACACAGAACTAAAAACCCAAGAGAAAAACAAGTATTATATAGAGCTTATTTTTTATTGCAAGAAAAACTGGTGGGGCGCTGCCTCAGCTGCATCTATAGATGACCCTCCACTGAAAATAATATCAAGGGCAAATATATAATAATGAAAATTTACAAAGTCTGATTAGTGAGGGAGAGTTGATGGACTATTCAATGTTTCAGGCTATACCTAGACTGGAGATTTATTTCATTACAAACTGCAAATTTTAATTGTATGAATTACCAATTTCTGAACTGCCATATAGACTAATCATGACACTAATGACTTGGGCAATGGACAAGTATGTTTGTTTTGGTTCGTTATATTTACATTATGTGTATATTTTGCAGTACACGGATTGGCCCATTTTTGTGTCCTTTTGATTTCTCTGATTTGTTTTCTTGAATCTTTTTTCGTTAATGAATTTTGGACAAGCCAAATTCCCATATGGTCGAAATTCGACTGTCCCAAACAAATATTTATTTTTGGATGAAGTAGTTCAATCAAAACAAGTTTTTTTTGCTGTGTACAAGTCTAGTTATTAGTCATTAAACCTGGCAGTTTTTTTTGTCATGATCAAACCTGATGAACTTGTAGTTACTCTTTCTAAATTTATGAATTGTTAGCACCATGCCTATAGCACATTTGACCCTCATTGTCCACAGATCAGCTGGATATCAGTATAATCTACCTTTGGCATTTTAGGCATAATGGGTGATGTTTCCCACACTACTCAACCAGGACAGAGAGAATATATGTGCCTGTTTATAACAAATGTATCTATTTCTTAAAGTCTTTAATGCTGCTAAATAGGAGAGCCTATTGATGAACAGCATTCATGACCTGATGACATGCCCCATTTATGAGCAGCCCTGTCCTTTCTTCAGATAGGACCACATATTTTTTACATTGTCGGTGATGGAAGTGCCATCAAAACCATGCCAACTGCTTAACCCCTCTCCTAGTTAAATACTTCCTAATCTTAGGAGGAATTAAACAATGCCGCATAAAACCAGTTGAATATAATATATATAAATTTTAGTTCCTGAAAACAAATTGAGTTATCATCAGTAGAATTCAACCCTTGGGTCACAGGTTAAAATCCTGGCAGGTAGATAAAATGCGTACCATTAAATTGGGTAATTGTAACAACCCCTCGATGTTGGGCTAAGGTAACATCCCCAGGATGTACTTGAAAAACAGAGTAATCTGAATGTACCTTTCCTGGTTAAATACTTTGTTATTATTATATTATCCTACGGAAAACTAAGTTTTTTTTTTATTTTTCATATTTTATTACTCATAGATCATGCAAAATATATCTAATCTGATATCAAAAGCTATCCATATATAAATTAATATATAAAATGGGAAGGTGCACTAAATGACAAAAATTACAGATGAATTAACACATCGTAAAATGCCAAAATTGACAGTCCATAATGGTTTAAAAGAAATCATAATATGTAATAAAGCCAGGTTATATAAACTAATATAAAACCTGCAGTCTCCAAAGACAGAAAGACCCTTCCTCTTCATTATTTTTTTTTTTTTATTAATCTATGAAATGCAATACATTTCATTAAATCGGTCCATTTGTTAAAAGGCATCAAGACACAAGTAATTAACTCTGTAGATGGAATTACTGAAATTGTATAAGCTGCTCAGTCGGCAAGAGGCAATTACATCCGTTCTCCAGAAAAGCTACAATACAACATTTTATTTATCTATAAGATTGCTCTTTTAGTTTTATTGAAGATGATTTGTAAAAGCTTACCCAGAAACAGGCAAAAAATATATTGTCAGGGTTATTCACTAAGGTGAGAATTCAAAGTGAATTTCGAATTTAAGGTAAATTACCTAAACTTGAAAAATTCTCTAAATCCGCTTTGCTTTCAATGTAACTACTCTGGCCTTTAACCCCTTAAGGACACATGACATGTCTGACACGTCAGGACTCCCTTTTATTCCAGAAGTTTGGTCCTTAAGGGGTTAAACTGAAATTCACTTTAAATGAACTTTGAATTATCACTGTAGTGAATATCCCTGCATATTTTGTTCTATAAGCCATTTGCAACAAGTCACAGGTTGAGGTATGATGTCATCAAGCTGGTCTTCAGCAAACTCTACCAGTAAAAGACATTGATGGTGCTGTTTATTTGGTCACAGAACTTGATTATTTTGCGATTTACTAAACAGAAATAAGTCATTGAGTATGGGGCAGCACAACAGGACAGCAAAAGAGAATTTATATTATATATATATATATATATATATATATATATATATATATATATATGTCCATGTACTGCAGGATTTAACTTACGGTAGTTAAAATACTAACGTCTTGGAATGATCACAGTTGGACCATGCATAGAGATGAACTGTGTTTGATTGGAACTTTAAGGCTTTTAACAAACTTGGGATGTTAACTTAAGACATTGGAGACGAGCATCGATTTCACAATATCCCAAGAATGCAGATTATGGAAATAATGGCGAGCAGGTTGTCATTAGCTCATTCAGTTCTACTGGAGGGGTTTTAGACTCAGTGTAGTGCCTAGACTAGAGCAGGGAAGTGATATATATATATATATATTTACGTAGTTGCAGAGTTATCGTAATAAACTGTAACAAATGTATTTAAAAATAAACAGAAATAAAGATCCAAGTAGATTTCATACAGGGCCCCGAAGCACGTTTAGAAGCCTATCACTTGGAACCACTTTGGGGAGAGGAAAGCTCGAATGAACAATGCACGGGGTACAATGGCCATAAATATTTAAAGGATCACTATAGTGTCAGGAAAACAAAGCGCCTTCCCGTGGCGCTGAGGGGGTTAAAACCCCTTAAGCAGCTTACCTTATTCCAGAGCCGGGCTCCCTCGTCGCTGGTGACCTCTCCTTCCCCGCCGACGTCAGCGGCATAATATGCCTCCAGCGTCACAGATGCGCCTCTAGTGGCTGTCCGGAAGACAGCCACTAGAGGCTGGCTTAACCCCAAGTGTAAACATAGCAGTTTGCATCTAAAGGGTTAAAACCTGAGGGACCTGGTACCCAGACCACTTCATTGAGCTGAAGTGGTCTGGGTGACTATAGTGTCCCTTTAAGTTGAGACTTTGCCTGGCATTTCGGAGGAACTTCTTTTCACTTAAAGAATATAAGGATGCTTATTTCCTTATTTTCTATAATCGCTTAATGGTTATATCAAATCTAAATGGTTCAAGATTTAAAACTTGTCTCTGGGGACAAACACAAAACTAGTCCTGCATTCGCACACTTACTCTACACACAGATGCATCTATGCATTAAAACACTGACACTACATGTAAATACACACACACATTTATACTGACACTATACATACTCAGCTACAAATTAACACTCATGCACATGCATTCACACTGTACAAACATACAATTGCATATAGGGGTTCATTAAACTGGGGGTCTAGGAAAACTGACAAAGGAATTGCAGGCCAATATAACAGACATTTAAGATGCCACAACTCAGATTTAATGAATAAGCCCTCAGTAATAGTGTAATTGATTTATACATATTTTATGTGCAGTGTATTTGCTATATAGATAGATAGATTATATATATATATATATATATATATATATATATACAGTTCAATGGGAGTTTTGCACTCCAGCTCTCCTTTAAGTTTTGGCCCGGTGCTCAGCTGCACATAGATACAACCTCCAAGAAAAAAGCTACCACTCAAGGACTTGAACAAAAATGTAGGCATTTAATCCAAATAGTCAACGTTTCAGTTCACAGTTGTGAACTTTCCTCAGGACACCCTGAGGTATATATATATATATATATATATATGCTATACAGTGCATGCAAATATTGACAGTATAAAACTGTAATGTGATGTCATTTTAGTAAATAAGGACATTATATTCTTAGTAAATAGTTTTCATGGCAGATTCTATTGGTGTTTCATATTTCCATGTAAGGATGGTTTTGGAGAGCCCTGGTAAATATGTACTCGTCATATATACGTACATATATATCATCAGTGGCATACACACAATCCATGGGGCCCCAGTGCAAAATTGATCCATGCCCCCCCCCCCCATCTCCCCCACCGCCTCCCCATACAAACACACAGAGATACACACAGACACACATACATACATACATACATACGTACAGACACACATACATAGACAGACATCCAGACACATACATAGACACACACACACACAGACACACAGATACACATACACACACACACATACATAGACACACACAGAGACACTCATACATAGACACACACACATACATATAGACACCCATACACACAGATACATACAGACACATACATAGACACACACAGACAGAAACATACACACACATACAGATACATACAGACACATGGTGGCAGGCACCGGGCGGCCGGGCCCCCTGGATTGACAGGCCCAGGTCGCTACTGCGACCCCTTTGTATGTACGCCGCTGTATATCCTGTACATTTAATAGCTAAATACAATGGTCTAGATCTGAATATGATGGCAGTTTTAAAATTAGAGAGTTAATTTTTAATAAAAAATTATTTGTCTCTTTAACCCCTTAAGGACACATGACATGTGTGACATGTCATGATTCCCTTTTATTCCAGAAGTTTGGTCCTTAAGTGGTTAAAGAATATATAATTTGGAATATTTACAGTGTATGAATATAGTTAATATTTAATAAAAGTTAGAAACATGGAAACTTCTGAATCACACTTTGGATTTTAGTCACTAAAAAGACAATTTAAATTAACTGAAAAACTGAATTTTGGACTTTAAATTAAATATATATATATTTCTTTAGAGAATAACCTTCATTATAATTTCGACCCCACTGAAAAATCAATAAAACAGAGTACCATATGTAGTAGACTATGAGAAATGTGTTCAGTTACAGAACTGATGTTATTAAGTCTGATCATAGATTTGTTTTTTCACGTCTTGATAATATGCATACAAGCGTGTCACTTGTCACCCAAGTGGTATGAATGTCAACTGCCATGCACACTGCTAAAATGAGGAGCCTCTGGGGTAGAACACAGCCTGACAATACAGCAAATTTGAAATGTCACTTTCCCAGTAGCATTTGACACAAAATGAAGATGTCACTAGTCAAAGCTGCTTATAGCAGGTTATAATCTAATACGTTATCTTTCATTTTATCTTTCTTCCAGCAACAAGGCTTTGTATCCAGCCTATGCTTTTGTCGCAGGGGGTCTGAATCCGTTCTAAAAGGTAAAAATCAGTATTAATAGATTTGATCCCTTTGTTTGGTATTGCCCTCATCATTAAACCTCCATTCTCAGCATGATACTATAACAGACGCATGCAACGAGGTGGACGGTATGTTCACAGAACCTTGTTCAGCGTAACAAATCAATACAAAAAAGGAAATTGCTGTGGAACACTAATTTGTGATCAATCAAACTACAAATAACTTTGTAAACTATAAACTGGACTATCTTCATTCAAAACAACTTTATTTAGATTAAGGTGTTCTGAGGCCTAGAGTGCCTTGATGCCATATTAACTCAAGCTGTCAGTACGGACTAGTCCGTACTATTTCTCGCAACGGATGCTATCAACCAATAATTGGCACCCAATGCTTCTCCATAATTCCCTTTACTGCTCACTGGCAATCAGAGAAGGGATAGGAGAGCACATACTAGGACCTTGCAATCTATTAAATTGTTACACCGTTAAGACCTTAACCCCTTAAGGACACATGACGTGTGTGACATGTCATGATTCCCTTTTATTCCAGAAGTTTGGTCCTTAAGGGGTTAAAGGACCACTCTAGGCACCCAGACCACTTCAGCTTAATGAAGTGGTCTGGGTGCCAGGTCCAGCTAGGGTTAACTAATTTTTTTATAAACATAGCAGTTTCAGAGAAACTGCTATGTTTATCAATTAGTTAAGCCTTCCCCTTTTTCCTCTAGTGGCTGTCTCACTGACAGCCGCTAGAGGCGCTTGCGTGATTCTCACTGTGAAAATCACAGTGAGAGCACGCAAGCGTCCATAGGAAAGCATTACGAATGCTTTCCTATGCGACCGGCTGAATGCGCGCGCAGCTCTTGCCGCGCGTGCGCATTCAGCCGACGGGGAGGAACGGAGGCGGAGAGGAGGAGGAGAGCTCCCCGCCCAGCGCTGGAAAAAGGTAAGTTTTCACCCCTTTCCCCTTTCCAGAGCCGGGCGAGAGGGGGTCCCTGAGGGTGGGGGCACCCTCAGGGCACTCTAGTGCCAGGAAAACGAGTATGCTTTCCTGGCACTAGAGTGGTCCTTTAAGGTATAAGATGGTGACCAGGGACAGCAGCCCTCAGAAAAAACTATTAATACATTTTGATCTGATTTAGATTTATCTTATGTTTACTTACTTAGCATTTTGTTAATTGATAAAAAAAAAAGATAAACCATCAACATTTCCATTTTTGAAGCGCATGTATAAGACCCACAGATCTTAGAAAATACAAACACAATCAGTGGATATTCGGTAGTAATAAAGGAGATAAATACCCCAATATCATTCAATCTTCGAGGGTCATAAGCATTTGCCGGAGCATGTATAAAAACTGTCTCAAGAAGTATCGCTTTAAGATGTAATATCTCGGACTTGGTCTTGAAATTACTCCCAGGGATGAAGCTTGATCCTCAGAGTATAGGAATTATAGAGCAAGCAAACATCAAATTAGAAGAGTAGAAAATCACATTTATTACAAGTAAATAAAAAACCTTACATTGAGGTCTTGAAAAATCAGCATAAACATCAGCACAACGCGTTTCGCCGATTGATCTCGTCTTCCTTAGGTGCAGTTCACAATATCACAAACTATACATACATTTAAAAGCCTTTTGGCGCGGAAAACAGGTATTTGGGACCTGCCCCCTTTGCCCACAGACCAATCAGCAAAAACCTCTTCTGAATAATAATAAGTTCCAGATGATATCTTGTTTGCCGCATGCGACTTCTGGGTCTGTGCGTTCCACTTCCTGTATTGCATGCGTTCAAAATGCGTTCCACGATATGCACTTCCTGCTTTACTTGCGGTCCATTGTTCTTAATGAAGGAGATTTGGTTGAGGGCTTTTGCCCATAATAGTGTTTGTACTGTTGGTAGTCCTTAGGCTCAGGGGGTCAGAGTACCAAAGCATATATGTACAAAAATGTGCATATATATATAAATAAATACATTAAAAATGAAAAATAGATAAGAGAAAAGATTAGTAAAAACCACAACCTTCTAAACTAATAAAAAAATAAACTTACATATGGGTAAGACTGCAGACATATATTTAACAAATATATATAAATTTAAAAAACATCAAATGTAATTGTACATATCGAAATCAATATTTAAGCCATTTGGAGAGAGGGTTCCTAACTCAAAGATCCATTTCATTTCTGTTCTGTTTAGGATCTTTAGATGGTCCCCCCCCTCTCCAAGGCTTCTGAATCTTTTGGATCCCCCAAAAATGTAAACACTTCGTATCGCCATTATGTTATTGATGAACATGTGCAGACACTGAATGGTTAAGAACTCCCTTTTGTACATTTCTAAGATGTTCACAGATTCTAACTTTTAAGGGCCTAGTGGTACGCCCCATATACTGCAATCCGCAAATACATGTTAGTAAGTAAATAATATTACTTGAATTGCAGGTTATAAAATCTTTAACTACATATTTTTTGTCTTGTTGGAGATAAATTTCTCGGTTCGGCTATTCCATGCATCCACTACCCTCTCAGTAAAGTAATACTTGCTGATATTATTTTTAAACCTTTGACCCTCTAATTTAAGACTATGTCTTAAATTAGACTATGTCCTCTTGTTGTGGTAGTTTTTCTTCTTTTAAATATGGTCTCCTCCTTTACTGTGTTGATTCCCTTTATGTATTTAAATGTTTCTATCATATCCCCCCTGTCTCGTCTTTCCTCCAAGCTATACATGTTAAGATTATTTAACCTTTCCTGGTAAGTTTTATCCTGCAATCCATGAACCAGTTTAGTAGCCCTTCTCTGAACTCTCTCTAAAGTATCAATATCCTTCTGAAGATATGGTCTCCAGTACTGCGTACAATACTCCAAGTGAGGTCTCACCAGTGTTCTGGTGGCATGAGCACTTCCCTCTCTCTACTGCTAATACCTCTCCCTAAACAACTAAGCATTCTGCTAGCATTTCCTGCTGCTCTATTACATTGTCTGCCTACCTTTAAGTCATCAGAAATAATCCCCCCTAAATCCCTTTCCTCAGATGTTGAGGTTAGGACTCTATCAAATATTCTGTACTCTGCCCTTGGGTTTTTACGTCCAAGATGCATTATCTTGCACTTATCTACATTAAATGTCAGTTGCCACAACTCTAACCATTTTTCTAGTTTACCTAAATCATTTGCAATTTGGCTTATCCCTCCTGGAACATCAACCCTGTTACATATCTTAGTATCATCAGCAAAAAGACATACCTTACCATCAAGTCCTTCTGCAATATCGCTAATAAAAATATTAATGAGAATGGGTCCAAGTACAGATCCCTGAGGTACCCCACTGGTGACAAGCCCAAGCTTCGAATATACTCCATTGACTACAACCCTCTGTTGCCTGTCACTCAGACACTGCCTTACCCATTCAACAATATAGGAATCCAAACTTAAAGATTGCAGTTTATTGGGGGCGGAGCCTAACTGCCGAGCCGGGAGGATGCAACTCGCCAGAGCTCCGGCAAAAAAGTGCCCAAATTGGGGTATATGCCGCTCGAACCGAGCCCATCCACAACCAGGCCACTCCACAGAGGCTGGAGGGACACCCGGTGAACATTTTACACCGTGACAAAGGTGTCATCTCCGACATCGGCGGCAACACAAACCGCGGCCTACCACTTGTGCGCGGACGGGAGGTGGCCGGCCCTGCTGCTCAGGTACCTGAAGGCTTAAAGGCCGGTGTAGACCCCACCAGAGACCACTGCAGCCCCCCCCACAAGAGACAAATGCAGACAGAAAGGCAAGCGCTACAGGACTATCCTTTGAGAGGGCACCCCTGCCAGCGCCCGCAAGGGCAGCACTGGCACCCGACCATTATAGAGAGCAAGAGGCCTCAGATGACTCCCCTGAGGAGATGGAATCAAGTAACTCTCCTCCCCAAGCTGGTGTATACCTGCAAGCTGACTCAGACGAAGATTCATCCCCATCCACAAAGGGAGACATTAAAAAGTTATTAGTGGACCTAAGGGAAGTGTGGAAGTCAGACCTCCAAGAAACGCAAGCCGACATAAAGGCCCTGCAGCATAAAGTATCAGCGGCTGAGGTCAGAGAACAGGCTTGGGACACTCAACTCAAGACGACTACACAACAGGTGGAGGGTCTCGCCTCACAGGTCAAGCAACTGCACAAAATGGTGACCACACTGGAGTCCCAGTAGCGGCGACAAAATGTACGCCTGAGAGGCATACCTGAACAGGTAGAGAGGGGGGACATACTGTCATATGTCCAAAAGCTGATTATCTCAATGGGAGTTCAAAAGGCTACAGACACCCCATGCATCCTAGCTGCTTTTCGGGTGCGCAAGGCTGCAGCGGCACCAGCGGACGTACCGAGAGACATTATTGCAACTACCAAAGACATTACGGTGCGGTCCGCCATCCTGAATAAATCCAGAACAATGGGTCGAGTACATTTTGAGGGCCATAATCTATCCATCTACAGTGACATCCCATTCCTTGTCCTAGCAGAAAGAAGGCAACTGGCACCGGTGGCTAAGAAGTTGCGAGACTGCTCAGTCAAGTACCGCTGGAATGCAGAAGGCTCCCTGGCGCCGAAACACTCACCCTGACATCCTCGGATAACCCAGAGACGCTCTATCATAAATTAGGCCTATCAGCCACCAACGCATTGGAGGGAGTAACCGGGGCAGATACACCACATGAGAAAAGAGCCTCAGGAAGAGCAAACCAGCGGAGCAGCCCGACTAGAAAACACATACCTACCGTCAGGGACAGTTCGGACACTCCATAGCGATTGCTACTAAACAGACTATATGCTAATTCTGATTACCTATATGGTCAATCACTACACCTAACCTATGGACCAATGCTATTGTTTTTGACAGATGCCTTCCATTTGTCCTTTGTCCCTTCCATTTGTCCTTTGTCCCTGTTCTTCATCTCTTGCTGGCATTACTGTGTTTGCTGGACCATATTGAACCTTATACTCTCTATTTGTTTATTCCTCGCATATAATGGCACAGATGTGTACATGCTTATAACTCTAATAAAATATAAATAAATAAATAAAAAAAATTGCAGTTTATTGATAAGCCTTCTATGTGCAACAGTGTCAAACGCCTTACTGAAATCTAGGTAAGCAATATCTACTGCACTACCCTAATCTATTATTTTAGTTACCCAATCAAAAAAAATCAATAAGATTAGTTTGGCATGATCTCCCTGAAGTAAACCCATTGTCTCTGATCTGGAAATCCATGTGTTTTTAGATGTTCAACAATCCTATCCTTTAACATGGTTTCCATTACTTTCCCCACTACTGAAGTAAGGCTTACTGGCCTATAGTTGCCTGACTCCTCCCTACTACCTTTCTTGTGAATGGGCACAACATTCGCTAACTTCCAATCTTCTTCGACTACTCCTATTAACAATGTTTGGTTAAATAAATCTGTTAATGGTTTTGCTAGTACACCACTAAGCTCTTTTAATAACTTTGGGTGTATTCCATCTGGTCCTATTGACTTTACTTTTGACAGTTGAAATAAAACCTCTTCTTCTGTAAACTCACATGTAATAAATGGCTCATTTGTCCTTTTTCCTAACTGAGGTCCCTTTCCTTCATTTTCATCTGTAAATACTGAACAAAAATATCAATTGAGGCAGTCAGCTAGACCGTTATCCTCTTCTACATACATTCCTTCTTTTGTTTTTAATCTAACTAATCTTTGTTTTACTTTCCCTTTCTCATTTATGTATCTAAAAAATGTTTTGTCCCCATTTTTTACTGACTGTGCTATTTTCTCTTCTGTGTGAGATTTGGAAGCTCTTATAACTTGCTTCGCCTCTTTCTGCCTAATCTTATAGAGCAGGCATAGGCAACCTTCGGCACGGCAGATGTTTTGGACTACACCTCCCATGATGCTTTGCCACCACTATGGGTGTAAGAGCATTATGGGGGATGTAGTCCACAGCATCTGGAGTGCCGAAGGTTGCCTATCCCTGTTATAGAGCATTCTGTCTTCCTCACTCTTTTTTTTTTTTTATAATTTTTTTTTTTATAATTACTAAATGCTATCTTTTTGTTTTTTACTATTTTGGACACATCTGCGGAGTACCATAGTGGTTTCTTGAATTTTTTGCTTTTACTGACAAGCCTAATGCAATTTTCTGTTGCTTTCAGCAGTCCAACTTTGAAATAATCCCATTTCTCTTGGACTCCATTTAAATTGCTCCAATTTGATAATGACTCCTTTACACATATTGTAATTTTAGAAAAGTCTGTTTTTTTTAAAGTCTAAAACTTTTGTTTTTGTGTGGTGTGACTCAGTCACTGTTCTTATATTAAACCACACTGACTGATGATCACTGGATCCTAAACTTTCACGTACAGTTATATCTGATACCAAATCTCCATTTGTTAACACTAAATCTAGTATTGCCTCCTTACGAGTTGGCTCCTCAACGACTTGTTTTAGAGACAATCCCAGTAGGGAGTTTAGAAACCAAAGCTTTACACCTGTCTAAATCTTTTGCACAGTAGTGTACATAGCTCCTTAACAAACTAGATCACCAGTGGAAGTATGATTCAAGTATCTGTAACACGTGTCCTAATGCAAATTGTACAGATATGTTGGGATGAGATTAGTTGTTGTCGTAACAATAATGTTGCCATACAAAGAATATGAGAACTCTGATATGGACCATTAATAATAATAACAAAGTATTTAACCAGGAAAGGTACATTCAGATTACTCAGGTTTTCAAGTACGTCCTGGGGATGTTACCTTAACCCAACATCCAGGGGTTGTTACTATTACCCAATTTAATGGTACTCATTACAGAGAGAACATATTCTGAAGCATGTCAGACTGATCCCACCCAGGGCCGGTCTTAGATGTGTGCGAGGTGTGCGGCCGCACAGGGCGCCATGAAGCAGGGGGCGCCCTGCGGCTGACACAGCTCACACATGGCCGGCCAGGATAAAAAAAAAGAAAGAAATCGCGTTGGGGCTTACTGTGCGGCAGGGGCGGGGCTTACCGTGCGGCGGGGGCGGGGCTAAAAGTGCAGTGAAACTGCTGCAGGGGAAGCAAGAAGGAGTCCCTGCTTCCCCCAACAACCAGAATCCTGGAGCGGCACTACTCCCACCTCCATAACTATGTGTGATTGACTGACTGTGTGACTGTCTGCCTGTGTGTGTGTGTGTGTGTGTGTGACTGTCTGCCTGTGTGTGTGTGTGTGTGTGACTGTCTGTGTGTTTGACTGTCTGCCTGTGTGTGTGAGACTGTCTGTGCGTTTGACTGTCTGCCTGTGTGTGACTGTAGGTGTGTTTGACTGTCTGCCTGTGTGTGTGTGTGTGACTGTCTGCCTGTGTGTGTGTGTGTGTGTGTGACTGTCTGTGTGTTTGACTGTCTGCCTGTGTGTGTGTGACTGTCTGTGCGTTTGACTGTCTGCCTGTGTGTGTGTGACTGTCTGTGCGTTTGACTGTCTGCCTGTGTGTGTGTGACTGTATGTGTATGACTGTCTGCCTGTGTGGGTGTGGCAGTCTGCCTGTGTGTGTGACTGTCTGCCCGTGTGTGTGTGTGTCTGTGTGTTTGACTGTCTGCCTGTGTGTGTGTGTCAGCCTGTGTGTGTGTCTGACTGTGTCTGTGTGTATGACTGTCTGTCTGTGTGTGTGTGTGAGACTGCCTATGTGTGACTGTCTTGGCAGACTAGATGGGCTGAATGGTTCTTATCTGCCATCACATTCTATGTTTCTATGTTTGCCTGTGTGTGTGTGTGTGTGTGTGAGTGTGTGGCTGTCTGCCTCTGTGTGTGCGGATGTCTGCCTGTGTGTCTGTGTGTGACTGCCTGCCTGTGTGTGTGGCTGTCTGCCTGTGTGTGTGTGACTGCCTATGTGTGACTGTCTGGGCAGACTAGATGGGCCGAATGGTTCTTATCTGCCGTCACATTCTATGTTTCTATGTCTGTGTGTGTGTGTGACTGTCTGTGTGTGACTGCCTGCATGTGTGTGTGGCTGTCTGTCTGTGTGTGTGACAAGGTGTGTGGGAAAGGGGGCAAGGAGTGCGGGAAGGGAGGAGGGGGGCGCTGTTAAGATTTTTTGCACAGGGCGCCTCAAGGCCTAAGGCCGGCCCTGATCCCACCCATAAGGGCAGTCCAAAACCGAAATGCCAGCAAGTACTCTCTGCACAAGAGATACAGCAACCCCAGTCGATCATTTCGGCCATCTCTTGGCCTCGTCAGTGAAGTGTAGCTGATACTCCTCTAGGAACAGTGAGCATGGTGTCCTCGTCTGGATTACCCTTTTAATTTGTGAAGAAGGGTAATCCAGATGTGGACCCCTTGCTCACGGTACCTAGAGGGATATCGGCTACAACTCACTGACGGGGCCTAACAAGGTTGAAACGTTTGTCTGTATCTCTCGTGCAGAGAGAGCCGGCCTGCATTTTGGATCTGTTCAGCCCATTTGGGTGGGACCAGTCTGATATGCAAATGTCCTTGGTTCTTTTTGTATTGGCATGAGCTAAAACCAGCTTGAGATCTGAGCAGGGACCCACTGAAGGGCAGGCTATTTGAGCTGTAGTAATGCTGTGAATAGACACTATTTTAGGATTTCTACAATTTGTAAACACTGTAACATTTTCATAAAATCTTTACTTCATTCATATTGCAATAAGGCAAACTTTTCCAGGTTACCTTATCCAATTCTGGTGAACATAAGTTCACTGTATCCACATACCGTATATACTCGTGTATAAGCCAACTTTTTTTATGCTGAAAAAGCCCCCCTCAGCTTATACTCTAGTGAGGGTCCCACTTACCTGTTCTAACATGGCCACACCGGCTCTGCAATCTCTATAGCAACCCATTACCCATTATTTCCCCCCCCTAGGCGGCTCGATGATGTAGCACGCACCCAGCGTGGTGTGGTATATAAAGTGGAGGTGGGAGGGGTGTCCTGGGAACTGAGCTGAGGCGGTGGGTTCGGGGGTCCTGAGAACCGGTGAGCGGGCAGCGGCGGCCACAGAAGGCGGGGACAGGTTGCCAGGTGAGGCTGGTGTGTGTGTCCGGGAAGCGGGGGGAGGGGCCGAGCTGTGCTCTGGGCTCAGTCTGTAATGTGACTGTAAGTTACAAAAAAAACGTATCCAGGTTAAGAACACTAGCAATCAGGCATCACATAAATCTGCAATGCAAAGCTTCAGATTATCTCATGACTAATGGGCGTTACAGTCTGTAACGCCCATTAGTCATGAGATAATCTGAAGCTTTGCATTGCAGATTTATGTGATGCCTGATTGCTAGTGTTCTTAACCTGGATACGTTTTTTGGGGGGGGGGATTTTACATTAAACAAGGAATTAAAGTTAATTAAAAAGCATCTTGCCGTCTTTAGCCTAAAATAAGCTGAGCTTTTCCCAAATGAGTACATTTGCAATTTGATTTTGATTTACTACACGTGTTGAGTGGTTGAACCCCTATAAAGTACCTCTTTGAGATCATCCTGGTAGACAATATAGTTTACTTTTCTTTAAATAGGAACTTGCCTATTCTCAAACTAGAATCTGTTGTCAATCAACGTAGCATTTTTATTTAGAAATTTACCAGTAGCTGCTGCATTTCCCACCCTAGGCTTATACTTGAGTCAATAAGTTTTCCCAGGTTTTTGTGCTAAAATTAGGGGCCTCGGTTTATATTCGGGTCGGCTTATACTCGAGTATATACGGTATTTCTTTTCTTAGCTTCTGTTTAGAATAAGAGCCGAACCCAGCATGGTCTTCTGCACTTGGAGCAAAACCACTTAAAGTTCAAGGTCAGACTTCTGCATTCAGAGATGTCCTTCAGCACACCACTAATGAAAGGGAGGCTTTTCAGCATTTGCAGTCTTTTTTTTCAGCTTGAATAAATCTGAGTACTCTTCTCTGATCTCTCTTATTAACAAGGCATTTAACTGATCACTAGATATATAATATTATTTCACCATTCTCTGTAACTGTAATTCCTGCAATGCACAAAAATCCCAGTTGGTAAGCAATCTAAAGGGTTATTCCAGACACCATGATCATTTCAATGATTTGAAGTGGGCATGGTGCCTGGAGTGCAGGGTTTCACTTTAAAAAGCTGCACATACTGTTTAACCCCTCTGCTGATGGATGTTTGACTCAACCTCCAGTAGCGTCATTGGGTTGCCTTCAGCCAACCTGAAACTAGGGTTCTGGGCTAGCTAATGTCAATTCTGTGGAACATGATGCACAGAATCTTATGAATTGGCTGAGAGTGTTCAACTAAAGCTCTTATCCAATGAATGACTGACAGGAATGATATCTGGCTGCTGCGGTGCTGCAGATCTGATAATGAAATATCCTTGAAATAATTTGATATGATGCACTGTCATATAGAAGGCAATCTGCCATCTCCGCAGCTCCTGAGGAAGTCCCGAAAGACGCGGGACGAAACGCGTTGAGCCTGAACCTTTGTATTTTACAGCAGTCCAGAGACCGTTCATTTTACCACTAGAAAGCCGCAAGTATACCTAGCCCTTGGAGTCGCGACCCAGGGCTATTTGGAAACATCTCATTATCCTTTTTCTTGTGTGCTAGTAGTTGGTGTTTAACCAATTGGTCTTGGAATTGTAATGCTTGATTTTTATGATTTTTATATGAATTGCAATAATAAATTTGTATTTTTTATACTTTCTATTCGCTTTTACTATAGTGATTAGCGCCCTCATTAGGGGAGAATGATACTCTCCCCTTCTCCGTTTTACAGTTCTTTGTTTATAGGCTTTTCTGGGGTGTGCCTATTATGAGTGGCAGCTTTTCTACTGTAGAATTTCTTTTTAAAGCCTAGAGTCTGGATCTTTTCTCTATTTTCAGGCTCTGTGTAACTGTTATGTTGTCGACAGCTCAGTAGCACAAATGTCAAAAGGTGGGTACAGCTTTTCAGAGAATTCACGTATGCGGTGGCTTATATAATGTTTTTTTCCCGTAGCAGAATTCATACCTCTTAGTACATGCTGTTAATCATAACAAACCCATTGGCTTATTGATGCCCAATCTGTCGATGGATTTATGTGACGCATAAACAGAGCAAGTCTAGCTTCTATGATGCCCTTCTCAATGCAATTGATTTTATTGATCCAGGAAAGATGAAAGGCTGAGTTAATCCAGCTGCAAATTGAACCAGCATGCCTAAACTTTGAACAGATAATACATTCGTTGGATGAACCAACTTAAGGCTCATTTTCCGTGTTATTACCAATCGTTACTTACTAAAATGTTTGCTGGTTTAATGGATGCTGCTAAATCTCAAAAACACAGGCCTCTTGCCTTGCAGAGAAGTTAATATCAGCTAAATCTCTATCTATTCTATAGGGGGAAATAAATCATGTTAACTATATGGCATTACACTAAACCCTAAACCATATATCAAAGTATCTACTGACAGCGTCTGTCTATTCCTCAAACGTGTCTGTGAATGTTTATCTACACAACACTATGGCTATATCATCAGGACAAAATGGCCACGGGAAAGTTATTGAATTACTGACATGTACTTTAGAGATGGGTGCAAAGTTCTGCCTTTTCGCCAACTAGATCTTACCCCTTACTCTGTTCAATATCTTCTGCATTCAATATTTCCTTTGTAACTTGCGAGTTTTGTTGCCTTGGGTAAAATGATCCTTAGCTCATTCCATACTGGTACTGTTTATATGTCAGGGGCAATCTGCTACTTGCAGAGTAACTTCCGTGACAACTAATGAAATGTCCCCAGTATTGAGGTGGTACCCTAGAAGAGGAATTGGTGGATCCAGGAGGGGAGCATCAGGACAAATTCTCTCCCTCAGTAGCCAGGGTTATTCATGTCAAAACAGCAGCTGGAGCAGACTGAGGGACTGTTCCCCCCACCCCTCCTACCACCCGCCACCCCCACTCCATTGTTAAATGATTTGTTGGATAGGAAGAAGGGTAATGGTGGTCATACATCCCAACATTTTAAACAGACACAGAGGGACACTTTAATTTTAAGGCTGTGAGTTCGCATATGGCTAGAAACAGGGAGGTTCTCTGAAATTTTTATTGACTTACTAATAACAATTTATGCAATTAAAATTTCATTTATAATGAGAAAAATATAACTTATTTACACAGACTGATTTCTAAACACATTTATTGTAGTTTAAAGACACATTACTGTGAGTATTATTGCTGTGGAGCTCTGTTATACACACAGACACACCAACAATATGGAACTCCTAGAGAAAAGGACATTAGGATAGAAAAGAGGAATAGAGGGATATGGACTCAAAATAGGGACCGTCCCTCCTAAATAGGGACACTTGGAAGGTATGGTAGTGGCATTGAAATAGCTGCATACCTAAATATCTGTATGCATCCAGTGGCGTACATACCG
The DNA here is from genome assembly GCF_036172605.1 of Pelobates fuscus. Classification (NCBI taxonomy): domain Eukaryota; kingdom Metazoa; phylum Chordata; class Amphibia; order Anura; family Pelobatidae; genus Pelobates; species Pelobates fuscus. The sequence continues at coordinate 61,275,078 of NC_086324.1, read as the reverse complement.
CTGTCGCAGGGGTTGCAGCTGCGACTGGGCCCGTCACTCTAGGGTATCCGATGCCACGTTTTGCGGCCCCGGCCCGCGCGGCAAACCGCCGGGCCCATCTTTCAAGGGGTCCATCGGGTGGTCCACGCTGTCAGGGCCACCCGATGGAGATGGCTTATCAAGGGGCCCAGTCAGCGCCGGGCGCTTTAAAAGCGCGACCGGGCCCCCTGTGATGACATCACTGCTGGGAGGAAGTGACTCCCCGGTCACTCCTCCCAGCAGACAGAAAGCCCGCGCAGGAGGAAGGAGGAGGGAGTCAGAGTGGGAACTTTGGAATTTCAATTAAATTGCACCGCAGTCAAAACACATCATAAAACAAAGTAGGGACTACTTTATCTTATAGTAAAGACTAAAATGGACAAAACTTTATGACTCAGCTGGAGCGTCCACTATCATATGTTTCCAATTCAGGCTGATTGCAAGGGATCTTGAAGGGATCCTCTACAGACATGTAGGTAATCAATAACTCTTCCTTACATGAACAAGCACAGGACAAATGCACCCTGAGACAGTATATATATTATATAGACTTTTTTTAAAAATGGTGCTCCCAGGTTTTTTTGTTTTGTCAGTAATAATAAAAATTAAACCAGTTTTCATTAATTTAACCCCTTAAGGACACATGACGTGTGTGACACGTCATGATTCCCTTTTATTCCAGAAGTTTGGTCCTTAAGGGGTTAAGGAAGATATTCCACCTTTGCAATTGAGTTGTCAAGCACAAACAGTATCCCTTTTTTTTGGTTGACCTCTGTGGCTGTGCTCAGTCTTCATGTCTCGTCCGTACAGAATCATGTATTCTCAATATCATGATATGTTCCTGTATTTCCATGCTGTGTTCTGTGTATGTTGGTACATACTAAATAATAATAATAATAATAATAATAATAATAATAATAATAATAATCTGTTTACTCCTTGCCTTTTACTAAATATGTGTATATGGCAAATCAAATGGCTCTGCTAACTATTTTTGAAACTCTAATAATAATCTCCTCTAACGACTTAATTTTGGGTCGCAAATTTGACTTAGTTCACCATAGTTGAAGGGCTGTCTATATGTCACTTGGGGCCACCACAAACAAATTGCTCAATTCGAGGCCAAACAAGCACATCATCACATTGCACTCAACTCTTTTTCTTAATTTTAGATTCCATTTTTATACTAATACTGTAATACTGTAACTGGAATATAATAATAATAATAATAATAATATTAATAAAATTAAATAGTTACATAATATATTTAGTATTGTGCTGAGGCAGCACCCCTTACACCTCTTTATAGCATCAAATACCCCCTTCCCCCTTTGCCAGCCCTCCCCTGTTATTATATATAAAATCTACGTCTGGCATTTTCAATACAATACCGAGAAAAAGGAACTTTAGATTTAAATCACATCAGGCAAGGTGACAGGGTTACGGCATCTAAGCATCAGTATTTTATATGAGTACTGATAATTTTAAGTGACACTACCTCTTCAAATGTTTAAGGGTTTGATAAATAATAACCAGACTCTCTAATGTCTGGGCATCACAACCCGGAGAGAAAGCCTTAGGCATCTGAGCATTGTGCCCTGTAGGGAATGCTTTACTGAATGAATCTGATATACACGCGCGTCAACTTCTGAAGTACCGCAATCGAATTGTGCTGCCTTAGGCACATAACTATGAATGCAATCGCCAAGGTCAAATCAGACTCCACTGGAAGCGGGCTGCAAAATGCATTGCAGGCATTTTCTACATTATAAGCTAGAAACACAGTCATCGACGAAAAAAAAAAAAATAATAATAAAATAAGCACTCATCTAATATGCGGGAACATTTTGTTTTAATTTAAAGTGTATCAATCTCAAACCAACTCAGACAGAAAGTAATAATGTCTAAAAGTCAGAAAATAAAATTTTTCATGCCTTGAAGGAAAGACAAATTGGATAGAGATGCACGTATTCCAAATAAATACATAAATATTTCAATACAAAATACCTGAGAAAGTTCATGAACAACATTTTAATGTTAGAGACAATGGGAGTCATTTTATACAGGACTCCTTGGAGTGTTAAAAATGGTAAAATAAAATTGTCTGCCTCTGAAAGTATGCATTGATTTTGTGAATTATGAATGCAGCGGTTATGAACCAAACATAAAGATAGAAAATAAAAGGGTAGAAAATGAAATGTTTGGTAACATTTTTAATTGATGACAGATTGAGGTTTCTAACATTGTCAGGACATAACACTCATGGAAATACTTAATGGGGTATTATTAAACTCTGCGGAATATGTTGGCGCTGTGAAATTGCCACTATTATAATTTATAATAATATATTTGCCAAATACTGAACGATGATGAAGAAAAATTACACATTTAGAGCATAATATCCAATGTTGGAAAAATAGCCGATTTTTGCCTTTAATCTAAAAGATCAATATAGTGTCAGGAAAACAAAGCAGTTTTCCTGACACTATAGTGCCCTCACCCTCAGGGTCCCCCTCCCGTGGTGCTGAAGGGGTTAAAACCCCTTCAGCAGCTTACCGTAATCCAACGGCGGGCTCCCTTGGCGCTGGTGACCTCTCCTCCCCCGCCGACGCAGCTCCCCCATCCGATGTCAGCGGAGCCGAATGCGCATGCGCTGCAAGTGCCGTGCGCGCATTCAAAGTGTCCATAGGAAAGCATTTGCGCAATGGAGGTGAAATGTACCTCCAGCGTTGCAGATGCACTTCTAGTGTCTGTCCGGAAGACAGCCACTAGAGGCTGGATTAACCCCAAATGTAAACATAGCAGTTTCTCTGAAACTGCTATGTTTGCATCTGAAGGGTTAAAACCTGAGGGACCTGGCACCCCATTGTGTCTCCCGAAGAAATTACCAGATAATAATAATAATCTTAGGCAGTCTCTTGATTTCAGCCACTTTGGTCCTTCCTCGATATTGGAAAACAGCTACTATTCCTTCTATGACTGAGGTGTTGCATAAGAAACCAAGAGCTGTGAATTAACCTTCTGAAATATGAATGGGAACTCTGGGAACGAGATATCAAGAATCAATATAAATTAGGACGTATAACTTCACCTGACCAGATAACCAAGTTATTTATATGATCTTATTTTATGCACCATGTTGCATGTAACATATTTGGCATTTTTATTTATTTATTTTTTAATACTGACTATGCTGAAAAAACATGAATTATTACATATTGTATCAGATGATAGGTGTAAATTGTATGTTATTTACATATATATTCAGATTATATCATTCTTTTTACTGTTATGGAAACAAATATATCTATAATAAAAAACATTTGAAAAGAATCAGATGTCTTGGACACCAAATTCACATCAGATCATATTTCTAAAGAGTATTTTGTTTCTCAAATGTGAATCAATAGGGTATTAAAGGGTACGTGAACTAAGCAAAAATACATTTTAAAATATCCATATGTTTATAATCTAGTTGATTGTTACTGTCCATTGGAATTATTTCAGGAAGTGTTCTATTACTTTTCCCTTTGCAATGTTTGTCAGTTAAAGGGATGGGTCAAGCTGCTCAGACACAGCCTATACTTTTGTGGCAGAGCTGAAGGAGTTGTTGTCCCTAGTTATTAAACAGCTTTAGTCCCTCACCAGGCAGTGAGGGCACTACATATACATCGAAACTGCTTCAATAAGCTAAAGTTGTTTTAGTGCTTAGTGTGTCCCTTTAAATAGAAGATAAATCAAATATGCCACATGAATAGCTTAGCACAGCATGAACCTTTCAGGATCATTTTACAATTACTACAACCTCACAGTAAATCAGATTAGAGATCATGCCAGTGAGCAGGTTCTCTCTGCAATACCCTTAATTCCAATGCTATTGCAGAGATGTTGTGTAGGAGAAATAGTGTGGATCTATCTACTGATTACATTTGAAATTAAATTCTGCTTGCAGGTTGCACAGCACATAGAGTCTAATGATGCACAGGTTCTGCACTTTCTGTGTAGTTGGTCTCTGGCTTACCCAGACTCGGGGCCCAAAAAACAAACTTAAGATGGAATGGCATCCCATTTCAGGAGTTACACCAAAAATGGCATTGTTGGCATGTGTGGGATGTTGGGCAACATATGAAGAACATTGTGCAAATGATTGGTGGTAGGTTTCATAAACTGGCTATTAATAATTGACTATTAAGTCTCCTCTTACAGACATTAAACATATCAAACATTTTAAAGGTGTCATGTGATTCTCTGTCTAGTACCAGACTCTGAATCCCTCAATATAAATAATAAGAACATTGGGAGGGACACAAGGCTTATGCTACTGTAAGGCAAATAGTGCATTTGCATGGGTTGCCAACATGTGAAGACTAACATGACCGTCTATTTGTTTGTTCTTTTGGCCCACACCTCGTTGCCACCCCATTGTGGACCACCCAATGCTGGACATTACCCTCAATCAGCACCTGGCTTTACCAGTACCCAAATCCAACAAAACAGGGTTTGAAACTTTTCTGTTTCAGCTACTGTGACACACAGCTGCAGCTACTGTGTCCACAAGCCATAACCCTCCATGGCTACCACATGGCAAATATACCAGAGGTGAGGCATTTCAAAATGTGTAGAACTCCTAGAGTAGGAATCTACACGCCTGAATGGGGGGGGGGGGGGGGAGGAACCACAGTGCCTGTTACATGTCCCCTCCCTACCTCCTGGCCAGTGCTGCTTGCTGACAAAGAAAGGCAGCTGGAATTTGGGATTTTTATTCAGTCTGAGTGAGCCTGATCTGTAGAGACATGTAACTGACTTAGTGGGGTAGGTAAATGTTATTAGGTCGGTGAATAAGAAAGAAACCCATTAGCAATATAAAATGCAATGACCTTGCAAGACAATAGACTGCATTTTCCAAAATAATCAGCAGGTGACAGCAGAGTAGCACTGAGGGAATTTAAATAGCCCAACAACACATTAGTCCTAAACAACCAGGATCCATGCAGTGGAGATACAAGGATCAACACTACAACGAGAATTCAACAGAGTCAGTATATTGAAACAGGGAAAACCATGTTAAAGGGACACTGTATGCACCCAGACCACTTCAGCTAATTGAAGTGGTCTGGGTGCGCTGTCCCTTTTGCACATAGTGCTGCAATGTAAAACATTGCAGTTCCAGAGAAAATTGCAATGCTTACATTGCAACTCTAAGTCTGCCTCTAGTGGCTGTCTACTAGACAGCCACTAGAGGGCTTCCTGAATTGAAATGGACGTTTGGTCCAGTGTCTGACGCTGGACGTTCTCACGCTCTGCATGAGGACATCCAGTATCAGATTTTTCCCCATAGGAAATAATTGAATGCTCATTATACCCCGCTCATTGCAGGACGGAGGAGTGGGTGGAGCATCTACCCAGCGCCATGGGAAAAAGTAAGTAGATAAAGGGTTTTTAACCATTTATTGCCTGGGGAAGAGGGGGTAAGAGGGTGTGAGGGTGGGTGGAGACGGGGGATTCAACTCTAAATCCAGTACATCCATTTACAACAGAAATGCAACTGTGCACGATTTAGATATACCAACTGGTATTTAAACTGTAGGTACGCTCTTTAATTAAGGGATGTGTATGGTTTATGTCATAGGGCTGAAAGGTCATTCGTATTTAATGTAGTGTTTGCATGGGTTTTACACTCAGACATGACAACAATAATAAAAGCTTATGATCAGAGCTGTGAGGGGCTATAATACATGCGTGACTGGCTGGGAGGCTGTATATGACTGGGTGACTGGCTGTGAGGCTGTATATGACTGGGCGATTGATTGAGAAGCAATATGTAACTGGGTGATTGGTTGGGAGGCAGTATGTGACTTGGTAATTGATTGATTGATAAGCAATATGTTACTGGGTGACTGGCTGGGAGGCAGTATAGACTGGGTGACTGGCTGGGAGGCAGTATGTGACCAGGTGATTAATTGAGAAGCAATATGTGACTGGGTGACTGGCTGGGAGGCAGTATGTGACTGGGTGATTGGCTGGGAGGCAGTATGTGACTGGGTGATTGGTTGGGAGGCAGTATGTGATTGGCTGGGAGGCAGTATGGACTGGGTGACTGTCTGGGAGGCAGTATGGACTGGGTGACTGGTTGGGAGACAGTATGTAACTGGGTGATTGGTTGGAAGGCAGTATGTGACTGGGTGATTGGTTGGGAGGCAGTATGTGACTGAGTGACTGGCTGGGAGGCAGTATGGGCTGGGTGACTGGTTGGGAGGCAGTATGTAACTGGGTGATTGGTTGGAAGGCAGTATGTGACTGGGTGATTGGTTGGGAGGCAGTATGGACTGGGTGACTGGCTGGGAGGCAGTATGGACTGGGTGACTGGCTGGGAGGCATTATGTGACAGGGTGATTGGCTGGGAGGCATTATGTAACTGGGTGATTGGTTGGGAGGCAGTATGTGATTGGCTGGGAGGCAGTATGAGACTGGGTGACTGGCTGGGAGGCAGTATGGGACTGGGTGATTAGTTGGGAGGCAGTATGGACTTGGTGACTGGCTGGGAGGCAGAATGTGACTGGGTGACTGGTTGGGAGGCAGTATGGACTGGATGACTGGCTGGGAGGCAGTATGGACTGGGTGACTGGCTGGGAGGCTGTATATGACTGCCTGGGAGGCAGGATGTTACTGGGTTATTGGTTGAAAGGCAGTATATGACTGGGTGATTGGTTGGGAGGCAGTATGTGACTTGGTGATTGATTGATAAGCAATATGTTACTGGGTAACTGGCTGTGAGGCCGTATGTGACTGGGTGATTGGCTGGGAGGCAGTATATGACTGGGTAATTGGTTGGGAGGCAGTATGTGATTGGCTGGGAGGCCGTATGGACTGGGTGGCTGGCTGGGAGGCAGTATGGACTGGGGGACTGGTTGGGAGACAGTATGTAACTGGGTGATTGGTTGGAAGGCAGTATGTGACTGAGTGATTTGTTGGGAGGAAGTATGAACTGGGTGACTGGTTGGAAGGCAGCATGTGATTGGCTGGGAGGCAGTATGGGACTGGGTGACAGGCTGGGAGGCAGTATGGGACTGGGTGACTGGCTGGGAGGCAGTATGGACTTGGTGACTGGCCGGGAGGCAGTATGGACTGGGTGCCTGGCCGGTAGGCAGTATGGACTGGGTGACTGGCCTCGAGGCAGAATGTGACTGGGTGACTGGCCGGGAGGCAGTATGGACTGGGTGATTAGTTGGGAGGCAGTATGGACTTGGTGACTGGCCGGGAGGAAGTATGGACTGGGAGACTGGCCGGGAGGCAGTATGGACTGGGTGCCTGGCCAGAAGGCAGTATGGACTGGGTGACTGGCCTCGAGGCAGAATGTGACTGGGTGACTGGCCGGGAGGCAGTACGGACTGGGTGATTAGTTGGGAGGCAGTATGGACTTGGTGACTGGCCGGGAGGAAGTATGGACTGGGAGACTGGCCGGGAGGCAGTATGGACTGGGTGACTGCCCTCGAGGCAGAATGTGACTGGGTGACTGGCTGGGAGGCAGTATGTGACTGGGTGATTAATTGAGAAGCAATATGTGACTGGGTGATTGGCTGGGAGGTAGTATATGACTGGGTGATTGGTTGGGAGGCAGTATGTAACTGGGTGATTGGCTGGGAGGCAGTATGTGACTGGGTGATTGGCTGGGAGGCAGTATGTGACTGGGTGATTGGTTGGGAGGTAGTATATGACTGGGTGATTGGTTGGGAGGCAGTATGGGATTGGCTGGGAGGCAGTATGGACTTGGTGACTGGCTGGGAGGCAGTATGGACTGGGGGACTGGTTGGGAGACAGTATGTAACTGGGTGATTGGTTGGAAGGCAGTATGTGACTGAGTTGGGAGGAAGTATGAACTGGGTGACTGGTTGGGAGGCAGTATGTAACTGGGTGATTGGTTGGAAGGCAGCATGTGATTGGCTGGGAGGCAGTATGGGACTGGGTGACTGGCTGGGAGGCTGTATATGACTGCCTGGGAGGCAGGATGTTACTGGGTAAGTGGTTGGGAGGCAGTATATGACTAGGTAAGTGGTTTGGAGGCAGTATGTGACTGATATGTTGGTTGTGAGTGGGTATGTGACTGGATGGGTAGGAGTATGTGACTGTTGGTGTATAAATGGCTACAGTCTACACAACTGAATGCCACATACACAATAATTTGTTTACAGGTACACACAAACACTCAGGGATATGTGTAGAGACACATGCATGTACACACCCAATGACACCTATACAGGCAGCACTCACAATTACTTCCAGTTTTAACTATACATATAAGATACACACAGTATCTGTAAAGGGATAAAACTAAACCATTAAGTGAAGTACAGTAAAAACACAGTGAACTATGCTCTAGAAATGCACTCAAACGAAATATAAGGGTTTGGTGCCTTGGGATGCCTTCCCTGATTGAGGCTGGGGGGCTATGACCTTCTAGACCTCCTGCCACCGATTATATGGTTTCGGGGGGGGGGGGGGGGGGGGGCAGTGGACTTTCACAGGGACAATATAACATAAAAAAACCATAAAGCAAACACTCTCAGGTGAAAATGCAGCCTATCTTCCCCTCTTCCCAATGTTCTTTAAATAGGGCAATATGTTACTGGGTGTTACTGGGTGTCCCTTCAGTCATGTGTGGTTCTGTGGGTGTGTTATCTTTTTTTCTTCCTGACTGGTCCTTTTAATCCATTTAGGGTGTTCCTTTGGTCCACACCTTCTTGCACAGCCGATTTCAATAACCCTCATTTTTTGGTTCCTCAATACTAGTTAAAGGAGCACTATAGGGTCAGGAACACAAACATGTATTCCTGACCCTATAGGGTTAAAACCACCATCTAGCACCCCTGTCCCCCTCATGCCTCCCTAAATATAGTAAAATCTTACTTATATTCAAGTCTGGAGCTGCTTGCTTTGTCACTGTTTCCTTTTGAGGAATACTCTCAGGTTGCTGCACCTAGCAAAGGTGACTGATCTGATCATTATTCCATCCTGTTTCAGGGTCATTTAGCTTCTTACTGTGTCTGTCTAAATCTTGTCTGTCTCTGGTCATCTCTGTTTCTGTTTTATCTCCACTACATCTTGTGTTGTACACATGGTGTTTAACTGGGCCTCTGCGTGTGACTGTATTCTAACTCTCCTTAGCAGAACACTCCCTAACAAATGTCACATACGTAGAGATGTCTGCTTTAAACACACTGGTTATTTAACACGTGTGTTTTTGGCTTTTGGTTAACTGTAATGCTTGGTACAGCATGCAGAGAGTTTGTTACACAGGAGACATTACAGAGAGAGAGGAAATGCAAAACAGGTATAAAAGAATGATTTTGTCACCAATAACCTTTTCAATCAAAAGAGAACTGAGGTGTAAAAATCCCATTAAAATGATAATTATTGCAAGAAATGTGAGGCTGGAAATCCCACTGTAACCTATTTTGTGCTGGGCACTGCAGCACGAAAATGGTATGTACGAACCAGAATACATTTAGCAGAGACCTAGTATATTAACAAACTCACGTACAGAGGAAAGGGCGACATGTACAACATCGTCATTTGTTAGCCACTGGATTTCAACACAGAGCTGTAAATACATGGTATAATCCAATTTCCTGTTCATTATCACATCATATTATCAATCCCTTCACTGAAACTGATAATAGCAATATCACAGTGTGATGCTGAGCCTTGTTCTAGCAAGGGCGAGTGTTTACAGTGAGCATTGTACAGGAGCGCTCTGAAGCTTCGAGGGCTACACCAACCAAAAAACTGCATTTTAAGAAAACACTGATTTTAGTCAGAGCAACCCTTCCTACTCTGGTCTGCTCCTTCTGGGCTGGGTAATGTCGCTCCAATGATGCTGTTGGAGGTGGGGTTACATCTCTGGCAGCAGAGAGGTTAAACACTGTATGTGTGGCGTTTCATTATGAAATGTTGCACATGCAGACTCTAGGCACTGATTTAGATCAAAGCAAACTTTGATTAATTGTCTATCTACTCCTTTCTAAATTGATTGTGCGCATGTCTTCTGGAAGTAAATCACACCGGACACATTGCAGGTTTATGAAGAACTCCAGAGTGGCCTTTATTGCAGGGGGTGCAATTTCCTTTTAAAGCAGAAATACATCATGTACAGAGTCACAGTTAACATACAGTATACATTCATCAATTGGTTAACAGTCTAAGGGGTCTTGTCTAAACCCACCCTACTGGGCGTGATCCCAGCATCATCACATGACATTTCTTTGTATCCCAGCCCCATTCCAGCTCAATTTTACTACACGTGGCATGTTTCTATAGAGCTTTTAGTTGCAAGGAAGTGGGGGAGGAGTTAGTAAAGGAAGCTGTTCCTTTAACACAGGAATTTGTTACACGAGGCTTGCTCGATGGGATGGGGGAGGGTAGCAGGAAGGGAGGAATTTGCAGAGGAAATAGTTACTGAGCACACATGTGTAAGAAATTATGACCCTCTTACAAGGATATTCTTTTAGGGAATGTGTGACAAAATAAGATTTAACACAAGTGTATAATAGTAAAAAATACATTTTAGTATTTTGTCCATAACAGTCCCCCCTTAAAATGACTATTTTACTAACAACTACTATCCCTAACGCTAATACTATCCCTATAGAAAAATAACAAAAAGGCTATCTTGCACATCTTTCTGAACATGCCTCGAACGCTTCACTGCACGGAGGATCCGTAGCAGCTTGTCCACTACTTCTCCCACGACAGACTTCTGCCCGTAGAGACAGACGCTATCCCTGAATGTCCTTAAGAGGAAGTAGCTGTTGATTTAGTGGGGTGGGACTGTAAGGGTTTTTATGTCGTCAATCTCTTGGTGAAGGAAGGTCGGGGTGGTCTGGTCGATTGTCTGATCAACTGTCTTTGGTAGGCCTTTCTTAAGACAGGGTAACACACAACAAACAAGAAGAGCGAGGATGATTATTGTTATTAAAATGACAACACCTATTTGGGCCAGAGCACCTTGCCATCCAGTCATCCATCCAAACCATCTTTCCCATGGATCTGTGGCCCCAGAATTTCGTTTCAGCTCATTGGACAAACTCTTTAACTTTTCTATTGCCAATGTTACCTTACCATTAGGGCCTGTATTTATCTGGGATATAGGTACAGTATGTCATTGTGTCTGGGAGTATTTTACATACTCCCCCTTTGGTCGCCAGAATCATGTCTAACGCCATTCTATTCTGGAAGGTCATCTGGGAGGTGGCTTGTAACCGCCCTATCTCACCATATCCCATAACAAGTAATGCCTTCATCTGGGTTAAAATTTTTAGTAATGATTGGGTATTCTTTTTCCATGACTCGCATGCTGACCGATTAGGTTTAAATATAGTGTAGAGACTTAAAAAGCATACCTCATATCCGGAGGAATGTTCAAGGATACAGTACCTGGGTGAGGCCTCGCTCCTCCGCAGACATAGCAGTTAGACTTGTTATGTTTAGTAGCATTGTATTTCATCCATTCAAGTCACAAGTTAGTTTCAGAGAAACCTGTCTCTACAGCCATAGTATCCTCAAATATGGGATGGCTACCATGTCTTTTAAAGTCCTAATGTGTGGTTTGAGGGGATTAACAGTCATGTGCGTGGCACCTACCCATTCAGGTTGAGTCCTACATGTCCCTTAAGTAAAAGGTCTCCTGTTTATTGTATGAACCTCCTCCCTTCCAATTCAGATTTTATTAGCTGTAATGCTTGGGAGAATAGATTCAAACTTAGTTTCTTACCTTAAAATCATTTGGTACCCCCCTTGACACCCCTATAGCATTAAAATATATGTGTGGGTAAAACCGCCCTTTATAGGGGTGCTCCTTTTTGTCCTGAAGCATGAATGTGGTGTGTCAAGAGTACCTTGGTAATTGTCATGTATTATGTGTATGGACATAATAACCTTGGCTAGGGCACATATACTTATTCTTAATCTTATAAATCTTGTCTCATGCTATCCTAGTACTGGCAGACTCAGATCATTTAAAAATGCAATATTAATATCACCACAAACTCAAGATAAGCAGATGATTCTGAAGAAGCTTTGACTGTGCGTAGGCACCTCAGACGTGAGGGCTGCAGGGTAAGGAGTATGTCTGTTTCTCTTTAGTTTCACGAGGTCCCCTTTTGGGGTATTCGGCTTTCCATCGATGGCAGGTGGTCAGGCATTATTATGGCCATCAAAACACCCACTTGTTGATATTTTCTTCAACAAGTATCTTTGCTCTCTAAGAATGGAGTTTCAAAAAGGGTTGTCAAGATCAACAAATGCTACTTCCCATGAAGCAGAGGCAGGCTTGATTCTGGAATGATGAATCCACGGGGTGATCTCTGTAACTTTCATGGTGCACTACTCAGCATGTGGTCTTGGTTATCACTTTGGTGGCTGGGTAGGCCTCTGGCCATCCTGAAAACATGTCTACTATAACTAGTGAATATTTGAACCAGACACTCTTTGGCATTATGGATGTAGTCAACTTGACTCCTCTGGAAGAGATAATGAGGTTTGGCTAGATGCTTGGGGCTTTCCTCCATTCTTCCCTTGCCCTTGGCACAAATGGCACAAGATCTACAGTAACTGTTGCTCAGAGAGGCAATTCCTGGTACTTCAGAGTATTTATTAATCAAAAAAGTTCCTGAGGGTTCTGGACAGATGCTCCTTAGGCCCACTGGACCACTGCTGAGTATATGTTCTTGGGTAAGCAGAACTTGAAATTGTTGGGGTACAGCCCATCTGCAAGGGTTGCCCTTTTCTGTTTCCAGCTTGTGTTTCTTCAGGGTCAGTAGCTGCTTGTTATTCCTTCAGGAGCTTGAGGTCTGTGGGTAGGATCTTACATGGTGAATATGGGAGTTTCTTCAGCAGACACTCTTCTGTCCACTTCCCTTAGTGCACTTACAACTTATTGGGCAACTTGGTCAGTCAGATAGTTGCCACATGCTTCCTCTGTGTTCAGTCTTCCGTGAGCCTTTATCGTCAGTACGGCCACTTCTTCAGGAAGGTGTAGGGCATCCATCAGCTCTTTTTAGCCGTGCTGTACTTAACTGGCGTGCCAGTTGCTGTAAGAAATCTTCTTACTTCCAGATTAATTCCGAAGTCATGTGCCACACCTAGTGCATACCTTTTGGCAGAGTAGATATTGGCGTGTCTTCCTTCAGAGATCTTGCATGCTGTGGTGAGAGCCTATAGCTCAGCTTCTTGTGCAGACATTGTTGAGGTGAGATACTTGGTCCACTGTAGTGACAGCAAATCTGGAACAGATCTGTTATGGTGAGTTGCATCTCCATCAACTGGAACAGGTCTTCTTCATAATGAGGTTCAGGTCCTGGTATATTTCTGAACCACAAGATGCAATGAGGAAAAGGCTAAAGGCTTCCCCCGGGAAGTGGCAGAAGAGTGGCAAGGTAATAGAGTATCATCTCTGCAGGGTGACAGTATCCTGCACAGAATTTGTCTATTACAAGGAGAAGTGGGATATTGCAGGGAGAGTCTCAGAGAACCAGGGCACCATTTGACACCAGAGCCTTAACCTGTTAGGGAATAGCAAGAGCTTAGACAGGGGGGTGGGGGTAGCGGGTACTATGGCTTAAGGGACAGGCTGGCCCCTGGGAGCAACTTCACAGGAACTGGGGGGGGGGGGGGACATGGAGGTGTACAAAATCTTCGGGGCCTGTATAATTCAGGTAAAGGTATTGGGGGAACTAGCTAGGACCCTTGCCTCCTGGTCAGGTTTGACTGTGTGGAGCAGAAGAAATAATAAGGTGATAGGCCTGCAAGTGGGGGAAGGACATCTGCACCTAGCAGATTGATTGGACAGGTAGAGGTAACCACAAACCAAGACTTAGTTAACAGGCTAATCCAAGCAGAGCCATCTACACTTATGCAGGAGACAACAATATTAGACAGAAAAGAGGAGTCAGGCAGTCCATGCTTGCTACAAATAGATTCCATGTGGCCTGCTATAAAAGGCCGCATATAGCCGTTGGGTATGGGCCTTATTATGTGCTAAAACCTAAGTCAGAGGAAAATTTGGGACAACCTGAAGTGATACTTCTCCACAGATGCTAACTCATCGTGGATGACATTGTTAATACAGGTAGGCAATTTATCTTAGGCTTGAACAAGTCACGCCATGTAGTGGAATGGGTCATTAGGATTCGGGCAATTCTACAGTAAAAGGGCATAGTAAAGGTGGAAGTGATGTTACGTTAGGAGTATGCGTGGCTGTGGATAGTGGTAAATCTGCCTTTTCGATTCTCATATATTATTCCTTTGTCTTCTTTATATCCAAAACATGTGTATGTCCAGGCGTTGCAATATACAGTAATCCATTATCAGTCATGATATTAAAATCTCATTCTCATGAATTAAATCAAATATTTTAATTCAACCCCAGAAGTAACAAGGTTTCCTTCCATAAAAAAGATTGGAGTTACTGTATAATCGCGTACACCCAATATAACATACATTGCATGTTCCTAACAACTGCTACATTAATGTATTTTATTCTGAGACACTTGCAACCTTAATGTAAATTTATTTTAATTAATTAACCTAGTACTTTCCTATAACATACATAAAAACAATGAAAAAACAGTACAGACTAACAATTTAGTAAAACAACAAACAAACATAGATCTCTATTCTTGTGCTGGTTTTAACTCTGTAATCAAATATCTGCAAGCTCTTAAATAATGTTGGTTATTGCACCAAACACAAATAACTGTAGTAGTTATAGTCTGCCTTCGAGTGTTAACTCTGCAGTTTATAGTTGAGGCAATTGGGAGTGGCTCAGATGTCTGTATTGTAGTCCTAGGGGGGGAAAAAGGAGGGGGTCAAATCTGCACTCCTCTCTCTGCCTCTCAAAAGTCAGTGTAACCCCTTCATTTCTGGATACCTCCTTACTTTATCTAAGAATAAAGCAACTTCCTTCAAAGTACTTTTTTCTCTAGCAATTGTAGATTATGCTAGCTTTAGTGTACCTATAATCTTAATTTTATTAATGACAGGAGGCGAGTATTTGCTTAAGTCTCTCTTTACTAGAACTCCACAGCAGCACAGAAAAACAACCAATCAGAAAAAGTTAGGTACTATAAAACTCCCCTCCCCATGCATCATTTCCTCTTTCAAGCTGCGACAAAACAGAATAAAAGGCAGAGAACATCATGGGGAAGAAACGAAGTCCTAGATACGATGAATATAACGATGTCCATCATCCAAGTGTAACCGTCAAACTAGATAGTGTAGATGGACTGTAAACTGAAACGAGAGAAAAACAGAATCGAACAGGTTGATTATCCAATGAAATGTACTCTGAATAAACATGTAGGTACTCAATGTAGCAACCAAATTAACCTAATATGTAAATATCCCAACCCTACTTATGGAAAAAAACAGACATAAGGAACAAGCGACAGGTAGCAGAGACAACAAACAGAGTTGCATACTTACCTGATAATCTAAACTATAACATTAAACAAGGGAGGGACAAGAATGGGTGGGAAATACTCGCCTCCTGTCATTAATAAAATTAAGATTATAGGTACACTAAAGCTAGCATAATCTACAATTTTATAACATGACAGGAGGCTTCGTATTTGCTGTTTCAACGCTCAGTTCACCAATCCAACGCTGTTTGTGTCGCTGGTAATTATTCCAGGAAATATCAGAGTAATCCTAATTGGACATTCCAAATACGATAAATGACAGCCGACGGGTCAAAGGAGATGCCAACCGACGAAGTATCTCAAATACGGAAAAAAGCACCCTCCGCCGGTAAATCCCTTGTACGTGGTGTAGCAACCTGTTTCCTAGAAGTCGGTCCATGAGCTGGCAAGCTGACCTATTAGCCACATTCCTGTAGTTGTATAACTTCGAAATCCGATCTAGGACTTAGGGTCGCGAGAAGAAAACTGACACCAAGTCTCAACTCATGACCCGTAAGGCGGCTCCTCCGATCGTGCCAGGGCCATTCGGTGATGCGGCCTTGCAGGGAGATCTCCAATCTCAAGGAATGCACCGAAGACCACCACCAAAATCGCAATAGAAACCGAGGAGGATCTTTCGTACCTTCCTGTCCTACCCGGTGGGATGTCTCATCCGAGCATAAATCCATAACGCACACAATGAGAGTGTGTCCAAACCAGCCGCATACTAAGTGATTCCAATAGTCCAAACGGACTGTGTAAAACCTCGGACGCCGTAGAGAAAGGGCTCCAAAAGACGTCCATTCAGGGTTCCGAACTGAACTTGAGTGGAGGGACGGAGGTCGACTATTCTGGGAATAGGGAATCCCAGAAATCTTCAAAGGAATGGGAAGTGCAAACTGGAACGCAGATTTCCACCCAGAAATGCCCTCGTCCAAGAGTGAAAGATGTCTGTGTAGAAGTCGGGGTATACCAGGTACCACCATAAGGTCCCGTAGGTCTCCTCGACGATAGTGGAAAAGTAGGGTAGCGCGAATCCAACAAAATGGCTCCCGTGAGGAATAACTAGAGTATAGACGGAGGGTCCTCCATCTCCGAACCCTGATCACCAGGTATGCGTTTCGAGGAGATGGGGCAGTCCTGCCATCGTATCCCAAGATCTGAGGACCGGGGAGGTCAAGACAAACCGGGGTTTCCGGTCTTACCATGTGAACCATACGTACGGTTTTTACCTTCAGAGCGGGTAATAGGCCCTCCTTAATCCTGTTACCCGAGCAAGGCAGAGCCCGCATGCTCCATGAAGGTCCCCGTATCACCTGCCACCTAAATATGGGAGAAAACTGTCTGAGCAATTGTTCACAATGGTCTGGATATCCAAAAACAGAAAGCAATCCTCTGTTTTTAATGGTGCAGGATATACCCAAACCTGCACTCACATAATACCTGAGTTCCATCCGATGGCCGTACCATCTCCAGGAGTGTGTAAAATAAGTGGGAGTCACCCCTCGTTATACCCCTGTGAGGATATCCCTCCATTACAGGAGATAGACCAGAGGGATCCAGTCTAAGTATGGATATCTTGCATGACCAGGCAGTCCTCTATATCGAAATCAGTAGCACGGACGTCAGATCTACTTGTATGCAGGAGGGACGCCCCTCCCTGTAGTCCTCGATGTCTTGCACAGGTACAAGTCTGTGTGATGAACAAATGGATGGCACCGTAGAGCGTCGAGTGTACGAGAGAGCCGCGCTCTCTACTAATGAGATCAAATATCGTGCTAACGTCCGGCTGATAGCCTGAGCGGGCCGCACCCGCAAATAACCAAACAGTAGAGTCTGCATCCGTGACCGTTCCTCTCTAAGAGAATGCTTCCTCCAAACATGACCCCTGTATCCAGCTCAGTCTCTGGCTGAGGTTGAGGGAGGGCTGCGCCCTCTAATAACAAATCAGTGTCCGGTTCCGTAACTGAGAGGGGTACGCTCTCTGTTCCAGAAGATAAAATATTCTCGGATCGAAGAGGTGGAGGGCCGCACCCTCCTGTGATCCAAGCTAGAGTCCCTAGAGAACTCAGGGTGAGCAACTATAGGGTACACCAAATACGAGTATCAGCCTAAGGCTGAGGGTAATCTACGGGAAAACGATGGAAAACTATCAACTGACCGTCCGGATCCCGTGCGCGCGCGCGGGGTCCAGGCGGATCGTTGGTAGTCTGAGGAAAGCTGGAGACGTTCTCCGCAATCCACGAGCACCCGGGAGGTCGGAGGAGGTCAAGACAGGCCTCTCGACGACCCGAGCTTAAGGAAAAGGAAGTCACGAAAACGAAAAAGACAACAATAACGTAGAACGAGTAAAAACGCAAATCCTATCTCAGCTAGAAGGCAAAAGCAGGCCGGAAGGCAAGACAAGTAAGCCCCACCGAACAGGGCCAGGAGCTAACCCTACTCAGGAATAACTACCGATAGCTATATGGATACAGGGAGGCAGATACGGAGTTAGTTGCTAAAGACAAGGAAAACACCGCGTTCTCCTGTAGGTGTCTGAGTACCGGTCCTCACCTGTGCAAAGTTCTCCTTGGAGATGTGCCGTCGCCGGTCTGGCGCAAACCGCGGACGCGTGTCCGGGGTCTTCATAGGAAAAACTTGCCCTTCAGGTCTGAGGTTTAGGGCCTTCACCCCACCTACCATATCCATGGATAGTATGGCAATGGTGCTTGTCCGGACACCTGCCTATTTCCATGTCACTGGTGGGCACTGGCTTCTCCTCAGTGATATAGCCCCAGGCCTGCGGCCAAAGGGGGTTCGGCACCAATAGAGCAGGCCCAGCAGGCCAAACTAACGGACACAGAATAGTTGGTCAAGCAAATAGGCACCGATATAGTAGGTCAGTCAAATAGGCACCGACATAGGAGGACCAATAGAAGGGCACCGACATAGCAGGCCGTTCATATGGGCACAGACATAGCAGGCCGTTCTTATGGGCACAGACATAGTAGGCCGTTCTTATGGGCACAGACATAGCAGGCCGTTCTTATGGGCACCGACATAGCAGGCCGTTCTTATGGGCACAGACATAGCAGGCCGTTCTTATGGGCACAGACATAGCAGGCCAATCTTATGGGCACAGACATAGCAGGCCATTCTTATGGGCACAGACATAGCAGGCCATTCTTATGGGCACAGACATAGCAGGCCATTCTTATGGGCACAGACATAGCAGGCCATTCTTATGGGCACAGACATAGCAGGCCATTCTTATGGGGCACAGACAGAGCAGGCCATTCTTATGGGGCACAGACAGAGCAGGCCTATCAATGGGGCACAGACATAGCAGGCCAATCAATGGGGCACGGACAAAGCAGGCCAATCCTGGGTCGTGTATTATAGTTATCTTATTATAACACGTTATTTATATAGCGCCATCCAATTCCGTAGCGCCTACGAGGGGTACCGAGTGAAAGTGGGGGCCTCTGAGTTTGGATAGAGGCCCCTAAAAATTAGTAGATCCTCAAAGCATCCTGTGACGTAGGACCCCTAGACACCAACCCTTTTAGACAGCGTAATGCCGTGTGAAAAACCTGAACCGGGACTGGCGGTCCCCAAGTGCCCAGCAGGGAAAAGTGGTATTCCAGCTGTATTGGGTAAAACGGAGGTAGTCCAGCGACCATCATGCCCGTGAATGGAAGATACACTGAGCGAAACTGTCCTTGAACTGTGAATAGGTAAGCATATGCTCTCACAGATCTGTAGGAATTCTAGCGTATTATAGATTACCATCATCATACCACCTGCAGGGGTTGTGAAATCACGGACACTGCGAGGAGAAGGGCTAAACCATAGCCGGATTAATGAATTCCCCCGAGAACCTGATAAAATAGTATCACATCAGCGTAGACTGGTCTCCCATACCAGTTTGAGACAGAGCCAGGACTGATAGCCATACTATACGTGCCACGGACAGATAATTCATACCCGAGCAGTCCCATCTGAGACCTCATAGCTGGACCAGAAAAAATATATACTGAGAAGCAAACGAATCCGAGAGCTAACTGGCACTGTCTACGCATGTACAGAGCCTGTACAAGCTGAGTACATACACACCTGTAACTCGCAGAACTCCGTGATACGCGCAGAAATAGGCGACATGCACTGTCCAAAATTCTCAGTGATCTGAGAAATACACTGCCAGCAAACTCACAGCGATCTGTGATTCACACTGACAGGAAACACACAGCAACTGAGACATACACTGTCAGAAACGAAATCTAGAAATAAACTGTCAGGCAAACGCGCAGCAACGGCGACATACACAGTCAGAAAAAAAACAAATCCTGAAATACACTGTCAGTAAACACAGCGGTCTGAGAAATGCACTGTCAGCAAAAACTCAAAGCATCTGTCATATACACTGTCAGTAAAACGAAATCTGAGATATACAGCGTCAGTCAGACACACAGCAAACTGCATACACACGGTAGAAAGACTAAATCTAGAAATACACTGTCAGTAAAACATACAGCGATCTGTGAATTACACTGTCAGCAAAAAACCCACAGTAATCTGTGCCATACACCTGGCAGCAAAATTCACAGCATCTGTGTATATGTGCCAAACAAACACACATCAATCTCAGATAGAAAATGCCACTAAGGTCCATGTAACATAAACACAGTAATTTGTGAGATATACATAGAAAGGAGAGCTAACAATCCGGTTAGACGAGAAACCGGTATGACCGTGAGGAGAGGGGTCGGGGGGGGGCGAGCGGGTTGTAATTGCTCTCTCCTCCCCCGGCGGACACATGCGGCCGTGTATTGAGCCGGCCAGGGCAGGCAACCACAAGCCGAGACTCCGGTCGGCGGCATCATAACACCGCGACCGGACCCGCAAACCGGCGGCCACGTGTAAAGCCTCCGGTCGGCGGTACCCTAACGCCGCGACCGGAGGAGGAGAAAAACCGCCGGTGGGGCAGCGAATGCCCCCTCTTCCCCCTGCGGACCTGCAAGCAGGCGGCCACGTGCAAAGCCTCCGGTCGGCGGTACCACAACACCGCGACCGGAGAAGAAGAAAACTACAGGTGGGGCAGGACAATGTCCCCTCTACCCCCTGCGGCCATGCGGTCCGCAGACAACGCAGGCAGCAGGCGGCCACGTGAAAGCCTTCGGCCGGCGGGTGTGAGCAACAACACAGAACCCCGCCGACCGGAGGAATGAGGTCCAGAGAAGGGAAAATTAAAGGGGACAGAGAGGGAAAGAATCCCCAGGGAGATGAAAAATGAAGCCAAACTAAACAAACTCCCCACAAGCCCCAGAGCAATATGCAGAGGAGAATAAAGTGAAAAACACATAAACAAGTGAAACACTGAAAATATAATAAAAACCATACAGCCACCTACTAATATTAGCAGGAGGCAGAGGTACTCTGACCTGTACTGGTGCGGAGCAGCAAAGAGGAAATGATGCATGGGGAGGGGAGTTTTATAGTACCTAACTTTTTCTGATTGGTTGTTTTTCTGTGCTGCTGTGGAGTTCTAGTAAAGAGAGACTTAAGCAAATACGAAGCCTCCTGTCATGTTATAAAATTACAATTCATTAATTAATTGATCTTCAGGGAAATTCGAATCATTCCCTGTTGTTAATTTTATTAATTGTGTTACAATTCAAATAAACATACAAAAGTCAACTAATTCTTTCTACCATTCAACATCCATTAGCCTCTCTCCATATGCCAACCTAGTTTTCCAACAAATTCCCACTTGCCTTGTTTTCTTTCCTTACTCCAATATGCCAATAACCTCTTACTTAACAATATATACAAGATTACATAAAGTACAGAGAACATCTGGTGAGAATATCTATTTAACTGGTAAATATACTGGCTTCATTTAATTAATTTAAATTAATTAAAATTTTTCTAATAGCATGATATATGACTGGATAAATCACGATCAGATTTCAGTATTTAGAAATCTTAGTTAACTAAGAAGTATATATTTATAACCATTTCATGCTGCAGATAAAATTAGGATAAGTGTGTATTTCTATGATATATCACATGTTAGCATATTGTGACATTTATCCAGCTGTATTGATTTGCTAAAATAAGATTCAGGCAAATTAATTAAAATTCTGCTTATAGAACTGTAGATTTCTCATTGGATGGATCCAGGAAATGACTAATGACTGGTTTTAATGTTATTTTATTTAAAATTACATAAGAATAGATCTCAAATGCCTAGAGGAGGTCTAGCCAGCATTGAAATAGTTATTCTAACTGTCAGCTAAAGCTTTTACGACTTCACGCTGCACTCTAAGCCATTCTGTTCTCCCTGTGAAGCTTTCACATTCTTTCTCTGTGAAGAAAGTCGTAAATCCTGTCTTGAAGGCTAATGCTGTAGATTCTAAACTGCCTTAGTCATTAGGAGATGTTTTTATATTACCATATTGTATTGCATACTCATGTTATACTGAATTTCCATTGATTATTATAACGCATGTACTTATATTATTATCATTTGAATATAAAAATAAATTGTATCTATTTTTATAACAAATTGTGATTTTATTGATATGGTATACATTTCACTTATAACATTAACGTTCTTTGGGATCTGAGAATTAAAATAGTGGGTAATTCTCAAACTGTTTACTATTATTATCCCATAAATATCCCCACAGGGGACATTTGGGAAAACCATATACCTGTTCAATGGTGTTATCCACAAGAAGCCGGGCGCAGACACGGAGTGCAGGCCAAATCCAAAGACAGGAAAATATAGGTAATTTACTCATTTACCATATGCAGAGGTGATCAGGCTCTTTTTTTTTTTTTTACAGTCTCTGGGGGTCTCCTCTCCGGTCCTCAATGCGGCTTCTGTAGCAACACAACACTTAATGTCCCTGTTCGGGCGCCAACTGATTTAGATCAAAGCAAACTTTGATTAACTGTCTATCTACTCCTTTCTAAATTGATTGTGCGCATGTCTTCTGGAAGTAAATCACACCGGACACATTGCAGGTTTATGAAGAACTCCAAAGTGGCCTTTATTGCAGGGGGTGCAATTCCCTTTTAAAGCAGAAATACGTCATGTACAGAGTCACAGTTAACATACAGTATACATTCATCAATTGGTTAACAGTCTAAGGGGTCTTGTCTAAACCCACCCTACTGGGCGTGACCCCAGCATCATCACATGACATTTCTTTGTATCCCAGCCCCATTCCAGCTCCATTTTACTACACATGGCATGTTTCTATAGAGCTTTTAGTTGCACAAAGGAAGTGGGGGAGGAGTTAGTAAAGGAAGCTGTTCCTTTAACACAGGAATTTGTTACACGAGGCTTGCTCGATGGGAAGGGGGGAGGGTAGCAGGAAGGGAGAAATTTGCAGAGGAAATAGTTACTGAGCACACGTGTGTAAGAAATTATGACCCTCTTACAAGGATATTCTTTTAGGGAATGTGTGACAAAATAAGATTTAAACACAAGTGTATAATAGTAAAAAAGACATTTTAGTATTTTGTCCATAACAGCACCATTACCGCTTCAAATGTCTTCAATGTCCTTTAGTTTTTTGTCAAACAGTTTTAGAAACAAAAACAAGAGCTCTCCCCAGCACCCAAATTTGAGCCACTTACCAGCCTACATTATCATTATCCCTATCAATTTCATCCAACCTGGACAACAGTGATGGGCTGAGATTGCTGCGGGCTTATTTCTTAACCAGAAAGATTTGTTCATGTTTTTGCTTGAAGTTATTGAACTGAAATATGTATGACTTTCCAAATCTCAGAACAAGTACATTAATTCTAAACCAACAACAAAGGATATTTTGGAGTTTTTGAAGCGTTCTGTCCCTTTAAAACAACATGCTACAAAATTAAATATTTTGGTTTACAGATATCTGCTGACCTTTAATTAATTTAAAAACTATATATCTTTACGGCGCTTTTATCAAACATGTCTTTTTCGCACATTTTTAAAATCACAACGCAACCACTATCATTAGAGTGGCCAAAGTATTTAAATGCCAAGTTATGGGTAACAGAATGAACAGTCATATTAGCTATAAAAAAATATATATTGACCTTTGAGCTTGGTGGCTGACGTCTAAAAGACCAAGAGCAATTTTAGGATATTTATTCATGAACACCCCTGTAAATTGCCGGAATTTGGTTATAAATACAATCCCTAATTTAATCTCCATCAGCATCTCCATCAGCATCTCCATCTCTCGTGTAATTCTGGTTTTCAACAAGGCATAGAAGAACTTACAGACAGAATGTTCCTTCTTCATTCATGTGGCCCCAAATAGTAAACACCTTTTTACTACTATTATTATTGGATGGTAGAGTTTTGAAGCCAGTTAACATCTTCTTACATCAACAATTACAACCTTTAGAGAGAGAAAAAAAAATGCTTCTTTAACAACTCCAACTTTTTTTAATACAACTGCGTCAGCTTGAATTTCCTTTGGCTCATCGTCTCTTTGGTATTTATTAAAGTATTCTACAAAAGACATTCTAAAGGATTCACTTATTATTATTATCTAGGTGGTTTCGCACACCGTATCAGATACCCCAGATTTTTTTTCATCAAAACCAGATATATGTGTGCTATTTTTCTAAATAATGCTGATATTTTTCATATGCTCTAATTATATATTATAACTTTTTAAATTGTATTGTTATATGTTTTTTCTTTGTATTTCAATTATGTTTAGCCTATTGCCTATCCTAATGTTTAGTTTTTTAGATCTTGAATTTATTTTATACTACAACTTTTATTAATACTTTTTTTGTGAAATAAAAAAATCAATTTATTGGTTAAAAATAAAATTAAAATAAAACCTGCATATATAAAAGTGTATGCAATTATTGGGAATCACATCTATTTCAAGAAAGATGAGTTTTTCCGCTCTAGCTATAAATGTATCAATATAAGAATTGAAAAAGGTATTTTTAGAAAACTCTCTCAATGGAATTGCAATTACATTCATTGATCTAGAATAGTTGTGTCCCATAGCTTATAAGAAGATGTTCTCTAATGTTCCAAAATGTCCAGACCAATGTTGATAACCTTCAATCATAATTAGAATCTTCCTTTCCTTTTCATTTTGCTGTCCATGTGTGAATGTTCTCTGAATATTTCCATAGGATTTCCATTTCTATCTCTCAAAAATAATTGCATTCAAGGTAAATGTCTTAAAGATTTATAAGGTGGTAAAATGGTAGTTTCTGTCCGTGAACCTTTACCCCCTTTTACCTAAGTGATGAAATGTTCATATCTTTGCAGAAAAATAGATTATTCCGCAGAATAAATGTTATAATTAGTACCAAATTCTCTTTCAAAGATAATTCATTACAAATCATAAACTGCAGAATATTTAAGTACCAGTAGGCATTCATCAATGTTCAATGCATTATTGGGCTAATGTGGAAATCAATAGCCATGAGAACCTTGAAAGGGACTCAAAGTTAAATGAACACTATAGCATTAGAAATACAAACAAGTATTCCTGGCACTACAATGTTCTAGTTCCTATTTATTCAACCCCCGTACCTGCAAAAAAAAGTGTGAAAATTATTTTTAACTTACCTTTCAACCTTGAGACTCGCTCGGTGCTGCCGCCCACTCCTCCTTCTGTGATGTCTAGCAGGGGATTAGAAGTGCATGCGTGGCGAGCAGAGTGCTCATCCAATCAAATGCTTTTCACGGGGAAGCACTGAAACCGATGCTTCTCTATGACCATCATTTGATGACATTCAGGAAGACAGCCATAGAGGTGTATCTAACCCTGCAATTACAACATTGCTCCCATTTTAGTGAGATAAAGTGGTCTAGGTGCCTTTAGTGTCCCTTTTAAATGAGACGATAATTTAGAAATACCGGTATATGTATGCTTACAGACTTATTGCCTACTCTGCAGTCATCTAATTTCTTTAACCTCCTTTATTGTGCACACACAATTGTAACTCAATACACACGTAAAAAAAAAAAAGTGCTGTATAAAACAGACTTAAGCGAAAAAAGACTAAAGTGAAATTGGGCGTTCCATTATAGTTGGAAAAAATGGACCCCTGTTTCACTAAAAGATATCTCTATAAAAATTGAATAAATGTACGGTATAACCTTTATTTGACCGCTTACGGATAACACACAAAAAAACACACAGTGAAGTGATAGTGATACACTCGTGAAAATACAAGTGAATTAAAAGCTGAGTAAATGCAAAAATGGATATTGTCCACAGGTATTGGAAATGGCAGTGATATCTGGATTGTAATTAGAGTATAAGGTACAATATATAGTACGATGTTAATTTCAATCAGATGTCACATACACTACATTCCTCTAGAGCTAAATATCCACAGTCTGTAAGACTTAATCGGTATTTCGGCTAGGAGAGGTAGGATTGCACCGTTAGGCTGAGGTGAATTATGTATAAATACTATTGTTTGTTCCAATCAAAAATAGTACATAGGGAACTGTTTGGTCACTGAAGACCGTAATAGCAGTACCTATGTATATATTCATATACACAACCACACAGGCTAGGTCAGTGAAGACCATCTAATATCCAAAGTTCTCCTTGTAATAGTATACAATAGACGGGAGATACATATAATAGTGGATAGATGGCTTTACACTGGATTAACACAGTGGTGAGAGGGAGTGTCTCAGGACAGCAAAAAGTGGTATATAGTGCATAGGTCTAGGTTTAAGGGTAAAGGGATGGTACAGCCAAGCGTATCTAGAAGTAAGTTAGTAAATGGTTAGGCATAAAATCCCATACACAGGCTGATGTTTACCAACCACCCCACTATTCCCCAGATATACAGACCATTTAGTTACATAAACCACCTAGATAAGTTGTAGTTAATTCAAAAGTAGATTCCTCACACACTGCTGCTTCAAGGCAGCCTAACGCTTATAGAAATAGCTGTCTAACTAGCTAGGGAGAGTAGCTGTTTCAAAGGCATCCAGTATCAAAAGGGCTTGCACTAATACTGCTGTTTAAAGAGAGTATCTTGTTCTGTCTCCTGTCAGTATTTAGTACTACTGCTACAACCAGCACTGAAAGGGTGTAGATCTGATGCTGAGCTGGCTCCAAGGCACACCTCAATCTGTCTCCCCTATTCCCTTAGTGCTGTTGCTGCATGCCCTATCGTGCAGGCAGTCTAATACTGCATATGACTGGATGTAGCTAGATCCCTCCTCTTGGACATCAGTAGCAGCCGTAGGAGCAGATTCCTCCGTGTTACTTTGTTTCGTTGCATCATCCTCATCGTCCTCCTGGGGGTAGAGCTCTGGGTATTTCTGCATGCACTCTTGCATTGCCCGAAATTGTTCCAGGCAGTCTGAGCCTTTTATTTCCTCTTGGCTGTAGTGGAAGCAAGAGAAGGCAGATTTGAACTGCTCTCCACATGGCCCACTAGCCATGCCACCCAGGCAGGGGCAGTTCCAATTGATATCTCCATTTGGCAAGATCAGCCCTTGGTCTTCATAAGGGTCATTAGGATCATCTGCGATCAACTCTGCACTGCTAGGAGTCTCATGATCTTCTTTGGTTACAAATATTATCTTGTCCTTTCCTTCCTGCCTGCAGTAGGACATGGCTGCAGCTCGTGCACCCAGCTCCCGGCACAGCTCGGACCGCGCACACCACGTACGTCACACGCCGCGACGAACGCTGCGAAGGACATGACAAACAGACTTAGAGCATTTTGAAAACTCACCGCAGTATTTTATAAGTTTATAAAGAAAATAAATAGAAAATTAAAATAGAAAAAAAAAAAAGACAGAGAAATATTGTTTGAATGTCCCATTCTTTCTACAAGGGAACACTGTGCAATGAATAGCACCTGCTGTTAAGATATCCATGTTTCCCATATACAGACAAAAGAAGGAGAGGAATTGTATACATTTGCAGATGCATTTATCGAAATACATGACATCCTATGTCTTGGTCTTTGTAATTGACATGGAAGGGAGAGAGTACTGTAACCACCAGTGGAATGCGTGGGTTTTCTTATAGCAACAACCAATTTGGAAATGTATTTTCCTGTCTAGTCGAGGTTTATTCTGAAGATAATAAGCACAACCATGGATCTAGTCATATGCAGTTTTTATGTAAAGAAATGTTCTATCTTCTAAAAATCTCTGGTCCAA
This sequence comes from Pelobates fuscus, assembly GCF_036172605.1. Taxonomy (NCBI): domain Eukaryota; kingdom Metazoa; phylum Chordata; class Amphibia; order Anura; family Pelobatidae; genus Pelobates; species Pelobates fuscus. The sequence continues at coordinate 61,247,442 of NC_086324.1, read as the reverse complement.
ACACTCTTGTGCTGCTGAAGACAATATATCAATCCTGGTGGCTATAGAAGGATTTTTCAGAGCATAGACTCATTCATTCAGGAAGACGTTAGTAGAATATGAGGAAAAGTCATTTTATAAAGAGCTTCCTTCGATTATTAACAGCTGCACAAAGACAACATTTCAGCCCAAGTAAGGTGGCTTAATTCTGGAATAAACCATTGGTTTTCAAAGAACTCTTAGTGTTCAGAAACATGATACATGTCATGACAGGGGATCTTTTAAATGTTACGACTGAGTTTGTAATTACTGCATTCCATCTCTAGCATATATAAGTCAAATGATGGCGATTATTGTGGGATGTTTGGAGAAAGGTTGAGATTTATATTGGAGCCATCTGATTTGTTGGTGAACTGGTCAGGCCTACAGATAACTGTAGCAGTTATAGAAAAATATTTCTAATAGTCCTGTTTCATATCCCTAAAATATAGATTGGACTGAAGAGACAGCTGTGATAGGATTGGGTACTGCTTTTATTAGCAGCCTAGCTTCTAAAACTTTCAAACTTCTCCGGGTCACTTGCCCCACCGATACCCTTCTTACATGATGTACATCTGCAGAACACTGTGCTAGTCTGCTAGATTAAGGATGATGAGTTTAATAAAGCAGGAGAAACCCAGATGGATAATACGCATAATCAAGAGTCCCTTGGCAAGGAATTGCAGGTTTTTAATACATGCTGTTTTCATTGACCCCAACCTACAGATGGATATGAAGCACACTGGCTGATCAGTAGATGAGCAACTTTTTGTTTTCATGTGTAATCAATATTGGCGATCAGGCAAGATTAGCAGGTACAGTGTACTCTGTGTGCAGAGCTCCTTCCTTTCTACTGTCTGGCCAGGAAATACAAGTCTCTTGTACACAGGGATGTGCCCCCTAAATCACCATTGGGCAGAATTAGCTGTTGGGTCCTCGGTCTTTGACCGCAGGCCTGACATAGGGAGGGGGCCCGGCGGCTTTCCCTTTATGCCGCCGGGTGCGAGGCCCCTCACTTCTGTCTGCCCATATAGGAAGAGCCCAGTGCCTTCGGTCTGCAGCTCTGCCGGGTGCAGGGCTGCAGACCATGTGATCAAAATCTCGTGATTACCTAGAGCTCTGCCATGGGTTATCATGGCAACACTTTGGGAGATTGCAAGATCTCGATCACATGGTCTGCAGCCCTGCACCCGGCGGAGCTGCAGACCAGAGTGATATCCACCGAACCACCAGGGAGGACACTGGACCACCAGGGAGAACACTGGACCACCAGGGAGTGGGGAGGCGTAATATTTGTATTTATATATGTGTTTTTGTGTGTAGTATCAGGATCCGTGAATATACACACAGAAGCATACATTCACTTTACATGCACATATAATCAAATACACGGTACATCTACACTATCATGTATACCAGCATATATATTAATCTGTAAGGGGCTCAGGTCCTAGTTTTGCTCGGGGGCCCAGGCACTGTCAGTCCGCCCCTGACTGTCACTATGCACACACTGCCCCCCACACCACTGTCACACTGCCCATACACCGCTGTCACCATGCACACACTGCCCCCCCCACATCACTGTCACACTGCCCCCACACCACTGTCATCATGCACACACTATTTTTGTATATGTGGAATACGTACTATTACACAGGCTAAATTAATAGCTACGACAGATGAGAGGTAATAGCGCTGGGTATTAAGCATGTCAACAAAAAGAGATAGGGGAGAGAAAAAAGCTCTGATTTAAACAGGATCTCTGCCATCCGGGAGTCAGCCAATGCCACGAGGAGGCCTCAGGACACAGTCCTTCTCCAAGCCAGTTTTGAGTGTGCCTCCAGCCCTCCCACAGTCCCTCGAGTACAGCGGGGTTACATGCATATGACCGATGGAAGGTCTCTTGTACCCAGTTTTCTTCTCCCTGAGCCCAGGTTTTGAGGGGGATCAGCGTCGCACATCCAAGGACCTTCCAGCTCCTCTGGGCAGTAACACGGGTCCTAATACGCAAAGGCCTTTTGGGAGCCCCCTGGTCATTTGGGCGGTTGGTGGGACGTACCTCTGAACAGACCTTCGCCCTGAGCAGAAACGGTGAACCACCACCACAGCAGTGCATCTGGCATAGCAGGTAGAATATGGAAGGGAGCCCTCTTTTGAATGCATCCCAGAACCGGGATACCCCCAATGGTCCACAGGGGGTATGCAGGGGGGGCATAAAAGCTGTTGCTCACGGTGAGCATAGAGTCGGGATACCAGACCGCCATTCACCCTAGGCCGCATAGTCAGGCTGTGTGAATTCTCAGGCAGATTGATTTCCACTCAGTGCTACAACAAGGCTGTAAGTAACTTGAATGTAGGCAGTAAAAGCCGTAATTAAAGGGACACTATAGTCACCCAGACCACTTCAGCCAGGTCCCTCAGGTGTTAACCCTTCACATTTAAACATAGTTTACATAGCAGGGTTAAGCCAACCTCTAGTGCTGTCTTCCTGACAGCTGCTAGAGGCGCTTCTGCGACGTTGGATGTAAAATTCGCATCCAGCGTGCAGAACGTCCATAGGAAAGCATTGAGAAATGCTTTCCTATGGACTGTTTGAATGCGCGCGCGGCTCTTGCCGCACATGCGCATTTCGCTCCACTCAAGAGCTGACGTCGGCGGGGGAGGAGAGGTCACCAGTGCCAAGGTAGCCCGGCACTGGATTAAGGTAAGCTGCTGAAGGGGTTTTAACCCCTCCAGCGCCACGGGACGGGGACCCTGATGGTGAGAGTCCCCCAAGGATGATATAGTGTTAGGAAAATGAGTTTGTTTTCCTGATGCTATAGTGATCCTTTAAGTACAACTGTGCCCGAGCTCTCAAGGTACACATCTGGCCACCTTAGCTGTTGGGCCTCGCTCCCCTATAATGTGAATTATGTGCAGTTGGGGTGCTATAATGTCCTCAAAAAGACATGGGCCCAATAAATCAAAAGGTGAAATTTAAAAACTGAAATCGACATGTCTATAATAGGACCGTATAACTTCTCATTAATCCGCTAAAGGTCTACATGGAATCATATTTGGGTACTCTTGGGCAGTAGGCAAATACAAATTTAGGGACTTTACATTATTGAGACCCACACAATCTGTTACATTCATGAAAATGAAGCATTGGTGTGAAAATCACAAACAAAATAGAAATTAGTTTTAAAAAAAGTTAAATACATTGAGAATCTACTTAGCACAACTATATACTTGTGTTTAGCAGTTTTAGATGCTGTGACTAAAATTTGGACTATACAGGTTCATTCACTAAAGTGAGAATTCAAAGTTAACTTTCAAATATTAGGCCAAAGTAGCCAAACTGGAAAAATATCTCACCTTTTCCAATTTGTATAGTTTGGCCTGAATTTGGAAATTCACTGTGAATTGAAAATTTATTGAATAACCCCGATAGGGATCTAAGGCTAAACCCTGCCGCCGTCCCACCTCCTTACTAATTTCTGCTAATCCAATGCTCTCCCTAATGAAAAGCATTGGATTGGATAAAATCATAAATTCTGATGATGTCAGCAAGGAGGCGAGTCATGGGCGGGACCAGCGCAGAACAGAAATGAGGGAAGTTTTATTATTTTATAGGGGGAGTAAGGGGGTGCAGAGGGGCAAGCCACTTAAATGGTGGTTTTAACACTATAAGGTCAGAAATACATGTTTGGGTTTCTGACCCTAAAGTGTTTCTTTATATAAAACTTAAAAAAATAGAAACATGTTTTGCTTTGTCAGAATGGGAGTTGGATGCACTTATTTTCGAAAAATCATTGCTTTTATCCGAAATGTATATTCATATTATGGGGGTGTTTTATAGTGTGGATTTCTTACTTAACCCCTTAAGGACCAAACTTCGGGAATAAAATGGAATCATGACGTGTCACACACGTCATGTGTCCTTAAGGGGTTAAAGTCTTAGTGGTATCTCCATTATAGAAGCAAGTGTGACTTTATACTTTTTTTTTTTACTTCAGACAATGTACCATCAGATGTCCTTCAAGAAGCCCAAGTCTATTTGTTTAAGGATAAATGTTGCAATGGACCAAACTGTAAAAAAATAAAAAAAACACAAAAACTATTAGCGGTGATTTGGACTATTGAGATATTTTTCCCGGGGCAGTGGAAAAGGGAGGACTTCATGTTTTGTATCTAACTGTATGATATCAGTTCTACCTTTTCCCCTCCCTTGGCTAATGGTAGCCTGGATTAGCTGTTGAGGTAACTGGGCATGTCGAGATCTTGGAACGTTGTAGGAAATTGCCCCATCTGAGGATAAATCTCAGAAATGCTCAGTCTGCTATTAGAAAGGTTTTCTAACATCACCTATTCACTATTCTTTGGGATGTCTGAGCCTATACACCGTAGAAGAAAGGCATTGCTATCATCAGGGGATCATGATAACAGTATAGACATGAAATAAAGCAAACAGTGTACTCCACTCCCACCAACTGCTACTCCTTGGACTTTGATTGTTACAGAGTTACTGTCGAGTGTATATGTATTTAACCTGTATGTGAATTGATGATCCAAGATTCTTGATCCTCAGAGAAATCTAATTGTTATGGAGTCAAGAAGGATTTTTTCCCCTTTTTATGGCATAATTGGTTAAAATTAGATGTTTGATTTCTATTGGATCAACAGCATATAAAGCTGTGTTTTCAAGGTTGAAGTTTATGGACTTGAGTCTTTCTTCAACTAGATTAGTATTTAGGACTAATTTAAAAAATCAGACATATTCACTGTTCAATAACTTAATTTAATTATGCAATAGTAGAATATTAGATAGCCCAAGTAAAAACCTTCATAATAAAACCTCAAATCTAGTCCAAAGGTTCTTTTGGTCCCTAGCTTCTCGGGTGGGGGGCATCCGCCCTGGTGCTCCCCCCTTGGCTCCGCCACCGGTAGCAGCTTGTGGGGCCGGCCACGGGCGCATGGTGTGACGGTTGACTTCATCTGGGCTACTTCTGCGTTCCCTGTTCACTAAGTACCAGGGCAGGGTAAGTGGGGGCCTTCAGAGCGAGGCTAATCCTTGCCTGGGTCTGCTGCTGCAGTGTGGTTACATGGATGGTGAGAGGGATGGGGTGGTCGCTCATGCTGCTGATTGTGAGACAGAGAAAGGCTCAAGGAGATGCTTAGCCTAGTGATGGTAGGAGGAGATGGGTTGTCTTATAGTGATGGGAGTGGAGCTAGTGCATAATGGTGGTGGGAGAAAGAATGGGAGATTGACCATGAGCTGCCATCAGATATTGTGGGGTCTTTTATAAACCACTGACAGATATACCCTCAACACAATCTCCAAGACATACCGACATATATACTCCCACATTCCCTCACATACACACTCTCTGCTAAACTGACATACATACACACACACACACACGCACACACAGATACACATTGTGAGACAAATACATATAAACAGACTGCCACCTAAACAGATACACTGCCATGTCACACACAGAGATACACTCCAAAAGCACACACAGACAGCACACCACACAGATATACACTGCCAGATACACACAGTTACCCCACTGATGGCAGCCCTGGAGATGCCTAATGGAGATGTAAGAGAGTGGGTCTGATGCCTACTGGTGATAGGAGAGGGGGATGGGTGATGTTTAATGGTGAATGAAGATCGGAAAGGGTGGGGGTGATGCCCAATGGTGATTGTTATCAATATAAGCATCACCCCCTCCCTCTCCCATCACCATTAGTCATCGCTCTCTCTCATCATTATTTATCAGTACCCTCCCTCTCACATCACTATTGGCCATCACCCACTCCGTCTCCCACCATCATTAAAGGGTCATTGTAAACACATCACAACTTTGCATCATTGCGAAGTCGATGGTTAATAGAGTATCCTGTACTTGCTCTCAGGTGTGTGAGTGACTTAGAACTGCAGTGATTTGTGTAAATCACACAGCTATAAGCCAGATCCTCAGAACTGTCAACAAGTAATGGATTCACAACTTCAGCAATTAAATAAAGAAGGAGTTTATTACCCCAGCACGTGAACTCGGCAACATTTCAACTCACGGAAATGATGTCTGTCAAGCCAGACTTGGCAAACACTCCTTCCGTGTGTCAAAACGTTGCTGGGTCCCCGTGCTGGTGAATGAATTCCTTCTTTATTTAATTGCTGGTGTTGTGACTCCATTACTTGCTTCCTCCTAACCATCACTATTTGTGTGCAGGCGCTCCTTATTTGTTTTTTTCCTTAGAACTGTCAGACAACATTGATATCTGTAAACTGGAATTCAGTGTTCCAGCTGTCTGATATCAATTTCTTCCCCATCGCCGCACGCACAACTTGGACTGAGCTCTCTCTCCTTCTGAGAGATTGAGAGAAGGGCTGTAGACCGTACATTTATGGACTGTAGCTCCACTGATTGCTGCATGCAACATTCATAATGGTACTGCGAGAGGGATGGGGTGATCAGGGCTGCCATCAGAGCTCATACAAAACACTGAGTGGACTCCCACACAACACACACTCTACCAAATACATACACAAGCTTCCACACAAACACATACATACACATATACTTGCAGAGACACTGTGATACACACACACAAAACACACTGTGATACACACACACAAAATACATACTGCCACATACACACAGAAACACTCTGACAGTCGCATGCACATCTAAACACTGCCATACACATTCTTATACACAAATACACACTACCAGACACACGTACAAATATACCAAGACAGCCCATAGATGGCAGCCCTGGAGATGGCGATTGAAAATGTGAGAGAGAGGATCTGATGTCAGATGGTGATGGAGAAAGGGGAGGGGGTAATGTCTAATGGTGATCGGAGAGGGTGGGGGTGATGCCTAATGGTGATTATCAACATATGCATCACCCCCTCCTCCTATTACCATTAGACTTCACTCTCTCCCATCATCATTAATCAACACCCCTACCTCTCACATCCCTCTTGGCTGTCACCCACTCCTTCTCCCACCCATTAAAGGGTCAGTTTAAGCACCATCACAACCTTGCAACATTGATGGTGTCTAGAGGCCTGTGAGTGGCTTAAAACTGCAGATTTCTAAAATCACCCAGCTATAAGCCGGCCCCTCAGAGCTGCCAGTCGCCTGCTGGAACTCTAAATTCTGTCCGCCTGATATCAAATTTGTCCATATTGGGCATATATAGACTCAGCACTATCTCCTACCCAGAGATTGGGCCCACCTGAGCACTGCACATGCTCAGGCTCAGCCAATCGCTGCATGCAGCAATCATAATGAAGATGGGAGAGGAATGAGGTGATCGGGGCTGCCATCAGATCGTATACAACATCACTGACTGGACTCCCCTGGACACATTCTCCTAGACACATGCATACATAGCCTTCCACATACCCATACATAAATATTCGCAGACACACACAAGCAGAGATACACACACAAATACACACTATGAGACATTCACAAATACACAATGTGATACAAATACACACTAAAATACTGCCATACATACAAACTCACACAGACATAAACTCTGACAGATGCACATTCTGATACACACTGCCAGACACAGTGTCAGGCAGATACACACTAACAGACACACCCATTCAGAAACACACTGCCAACCATTACCTTGGGCAACTTATGCGTGGCCTCTCCATGGAATTGGAAGTTAAACGCATCCCTACTACAAGACCCCGCCTTGAGGGAACAGATCCGATTGGAAATCCTGGAATATTTCGACACAAACAATACCCCGGACGTCAATGCGAGCACGATCTGGGCCGCCCATAAGGCTGTGATCAGGGGATCTCTCATCAAGTTGGCTACCAGACGAAAGAAACTGAAACATTCTAGATTGGAAACTTTGCTGGGACGGCTGAGGACCCTTGAACTGAAACACCAAACGGCCCCTGATACGGAGACCTACGAAGCGGTGAGGAGGGATATTCGTACTTTGCTATTAGACGACGCAGCGCGCTCCATGGTCTGGTCGAGACGGACTTTTTATGAAAAGTCCAATAAAATGGATTCTCTCCTTGCCAGGACTCTGCGTCCCGGACAGGAACGCTCCCATATAACAGCCATCAGACACCCAGATGGCACGACAAAATCGAGGCCCGACGAGATTGTTCGGGTGTTTGAAGAATTCTATAAACAATTATACAACCATACTCCAGATACACAGACATATGATGAAAATGAAGAAAGGAATATACTCGAGTATCTCAATAAACTCGGGTTGACTAAACTCAAAAGGGAGGCAGTGAGCATTCTCGCGGCGGATATCTCCGAGGAGGAAGTATATAAAGCCATTTCAAACCTGATATGCAACAAGGCACCAGGACCTGATGGTTTTGATGGCTCCTATTATAAAGTATTTAAGGAGGAACTAGCGCCTCCACTGACTAGGCTCTTTGCCACTCTCAGGCAGGGGGGTCAGCTAGATCCGAACATGGCCCTCGCTACTATCGTTTTGATACCCAAACCGGACAAGGCCTATACTACAGGCCTATATCACTGATCAACCATGATCTTAAGATCTTAGCGAAAATTCAAGCAGAAAGACTGAATCCGTTGCTGACCTCTCTTGTCCACGCCGACCAAGTGGGTTTCATCCAGGACAGACAGCTGTTTGAAAACACTCGGAGGAACATCCATCTGATCTGGAAGCAGGTGACCTCGAAAATGCCGACGTTGGTGGTCGCTATCGACGCAGAAAAGGCCTTGACAGGGTGCGGTGGCAATTTCTGTTCATGGTGCTGAAACACCTGGGGTTCCCTGATGAATTCATAACAACTACGAAAGCAATGTACCACGACATACAGGTACAGATTACAGGGGCCCCTATGACGCCATTTCGGCTATTTAACGGAACCAGACAGGGTTGCCCACTCTCCCCCCTTCTATTTGTACTGGCTCTGGAACCTTTGCTCTAAGCTATCAGGCAACATCCGGACATACGGGAAGTGCGGGTGGGGGACAGCGAATTTACCGTTTCGGCGTACGCCGACGATGTCCTCCTTACCATCACGAACCCCCTGGACTCCATGGCTGCTCTGCAAGATGTCATACGGGAGTATGGTGCGACATCGGGATATAAAGCCAACATGCAAAAGTCCAGTGCAATGCTGATTTACATGCAAGATACAGACGTAATCCGCATCCGAGAGACCTACGGACTTAGAGTGGAAAGAGATACCTTGAAGTACTTGGGTATCCAACTTACGGCTGACCCACTACGCCTATACACCGCTAACTATGGCCCCTTACTTCGAACATTGACCGGAGATTTAGAGAGGTGGACGGACAAACCTATTTCATGGATCGGACGGATCAACTCGGTCAAAATGAACGTCCTCCCACGCATCCTATTCTTATTCCAAGCCTTGCCTATCCGCGTCACAAAAACCCAATTGACACCATTACAAAGATCAATCGTGAGTTCATCTGGCAGAATAAGAGACATAGGATATCTAGACAGGTCCTATACAGACGAAAGGATAGAGGGGGCTTGGGCCTACCAAACCTCTATTTCTACTATCTCGAGGCCCAGTTGACACAGGTGGCGATGTGGCACCCTTCGCCAGAAGAAAGACGATGGGTGGAAATAGGATCCATGATGGTGGGGTGGGACGTCCCCCAGTTTACCATGTGGGTCCCGAAGGAATATAGGCCTCCGATACGGGTGACTTGCCCGTCCATACTAAACTCGTTTCACATCTGGGACGAGAACAATCGCAAATACGGATTGGCATCATCCCCCTCCCCCTGACCCCGATACTCCGGAATAGGGAATTTCCACCGGGTATGGCCCCTAAAGATTTTCGGAATCTGGAGAGAATAGGACTGCAGCGGATTTACCAACTATACCGTAATGGGCAGATAGTCCAATTTGACGACCTTCAACGAGAGTCCCACTTAACACCAACGGATTTTTTTTCGCTACCTTCAGATCCGGGACTTTGCTAGAAAGCCCCACATAAAGGGAGCTGCACAAGTAGGGCTGACTTTCTATGAGAAATTATGCCGAGCAGGGGCCGTCCCCAAGGGTATGATAACACTCATATATGCCCACCTTAGCACGGAGAACAAAGAATGGGGCCGGTTGGCCTACGCCGACCAGTGGGAGGCAGATCTGGGAGAAGTTTCAGAGGGAGTAGACTGGCAGGACATATGGGAAGCTAACAAAAATTCCTCCGTCTGCGCCACACTCCAAGAACAAACATGGAAGACCATGTTCTGGTGGTATACCACTCCTGTCAAACTCTATAAGATGCACAAACTGGATACGGATGATTGCTGGAGAGGATGTGGAACCCGGGGAACGTATCTCCACATGTGGTGGGAATGCCCGAAATTACGTAGCTTCTGGAAGGCAGTTGAAAACTTATTGACACAGACCTTTAACAAGCCCCTACTACTAGATCCATGGGTGTACTTACTGAACAGATCCCTCGATGGATGGACCAAAAGGGAGCAGACTCTGGTCCACAAAATAACCCTTGGGGCTAGACGTACTATTGCCACAGCTTGGCTCTCTCCTGAAGGTCCAGAGATTACGGATGTGATATCTAGGATCCGAGACTGCCGATTGATGGACGATCTGACCGCACGAGTGAAGGGGACGACAGAGAAATTCATTAAACTTTGGGAGCCCTGGGATAATAGTGTAGCAGGATCCGCTGTGGACTGATCATATAGACCAGGAAGACAGGGTATAGGGGGCCTTTGTTTTTCCCATCCCGCTCTGGCCCCGGTTGGTCATCCCGCTCTTGCCGCGTCCCGGTTCCAGCACCTCACCTTTTTTCCCCTTCTCTCTACCTATATTTCCTACTCTTCTCCTTCTCCGACCACCCTTTTTTCTCGGTTCCCGAGTTTTGGGGGTAGGTCTCTCCTCTCAATTCTACCTTCCACTTTATTTTTATCCCTTTTATGTTATCCTATTTTTATTCCTTATTTTCCTTGTTTTACCAAAATCTCCTCAGGCGCGATCAGTGTGATAGGGGAAGGTGGAGACCTGGACTTATCCGGTTCAATTTTCCTATTAGGTCTCCTCTGGGACAAATTACAAATGCCTGAGACTTATAAACAACCTTCGATGAGAGACAATTGACTGAGATGACCTGAGCAGGGAAACCAGGGGTGTTTTTGCATCGTTATTTGTTTGTTTCTTGTATCACCACCGTTGGCTACTGCGCACGCGACAAGTAGTTCGGTGTATTTGTTCCTCTTGTCGAATCGAAAAATAAAGACTTAAAACAAAAAATATAAAAATAATACAAAATCCCCGATGGGAGGCGGGTGGAATAGAATTTATAGATAGGCGTGTCTTGTAGGCAGATGTGTTTTTTCAAGATTGATCTTTTACATTCTGGCTTCTGCGCAAGCCACACAGTCGTATTGTTCTTGTTATGCCAAAAATAAGGAATTTAAATACTGTTGCTACATAAAAAACACAAAATTCTCGATGGGAGGCAAGTTGTATAGAATTTACAAGGTGGCTTGTAATATGGGCTGATTTTAATTATTACGTTTACAAAACTGATCTTTTGTATTTTGGCTTCTGCGCAAGCCTTCAAGTTGTATCATTCTTGCCTTGCCTATCGTGTGCAAAAATAAAGAATTAAAAAAAAAAGTAAACAAAAAAAAAAAAAAGAAACACACTGCCAGACACATACACACTGCCAGACACACTCATACAGAAACACACAGATACGCTCCTGATGGCAGCCCTAGAAATGCCTGATAAAGGTGTGAAAGTGAGAGAGTGATGCCTATTGGTGATATCTAATGGTGATGAGAGAATGCAGGGGTAATGTGTATTACCCCTTCCCTCTCTCACCATCATTAGGCATCACCATCCCCCTCTTACATCACTACTGGTCATTACCAACTTCTTCTCCCACCACCATTAAAGGGTCAGTCTAAGCACCATCATAACTTTGCGTCACTGCAATGTTAATGATGAATAGATTACCCTGAACTTGCTCTAAGCTCTTTGAGTAACTTGGAACTGCAGAGATTTGTGAAAATCCCACAGTTATAAGCCGGCCCCTCACAGCTGTCAATCAGCAGTTTGTACTCTTAGTTCCAACTTCCTCATATCAATTTTGTCCACATTGTGCATGTGGCTTGCATATGTTGCGTTCAGAATTCAGACTGAGCTCTGTCTTCTTCCCAGAGATTGAGAGCCAATTTGCCATGCATAGACCATGGCTCAGCCAATTGCTGCACTCAGTAATCTTAATGAAAGTGGGAGAAGGATGGGGTGATCAGGGCTGCCATCAGAATGCATACAACACCACGGACTGGGGCACTTTCTCCCAGACACATAGATATATAGCCTACCATGTGTACACACACACACACACACACACACACACAGACTTACGTATATATTCATAGGCACACAAATACAGTTACACAATGTGAGACACACTCATGTACACACTGTGAGATGCACAGAAATACTCAATTTGAGACACATGCAACCACAAATACATATTGCAAAGCACATAGATACACACTGCCCCATCACACACAGATACACAGACTTACACAGAGACAGACACACAAACATATACATACTGGCAGATACACACTATTACACACACATACACACAGCCAGACACATCCCTACAGATACACCCAGACACATGAGATGTCTAATTAACCCCTTAAGGACACATGACATGTGTGACATGTCATGATTCCCTTTTATTCCAGAAGTTTGGTCCTTAAGGGGTTAAACTGTGAGAGAGAGGATCTGATGTCAGATGGTGATGGTAGAAAGGAGGGTTGATGTCTAATGGTGATCGGAGAGAGTAGGGGTGATGTCTAATGAAGATTATTGTCAACATACATATCAACCCCTCCTCCGACCTCCATTAGACTTCACTCTCCCCCATCATCATTAATCAATACCCCTCCCTCTCACATCACTACTGACCATCACCAGCTTCTTCTCCCACTATCATTAATGAATCAGTCTAAGCACCATCACAACTTTGCATCACTACAATATTGATGGTGCATAGAGTATATCTCTGTGAGTGGCTTATATCTGCAATAAGCCAGTCACGCTGTTCTGTCAGTTGCAGCAATTGGAATTCTCAATACTGGCCGTCTGATATCATTGTACTCTACATTGTGCATATGGCACGTACGAGCGGCAAGTACGTAGTTTGTATGGACGAGCCACAAGCAGAACTTGGACTAAGCTCTAATTACAGTGGTTGGAGGTGAGAAGAAATGTGTCCTAACATGTACACTGTACTTTGCACCAAGACTATTTTATCTTGTTGAAGTAGTTCTGGTGCAGGGACTCACCTTCAATGTCAGTTTTCAAATCTTATCTTTTGAGATTTGAAGCATCCACCTTCCGCTGGCTGTTTGATTGACATCCTGGTAAGGAAGATCAGATTTGTCCAACCTGTGTCTGCGACGTCCATACGACACACACAACTTGAACTGGGATCTCTCTCCTCTGCCAAGATGTGCACACAGCCCAATTCATTAAACAGTGAGCTGGACTGTGTATAAACTGATAGCAATGGTGGTATAGCCGCTATCTGTATACAGAACAGTTCTGCTCATCATATGTGATGTTTGGAACTGATAATATTCTTATGCCATAAACTCAGGCTGGGTATAGTCCAAAATAAGAGTCTCCTGATTGGAGCCTCTTCCTGCTCAAACTGCAGTCAGTCCCACTTAACCGAGCCTCTCCCGGGATCGTTCATGGTAAGTATTGCTTTTATTTAAATGTATTTATTTAAATGTATTCTAATAAGGATTTATTTTGGAGTTTATTTGAAGGCATTGAAAATGGGGGTAATTGCGATCGTATAATTTCCTTTTACTGCATTATCTATATCAGGGGTGTCAACTCAAAGTTACCTGAGGACCTGTGGCAGAGGCGTCTTCTCATATGGAGTGCTGCTGGTCTCCACTCATAGATCCATACTCATAGACACATATAGATCCATACTTCCGGAAACACACACACACACACACACACACATATATACACACAGACCTCACTCACTGACGCAGATACACAATTAGTCCACAAACTTAGGCCAATGCGTCCTCTGCTCCCTCCCAACCTCTTCCACCAGATGTTTTGTTTAGATGGTAAAAAGGTAGTAATTTTATGGGCAGGTGTTACTGATAGGAATAATGCTGCTTGCTTTACTTCCAGGAGTTCTTCCTTATTTGTGAGAAGTCCAGGTACTGTAACCCTGCTCTCCTGATGCTGAGAGTCAATGGGAGCTCTAGAAGAGAAGGCAATGTCCATGCCTCTCTCCTTGGGTGTCCAGGATCAGATGTCCCTATGGAAAGTGAACAGGTGACACCAGAAAGCCCTTCTACGAGCAGATAGGGCACATCTGAGGTGTAGAATCAGAATTGTTGCAATTGCAACAAGATCTTGGCATGCCCAGTTGTTCTTTACAGGTTGTCCAGACTGTCATCAGCCAAGGGGAGGGGAAGCTGGAAAACTGTTATCATTCCAGAGATACTACACAGCTTTTTTTCTAAGTCTCACATTTTTCTCAAGTCTAGATTTATGGGTTTTTTTCATGAACATTTTTCAGTCAATCTTCCCCAGAAAACTGATTTTGTTTTCCTTTTGCCCAAACTACCCTCTCCTCACCATGTTTACTTTTAATATTGTTTAAAATTGTAAATGAACAACTTAAAAAACAAACTATGAACATCTCAGTAGTCCTCTCCACTGCCAACAGTTTGGGTTTTTATAATTTTTTTTGCAACAAAAAATGGTGAGACGCTGACCAAAGTACTGCTATGGATGAGCCTCTATTGGAGTTTATTGAAAATCGATGAATGAAGTATCCACCCTGCAAACCGCGGATCAGAGAATTTAATCTGACAGTAAAAAGGTAGGTAGCCATGTATTATTTTTGTCTATAAGATTTTATTTTTACGTCATATTTTATTTTGCTTTTCACTTTATTTGGTTAATCGTTTAATAGCTTTTATTTTCAATAGCAAATAAATGTGAAATTTTAATTTAATAAAGGGTTACTCCAACCAAAATCCTTTTTTTTTTTTATAAAGTACTGGTTTAGTTTGGAGTAACCCTTTATGTGGTTGTCTGCAACTGCCCCAAACGCCCCAAAAAAGAAATCTATAAACTTAACCTTTTTCATTCACCTTTGCCTTGGGTAACTTTTTTCTCAGGCCAATCTTCCTCGACTGACATCACTGGAGCGGCATGGAAGATGGACATCATGCCATTGGCTGTCTGGCGCCAGCATGGTGTACGTACTGCCATCAGACCCCCCATTTTGCACAGAATTGATATTAACGAGCCCAATTCTTTTGTTCTCAGCTGGCTAATGACACCCCATATGTATGTGCAGCGTTTCATAGCATTTTCAACTTTACACTTACAGACTCCAGGCACCATGACCACTTTAAATCACTGCAGTGGTCATGGTGGTTGGAGTAACCCATTAAAGCAGAGTTCTCCAGCTCTCTTCATAGTATCATATTATGCTATTACTAAAGCGTTATGTTTGTCTTATCCTTGGGTAATACAGAGCCTGTCTGACACCCATCCGGCTCTGTAATGTAAGTCAGGAATGTAGGTGGTGACACATTATATTTTTATAAAAGAGCAGAAGTATTTAAGGTATTTTTACCTCCTGTTATTAATTTACTATTATTGTATATATGGCTATTTTAATATTTTTTCTCTTTATTCTACTTATATGTGTCGACCTTTAACAAAACCTTGAAGTTTTCCTGTTCTCTCTGACATTTTAAATGCATGACATCATATTTACTTTTCACTTTCAGTGTTGTAAATGTATCATTACACGCAGGGCCGGTGCAAAGAATTTTGGGTACATAGGCGAAGATGCATTTTTCCGCCCCCCAAAAACATCTGCACCTGTGTGCCTCTTAACCTCCCTTTTGTGTTTCTTATCCCGTCTTTAAATATCTGACTCCATTTAGTGTATTTTATCTCGTATTTTTGCCTTTGTGTGTCTCCTATGTCTCCTCTTTGTATGACTCTTACATCCTCCCACATTTTGTATGTCTTACTCCTCCCAGACCCTTTGTGTGACTCCTTTTCTCCCAGCCCTTTTGTGTCTTTTACTCTTCCCTTTTACTCTTGTGTGTGTCTCTTTCCTTCTCAAGCCCCGCTGTGTGTTTCTTTCACATCCAGCCCCTCTCCCCGTCCCTTAATGGTCCCCTCCCTTCTCTGACCCTTACTGTTCCTCTCCCCTCTCTCCTCCTTTCCCTGTCCCTTAGTGTTCCTCTCCCCTCCCCCTCTGTTCCCTGTCGCTTAGTGTTCCTTTCCCCCCTCTCTCCTTTTCCTGTACCTCAGGGTATTTCTCCCCTCCTCACCCACCCCCATAGTGGTCCCCTCCCCTTCCTGGTGTGCCTCCTACCTTTCTTGTAGCGTGGCTGAGCGGAGCGAATCCCGGTACAGTGAGCTTTTCATGTCAGACCTGCCAGGTACAGGAAACAGAAGTTGCTGTACCACGGTACACTCCGCTTGGCCACGCTACAGTCAGGGGTGTATAAACACTGACAGTCACACACACTCAATGACAAACAAACAGACGTCTCTGACAGCCAGACTCACTTATCTGACACACTCATTCGTTGACAGACAATCACACGCACACTGACAGATACACACACACACACACACAAACTCACAGACACACATACTCGAACACACACACACTGACAGACACACATACTCACATGCGCACACACACACTGACATACACACTCACACACACTGACAGGCACACTCACTCACAAACAAACTCATAGACACACTTACACACACTGACAGACACACATACTCACATGCGCACACACACACTGACAGACACACTCACTCACACACAAACTCATAGACACACTTACACACACACACTGACAGACACACATACTCACACACACACTGACATACACACTCACACACACTGACAAACACACTCACTCACAAACAAACTCATAGACACACTTACACAAACACTGACAGACACACATACTCACATGTGCACACACACACACACACTGACAGACAAACACACACACAAACTCACAGACACACACACTGACAGACACACATACTCACATGCACACACACACACTGACACACACACACACACTGACAGACACACACAAACTCACAGACACACATGCACACTCACACTCACATGCACACACACACACACACACACAGTAATTAATAAAGTAATTAATAATAAATTACATTTAAATTTCCCACCCAGCCTCCCTACCTGGAGTGCTGGCGTGGGTCTCTCATTGGTGGTCCAGTGAGGCTGCTGCACGGCGTGCGGCTGAAGTGGATTAGGGAGGGGGAGGGAGCTCTGATCTCTCTGACCGGCTCCCTCGCAGGCTGTTTTCTGATGCCGCGGGAGCCGGAATATGACGTCATATTCCGGCTCCCGCGGCATCAGCAAAAGGCGCGCGAGGGAGCTGGTCAGAGAGATCAGAGCTCCCTCGCCGCCTCCTAATCCACTTCAGCCGCACGCCGCGCAGCTCCGGGAATCCAGGAGGTGACCTGGCAGGAGGGAGCACTTCCCTCCTGACGGTCACTTGAATTTTGCGCCCCCAGAGCCGGTGCGCCCTAAGACGGCCGCCTGTGCCGCCTTATGGACGCGCCGGCCCTGATTACACGCAAGGGTTTGTTTATATTTTATTTCTCTCTTTGCAGCTAATTGAAGTATGAACCCCAGCACTGATCATCAATACTAATCTCATCCCGAATTATTCAGCTAAGATGGACGTATTACAGGTTACAGATTTCTCCAAGTCTGACTTTTGTCTCAGCTACTGGTTTCCGACCGTTGGCTTCCTATCAGCGTCTATCACTTTGTGGATTCTTATCAGAATTGTGACTCTCGCAGCAACAGAGTATTAACTGTCTGATTCTATAATATTATACTTCCTTCTAACAACTTTTAAAAAAAATGATTTAAAAAAAATATTTAGTTTATAAAGTGCAGAATGTTATCCACAGAACCCCAGTCCACCTCGCGTACAGGAAATAACAGGTGCCTTGACACTTCTGTTTTCAGTATGCTACGGACGCACGGGATCTGACCAATTTCATGTGATTGTATAAGTCAGAGGAACGGATTACTGTTGCATTCTTCGAAGCACCTTCCATTGAACCTTTTATTTTTCTATTTTTCGCATTCTATTGTGATGTATCATTTTTATAATATTTAATAAATAAAAAAGTTATATTGGAATAAAATGTATATTTTTCCTTTTTAAACACTGGACATCTGTAGCTGTATATGAGAAAGAATAGAAATACAAGCCGTGTGTGCTTCGGAAATGTTCACTGTACACATTTTTAATATTTGCTGTAGATACAATGGTCGGACGATCTGAGCAGAGGAAGAGTTTATACTCTACTTACAGAATAGCAATATTCCTATAGACTTCAATGGAGGATTGCCTATTCAGTATGTAGATTAAATCCTTACTCTGCTATGAGTATCCAGCCCAGTATGTTTTCGTTATTTTTAATAGTTTTCGTTTAAAATAAGCTTATTGTCAGGTATAACAATATAGTGGAATTATATATAATTATGTCAGAAACACAAGATTCTGCAATTATTAGGTGATTTGGCATATAACATAGAAAGAATGAGTATTCATAAAAAATGGCCATAAAACACAAGACAAACGCATTGCATGATAAAATAAATACAGTCTGGAAAGTGACAGAATCTGGAGTTATTTTGTATGTAAGGGGTAAATGATGTGAACATACACTGATCATCCACCATAATAGAAAACACCTGCCTAATATCGTGTAGGTCCCTTTCGTGCTCCCAAAACAGCTCTAATGCATCAAAGCATGGACTCCACAAGACGTCTGAAGGAGTCCCGTGCTATCTGGCACCAAGACATTAGCAGCAGATCCTTTAAAGAGACACTATAGATAACTGAGCAATGAGACTGCAGGGGCATAATCTATACACAAAAACCTTTTAATTGAGCTAAAGTTATTTTGTGACTATAGTGTCCCTTTAAGCCCTGCAAGGTGCGAGGTGGGGCCTCCAGTTGTGTGGCCATCACTATTTGGCTCTTGTCAAAGTCACTCAGATCTTTTGACTTGTCCATTTCTCCTGCTTCTAACACATGAAATTCAAGAACTGATTGTCCACTTGCTGCGTAATATCCCACTAATATAACCCATCCCTTGACAGGTTGACATTGTAAAGATATAATCAATGTTATTTACCTGTCAGTGGTTTTAATGTAGTCAAAAAAACAGAATACCAAGCAGTGAGTTTAGAGTGTGAGAAACATTAAACCAACACTTGATATAGGTGCAGCGCTTAAAAAGTATAGTGTAAATAATCCTTATGCACTTACCCCTTACAATAGGCACGGGGTGTACATGAAAAATAAACAGAGGAAATATATAGGGTAGTACTGTCTGATAACTTGATATTAGAGTAAAAAATACAAAAGGGGGAACTCACATTGTAAAGAGCCTTTTATGAGGGTATAGGCTCTAAACACATCAACCACTGTGCCTTTCAAGGTAGGCAGCAGCACCTAGGAATAGAAGATGCTCCTTTCTTCCTTCTGTCTGTGGATTATATCTCCAAAACAAAACACAAGAGAAGACTCCTAGTGCAGATGTATCTTCAATTAAGTAGTGTGGAACACAAATATAAATTTGGTGCTCACCTTTTATAGAGCCTTTTGGGGACTGGCTCTAAGTGCTGTAGGCATCAGTGTCAATTTAGAGGTGACACTTCCCTCAGGTGGATACCAGATATATGGAGGAGATGGAGTAAGGGTATTTAAAAATTTACATTTATTGAGTATCACAAAAAAATATAAAATGCATACGGAGTAGCATGTATAAATATATTACTACTAAAATGTCCAATCTCCTCTTCTCCCAGAAACGCGTTTCGCCGTCCTTATCGGCTTCCTCAGTCTGTGCTTGTGAGTCTGCTGGTATCCAGTTTATAAATCCTCCACTCGCGCCCTTTTCCTCGCCGTCCTGCAGCTGAATTTCATTTCCTGGTTAGATGCCGTCGCGTCACTTCCGGTTCGGCTTGTATTGCCGATACATCATTTCCGGGCTCCAGTTGTTCCTACAACTCCCGGCATGCTTCAGTTTGTACCTCCGATTTTTTCGAACCTGTATGTAGGGAATGAGCTGTGCAAGAAAAAGGGTCCTCTACCATTGCTCAAAGGATGATATATAATTAGTGTATTGCATAAACCTCTCTTCAGGACAGTACATTTAGTAATAGCCATATATCAAATATCTAGATGTATTATAGCATACATACTTTTTCATATTTTAAACAGGGATAGCAAATAATTTTCAGTGTAGGGTAGACAGAAATATACAAGTATTAATTAATTTTTAAAACATACAATAGTCACTATTTGTTAAAATTTCCATAAAGGTTACGTTTGCATAAAAAATAAGTAATAAATAGGCAATAAATATTATAAAGAATGTATGGTCAAAAAATATACTATAAAAAATGACATAACTCAAAATCAACGTTAAGACCAAAAGGGACAAGGGTATTAAGGTTAAAAATCCATTTCATTTCTATTTGGCCAAGTTTTTTGATTACATCTTCCCCTCTCCAATTTGTCTCCACCTTCTCAATAGCAAAAAATTTTAAAAGACTCGGGTCACTATTGTGTAATGTTTTAAAATGAAGGGATACATTATGTTTTTCATAACCTTTTTTGATATTTCTTACATGTTCACTGATACGTATATGTAGGGGGCGTTTTGTTCTCCCCACATAATACAGATCACATGGGCACTGCAGGATATAGATAACCTTTTTAGAGAAACATGTAGTCATAGTTCTCAATCTATATTCCTTTTTGTTATGGGGGTCTTCAAAAGATGTAAGGTGTCTCGGTTTTAATGTAGTGTCTGATCAGTGTACAGTGGAACCTCGAAACTCGAATGTTTCTGTTCACGAACAATTCGGAATTTGAACAAAAAATTTGTGTTAAAAATGTCTCGGTATGCGAAAGATCCTCGGTACCCAAACACATCACCTCTATGGTAATCTCGTTGGTAATCTTAAGCAGTGACACCTGCTGGTTCTATGTGGGTATCAGTAGTCAGGCTGTATTCTGGAGAGGTTGACGGATACGGTGGACGAGCTGCTCGTGTCGGGGCTTCGACTTCGATGGGCAGTGCCCTTACTGTGGCGGTCGCTCTCTTCAGTGGACTCTGTGTAAGTGCAGGGGAGCTATCTGCCAGGTCATCAATTGACAGCTAGGAAATATGACTGGACGAGTCCAGTCCACATGAATGGCAGCAACTTGGGGGTCATGACGGAGGTGAGTGCCCGTTGAGCAATCTTTTGGGACACCGCTGTTCAACGTTAGGCTTTCAGGTGGCTGGCAGATTTATTTGTAAAAGTGAACACAAGTACAGTGTACCTAGACATTGTAGTACATGTCCCCTCTTTTGTTGGGATAATTTTCAAGCCTTTGGTATAGAACATATTGTATTGGGCTGCAGAGGAGGCGATAAACTCCAAGAGTTAATTCGCCAAGAGGCCTTTTGGATATATAACCTCAAAACATTACATCATGGCCTTAATGCTGAAATAGACTTACAAGGTCTGATATGAATTAAAATTTAAAGCATTGGATTTGTTCTTTGGATCTTTTTTTATATACTAGCTCTTTTTCCTCTAATTTCCATATATACCACTAAGAGGTATTACATTGTCATTTATTTCATTTGTATATATTTACATTATGAGGTTTTGGGATATATAACTTTGATTATACAGATATATGGAGTTTATGTATTTACTGTTTTTAATTTATTTTTTATTATTTTTTAATTTATGTTGTTTATTATTTTTATTTTATTCTTATTTTTATTTTTATTATAATTTTTATATTTATGTCCAATTTATATTTTCATTTCCAATTTTATTTTCTTGGCTTATTATTACTTTAATCTTAATTTTATTCTTATATATATTTGGATATATTTTTATTATTATTTTTGTACGTTATCTATATTGTATTATTGTAATGATTATACTTCTGATTTTTTTATTTTCTTATGTCTGTATGGCGTCAGATCGCCTGTTTTGTGCATTTCCTTTTTATCATATAGATCTCCCTTGCATGCGTTATAGCACGCTCGATGAACATTATGCTTTAGTGTTTGGGACTCTAGTTCATTGTATGCATGCGCCTATCACCGGATGGACGTCACAGGAAGTATGTCATTGTGTTCCAGGCTGGAACGCACGCCGCCGGTGAATGATATCAAGAAGAATTACTACGGGTATAAGAAGCTCTTCCACAAAGATCCAGCATATATCTCTGAAGAAGTCCCTGACATATTTTCGGACGAAACGCGTTGGATATTGGACTCTAAATTGTTTTATTTACTTTTTAATATTTTATGCATTTTTTTTCTTTTCTTTCCTCTGCAGCCTAAGTTGGATTTTTTTCTCCAATCTACCAGTTCCCACCACACTGCTATTCAGTTCCACTTGGAGTGGAGATATGCCTGTAACATCTCTATGTTTGTAAGTGCAATCTAATCAATATATTTTGTAATTTTCCTACATACTTCACTATGTATGTTTTTTTTTATCCATTCCTTTGAAGACATCTATATTGCCTGAATCTACTATCAAGCTCATTATTACATATACCCCAGGGGGGTGAGAGGCCTGATTTCTACTTTCGTTTGTGAGTTTGCTACCAGCACCATATTTCTCACTATTATCATACTGTGTTACGCTATGATTTGTATTTTTTTATTATTTTAGATTCAATATTATTCTTATATAGAATATTTCAGCTCTGGTTTTTATTCTCCAGGTTGTATCTTTATATTGTATGCTGATTGGATGTGGTTTCCACTTTTTTGTTTCAAAAGTACTGTAGTGACTGCATGTTGGCGATACAGTAGTCAGGAAGGATTGGATGTACTGGATTTACATGTACATGATCACATCTGGTACATGATTTGTCTGGAATGGATTAATCAAATTTCCATTAATTCCTATGGGAAATGTTGATTCGGTTCCACTGAACATACTCTAACAGCTTTCTGGAACGGATTAAGTTTGAGTTCCGAGGTTCCACTGTATATGGATAAGAATGTGTACATATATATCAGGTTATAAAATAATCCCATTTATATACTCCAGGAGTCTGCTGACCATCAAAATGCTCCAGGAGCAGTGGTGTAACTACCACAGTCGCAGTTGCGACCTGGCTCGTCACTTCAGGGGGCCCGGCAGCCCTGTCAACCCCTGCCACCATGGTCTGGCATCACTTCTGGGTGCACAGTCGCCTGATGACCGACAGGAGGGGTGCACACAGCACAGTTCTCCCCTCCTGCCAGTCACTGTATGTAGCATGGCCAAGCGGACCACGGTCTGACAGGAAGTACTCACTGAGAGAGCACTTCCTGTCAGACCGGGCACAGCAATCCACTCAGAGGTGACCAGGTACAGGAGGGGGATTTGAAAGAGACACATGTAGAGGTTAAAGGGGGGAGGGAATGAGACACATGGAGGGGCTGGGGGAATGAGACGCATGGGGGACCCTGCACTGGGCAGTCCCTGTGTTATGTGCTTAGACATAGAACACGTTTAATTCAACTGAAAGTAAAGGCATTACAGAAAATGAAAATGCAGAATCGTATTCTACACATGAAAATACACTTTGCAGTAACCAGGTTTTCACTTCCTGCACCCATCCTGAACTTGTATACAGCCTGCTAATATATTGCCCCTCGGGGATCATATACTGCCTGCTTTCCATTCAGGGCTCTGATACAAACTGCTGTGAACCTAGTTTGCATCTCCCCAGGAATGAAATTTACCCCTTGCTATTTACCCTATGAATTACAAACTCTACCAGAGCCTCTTTCTAGCCACGCCAGCTTTATCACAGCCTAATAGACCAAGCCCAGCCCTGGCTCCTTTTACCACATAGAACCTTGTGCTACCTACTTCCACACAGCAGAGTCCATTGCTTCTGCCCATACAGCATGAATAGCCCAGCTCAGCCTGCAGGGTTAAGCCCTGCTTCTTTCCTCCTTGTAGAGTACAGAACTATCACATTATCACCCACATGCAGAGCTTAGCCGACCTGCTTTATCTTTGCATAGCCTTGCTCTGCTTCCTGCCCACATGCAGAACTTAGCCGACCTCCATTCTGTTTGCAGAGCCTAGCTGCCTCCTTCCTTCATGCAAAGCTTAGCCGACCTCCTTTCATTTTGCAGAGCATAGCTCTGCCTCAATCCCGCATACAGAGCTTAGTTGGCCTGCTTTCTCCTTGCAGAGCCTGAACCTCTGCCTGTTTCCCCCATACAAAGCCTAGTTCTGCCTTCAGCCCCCAATGCACAACCTAGTTCTGCCACCTTCTGGCCTGCAGAGCCTCACCATCCATATAATACTTTAGGAGATTCATTGTTGAAAGTTATCTCGTAACACACACTGCTTAGTAGATCTGTTACACCTTGCCCTTTCCCGTAGAGAAATAGGCTTGGAAAAGAAGGATGCTCAGACAGCTGAGCAAACAGAGAGGACTGGAGGAAGCAGCAGGTAAAAAGGATATTCTTAGATTTTGCCTTTTGGGTATATATATTTTCAAGGCAGTACAGGAAGCTTGTAACAGACTGTGCCCCAGGCGCATCTCTGGAGGAATCTGTGAAACATGCTGCCTAATCAGCGACTGCAAAATCGTGTTATACATGTTATACCGTAACAATGTGAATTCCACTTCCCCAATCGTCAGCTCATATCCTCTGCCTTACAAGGGTACTCTAAGCACCATATCCAGCGCAGCTCGGTGTAGTGGTGATGGTGTTATGAGTCTCTGGGCAACATCCCTGTCTTTTGTTAAACCATTCAGGAGTGTGTTGACAAATTTCAAGGCTTCAATCAGCACCCAGCACACCATCTCCTGTTTAAATTACTCAAATATCAGTTTCGCCCGAGTGATTAAAACATACCATAAATTACCTATAAACAATGTAAATAAATTCACTTGAAACATGCAAATAACATAACAATCCTGCAACAATAAAGACTTGGTTTCTTACTTAAAAAGTTTTACTTTTGTTACTTGGTATTCGTCAAAGAAGACAGCCTCCAAAAATATTGCTGACATTGTCTTATTATGAATAACTATTTTTTTTTTTTTTTAGCATTTCATAAGAAATGTTTTATGGTTTATGGCTTCTAGATAATAGTTATACTTTTATATATAATTTTATAATTAGTTTTGGTCTTCAGCACTAGGTTACAGTTGTTTACAATTTTTCCCAACTTGGACGGTGTTGATAGGCCGAGGGCGCTAGACTAAACCACCCCCATTCCAGGAATAAGGGAATACTTTCAAAATATAAACAACTATTAAACTGAGCATACTGGGTATTTTATATATGAACTTCTCTAAATATTTCAAACGGATCAACATATCAATGGATGAAACAAAGTGAAGTATAAAAATTGTGCTTATTGTTTCAATATATATTTTCAATTAATGTTAAATTAAAGGGACACTGTAGTCACCCAGACCAATTTAGCTCAATTAAGTGGTCTGGTTTCTAGGTCCCCCAGGTTTTAACCCTTCACATGTAAATATAGCAATTTCAGAGAAACTGCTATGTTTACATAGCAGGGTTAATCCAACCTCTAGTGGCTATCTTTCTGACAGCTGGTAGAGGCGCTTGCGAAATTTGCATCCAGCGTGCAGAACGTCCATAGGGAAGCATTGAGAAATGCTTTCCTATGGACTGTTAGAATGCGTGCGCGGCTCTTGCCGCGCATGCGCATTCCGCTCCACTCGGGAGCTGACGTTGGTGGGTGAGGAGAGGTCACCAGCGCCGAGGAAGCCCGGCGCTGGATAAGGGTAAGCTGCTGAAGGGGCTTTAACCCCTTCAGCACCACGGGAGGGGGACCCTGAGGGTGAGGGTCCCCCAAGGATGACATAGTGTCAGGAAAACGGGTTTGTTTTCCTGACACTATAGTGGTCCTTTATGAAATAATATCTACAAGAATACTTTGCTATAATGCTCCAAATAAAAATGAATATAAATATTATCCAAGCATATTTATCTTTTATTCCTTAAAGAAATTGTTAAAACAGGTCATTTCATTGTATAGATAGATTGCTTTTAAAGTGTGAAGACTGCTTCTCCATTAAAATCCCATTAATGCAGATTTTACCAGGGATGTGCATGGGCAAAAAATTCGGTTTGGTTTGGAAATTTGGGTAAGTAAAAAAATAAGTCTGCTTCGGCAATTGAGATCAATGGCATTCGGTTCAGCACTTCAGAACTGCAGAATGTCGGCACTTCGGAACTTAGGCACTTCGGACGTTCGTAAGCATCCGAATGTCTGAATGTAATGAAATTCGGACAAATGTACATTCAGAACGAAATAAATTGCACGTCTATTGCTCATTTCACTGGACAGGGAATAGTAAAACCGGATTGGGCAAGCAAGCAATACATTGCACAAAAGGAATTAGCTTATTGGTCAAGATTCCTGTCATCATTCACGTAATTTTCCCTCCTTCTCTCTTGTTTTGCTACTTTTCCGAAATCCAAATCACTTTGGCACTTCCGAACTACAGAACTTCGTCACTTCGGAACTTAAGCACCCGAATGTCCGAATGGGATGAAATTCTTACAAATGTACATTTGGAATGAAACAAATTGCACATGTCTAGATTTTACCCTCTTCTAGTTAATGTAAAATGTGTTTTTTCTTCTCATTTAAAATATAGCCACAGATCACAGTCACCATGCACACACTGCCCCCCACACCACTGTCACACTACACCCCCACACCACTGTCACACTGCCCCCTCACCACTGTCACCATGCACACACTGCCCCCACATCACTGTCACCATGCACAAACTGCCCCCCAAAAATCTGTCACACTGCTCCTCCACACCACTGTCACCATGCACAAACTGCCCCCGCCCCTGTCACACTGCCCCCCCACACCACTGTCACCATGCACACTGTCCCCTACACTGTCACACTGCACAACCCCCCACACTGTCACACTGCACAAACTGCCCCCCATTCCGTCACACTGCCCCACACTTTGTCACACTGCACAACCCACCCACATTGTCACCTTGCACAAACTGCCTTAACACACTGTTACACTGCCCTCACACTGTCAACAGGCACAAACTGCCCCCCACACCGTCACACTATTCACCCACACTGTCACCATGCACACACTGCCCCCCACACCGTCACACTGTCCACCCACACTGTCACCATGCACACACTGTCCCCCCCACACTGTCACCATGCACACTATGCACCCTCACATTGTCACCATGCACATCCTGCCACCCCACAAGGTCACACTGCCCACCCACTGTCACCCTCCCACACACTGTCTCCCCTCCACACTGTCACCCCTACACACACAGTCACCCCCATCTTCACCCAGTCACACTCACATTAACCCCTCCTAATACTGTCACCCCCTCCAGCCATACCACACTAACCATGCCCTCGCTCTGCCACACTAACCCTATCACATTAACCTCCCTGATCCTGTCACACTCATCTTCTCTCACACTTTCACATTCACCCGCAACCTGTCACACTTATCCTCTATCACTGTCAATCATCCCTCTTCATCCTGCCACACTCA
The DNA here is from genome assembly GCF_036172605.1 of Pelobates fuscus. Taxonomy (NCBI): domain Eukaryota; kingdom Metazoa; phylum Chordata; class Amphibia; order Anura; family Pelobatidae; genus Pelobates; species Pelobates fuscus. The sequence goes on along the minus strand of NC_086324.1, from coordinate 61,219,694 downwards.
CCGTATCACATTAACCCCTCAAATCCTGACATGCTTACCTCTCCTCACCCGGTCACACTCTCTCCACTAAATGTGCCACCACTCACTCCCAAGCATGTCACACTCACCATGTCACATTAACATGTCCTTTCAGACTTTTCCACATTCACTCTGTTACATTAACCCCCCTTAATACTGTCACGTTCACCTCCCCTCGCCCTGTCACACTCCTTCCTCCAACCATGCAACATTCACCCCAACCCTGTGATAAATACCCTCCCAACCCTGCTACATTCACACTGTCACAATAACCCCCTAATCCTGTCACACTTTCCCATCCTCATTCTTTCACACTCACCCTCCCAACCCTGTCTCATTCGCCCCCTCGCCATGTCACACTCACCCTGCCACTGTCATCCCTAAAGGCATTCATCATACACACAGTCATGAAACAAAAGTTGGCCATAAACATAATGCACAAAGCCACAGGTAGCCCCCATACACACAACACAACGCAGGCAAGTATCCCAAACACATACGTCCCAGAAACAAACATACACATGCTCACAGAGACATACTTTCACATACAAGGATACTCACTGTCAAACACACACTCTGAGGCACATTGTGACTGTATTTGTCAATGTGTGTGCATCGGTTTGTTTGTGTGTGTTTATGCATGTGCGTGTATCAGTGTGTATATGCATCTGTGTATTAGTGTATATGTGTGCATGTATTACTGTGTGTGCCTATGGCTGCAATGTGATGGTGGTATGGTACAAACAATAAAAAGGTAAAGTGGCAACATATATAATATATAATATACTACACATATACAAAACACGGGGGAAACAATCTAAAGAACATATTGGATAATATAAATGTAAAAGTATTATACAATGTATAGGAACGATTTCTATCTGTAACTTTTATTATTTGGTAAATGATTTTTTAAAAGCATTTTTTGCCCAATCAAAATGTTTGTTTCCAATAACTCCTTCACACCGGCACTTTTGTATATACGACTGTCACGCAATGTAACAATATCCCGCAATCGTATATAAATTATTAGCATACCGTAATTACAATTTAAATTTGTTTATTGCAAACTATTGCAAACTAATTTAGCTTGCAATTCATGCCATAACTACAGTTGGAGAGCTGGCGACACTGCGATCCTCTGAACAATGAATGCAGAGACTCGCTCTTTGTATCCAGCACTGCAAGTCCTCACAATGCAACCCCTATTTATTGCTTTTTGAGTTTCATTTTTGAGTTTCTCCTAAGGCCTCATGAAGTCTAGTGCAACCACTCTATGTCAGATGTGTGCTACTATACCACCAGGATTCTATTCCATAGTCGAACATACTCTAAATGGAATCATAATATTTTTTCCCTTGCACTCACTAACTTTATCAGTACCTCGGCGTGTGCATTTCAGCACCGATCATGAACACAGAAACACAAAAAAGGATTATATAATGTATTGACCCTGCAAAAAAACATCATATCCACAGCATTTGCCAACTACACAGCACTCACATCACAATGTCTGACAACCACACAGCCCTCATCTTCCATACAGATACCTTCATGCTATGCCACTAACAGACTTTTAAACACGAGAAATGTCCAGACATGGACAGGACCTGCGCAGTACACCACAATGCATTGCTGAGTCATGGAGAGAAAGCAAAGCACACGCATTGTCCCTTCTAACATTTCTGCCAATTAGACCCAGTTGTGTCTACACAGGAGCACACAATGCCCGTTTGGCCTCTAAACATCGTTCCACGTTCCCTTTATATGTCTGCACTGATCCCATGTTTAATATCCTGGTAGCCAGCTTCATACCGGCCTCAAATGGCCAACTAGCAAATTCTAATTAATGTTCAATGAATATGTGGTGAATATCTGGACCCTGTCGTCATTGTCCAAATGTTAAGCATTTGTACACTGACATGGTTTTTGAAAGTGTAATGCAATGGTTACCGTTTTCCATACAAGAGTTTGAACAGATATCCATCAAAATAAATTGCAAAACAATCAGAGACAAGGAAGCATGACTATATTTCATAAGTAATTTGTGTATTGTATATAAATCTATTTCACTGCTAACAATATCTTACGATATTGATTCCGCATTATATATACACACTGGATCTAATTTATGTAAAAATAAATAAAGTGCTAAAGAGATTTGCTACAGGCAGGATTTGCATCTTGAGGTCAGCAATCAACCAACCTCCTCCGCCACCCCCCCGCACCCTCCATCATCTCCACCCCAACCAAACTCGAGATCTTTTTTGCTTGCTACATGATTTGGAGGGTACAAGATAGCGTGATGTAATACATCTCTCACTATCTCTCTACAGAAGTAAAACATTTCTCCATTTATAACATGATTTGTTTAATACATTTTATGTTTACTTTACATTCAAAATAAACGTCATAGTACAGGATGCTTAATTCCTAAAGTTTACAACTGAACCTTTTGCTAAAACGTAGTGTTATTGAAAGACTATTTTATTCATTTTTACAGCAACCACCGCTTAAAAAATTGTTTTCTCAAATTTGAGGCGCTGGTAACTGATGTAGAGCAATGGCAGCCCACAGGGTAAGGGATTTAACATTAATCTGTAGACCTCTTCAACAGCATAACGAGACAAGAAGGTTAGCTGAAGAACTGCTAAAACACAGCATCCGCGTGCAGTAACACCTAATGTTGGCGTGCGAGGTACAGTGGAGTGTGTCGAGTACTCGTTTGCTTTTTATCCTGAGGATAAGGAGAGAATGTTCATATTCATCTTGTCGCAGTTTTAGAATCTATATTAAGGTCCTTCATAGGCTCTTGACATTCTGATTCTGAATTGTATGCGCACAGATGTGTCTGCATTTACGTCTTTGCTTCTTTGGTAGGATATAAATCAATTGCTATATTAAACATAAAAAAAAATTTACTTCCAGACAAGTATAATTGGGGCTGCGGTGAATTGAAATATTTTACAATGCTGATACTTGCAAAAACATCAAAGCCACCAATAAACTCTAAAATGTATATTTGGAGTTAAATTAGTAATGCTTGGGAAATATTTTTGTGTTATAAAAAATATTGTACCCTCAACACTTTTTTTTATTCACATTTTATTGAAGTTTATCAGGTACAAAAGCATAACAATGTACACACTGTAACGTTGAAATAATGGTTCATGAATCACTTATTGATTTAAATAACAAAAAACAAAACATTAAAGGAAAGTTTTTAAAAGATAAAGAATAATGATTAATACCGCACTCCGACACAATTTTTGCAAAATGTATCAAGTTGATATCTTTGGAAAATTTTTAAATAAAAATAAATAATCAAAAAGAATTTCAAATACAGAACGGTGCATAACCCCTCAAAAATTAAATTTGATATAACATATAATCGTTTGTCTAACAGGCACAGTTAAATTCATCTTTTGTACACATTTTCTATATACACTCCTCTATAGTTAGGCTAATAATTAATTAAAAGTCTTTTCCAAAGATATCAACTTAATACATTTTGCATTATCACAATACTTTTTTTTTTACACAATGATTGTGTGCGGTATTAATATCTATTGATTTATGTATATATATTTGAGGTCCTTGGGGAGTAACCTCTAATACCTGCACCACCCTGTAGTAGAGTGCCAACACATTTGAGTAAATTTGTAAAGAATAATGATGGTGGTGTGCTATGGCCTGTCATCACAAGTCTACAGAAAGAAGTCTGATAAAGGGCCCAGCCAAGTACGGGTGACGTCGGAAGAGGCAAAGCGCCGACCCAGCACCCAGGGAGATGGGCGCTGGAAACAGATGTGTACAGAAAGGGGTTTTTAATTATTTTCATGCTCGGGCACAGGGGAGGGGGCAAAAGGAACTGTTGTGTAAGGAATACAGATTTGTATTCCTTACACAATAGTATCCCTTTAAATTAAATCAACTAAAACCACAAATGTTTTTTCTTTTTATAATAATTCATGTGAGATACATGACATCTGCCTTTCTAGGAAAGTGCTAGAGTCTATATAGCAATATAATTCTGTCCCTGGATCTCCATAAAATTGCTTCTGTACATAGTTACATAGTTACATAGCTGAAAAGAGACTTGCGTCCATCAAGATCAGCCTTCATCACATATGTTTTTTGCTCTTGATCCAAAAGAAGGCAAAAAACATAGTCTGAAGCACTTCCAATTTTGCAGCAAAATACTAGAGGCTTAGGCTGAAAGTATGTCTCCAAGATCGTAGGCCTTGTGACCAAACTGAGACTTAACATGGGCCACAATAAAAACAAAAATATTGTTGTTTAGCTAATGATATGGAGTGTCAATTTCTGACTATAACAACTGTAAATGAGGGCGGTGCTGTAAAGTAACAATCAGATTGTGTGTTATCTGTCAGAGCCCATGCCTTCTAATAAAGATAAGACAAGAAAGAAAAAGGAGAAAAAAGGAGTTAAGTGAGTAAGGGGAGGGAGTCCTTTGTATTGTCATAAACAAAGGGTAATATTAAACTGGTTAGAATGGCGGCGAGGAGAGACCAATATCTTGCAAAGATGGTTTCATAGAGTTGGTTCTTTCAGTGTTGTAAAGGTACCGCATTTTGTTATTCCTCTTGCCCCTGAAGGTATCCTCAAGCTATCTGCATGTCAGGGTACCTGTAGCCTCTACCTCAGAGGAGGTGAGAGACTTAGACGTTTATCCTCCCAGAGGGGTTGTTTCTTCCGTTCCTCGCGGTTCTCTCGGCCATTTACAAGCCGACCGCGAGGGATCCACTTCCTTATATGACGCGACGCTCAGTAGTCGACGTCATGACGCCAACCCGGGTCGACCTGTCAGTCAAGTCCCGAGCACTAATCAGGACTCGTCGGGGGCGTGATTACCCTCTAGAATCAAGGTATAAAGTAAGGCTTTCGGCATCTGCTCATTGCCTTGTCGTGGTTCTAGCCTGTCTAGTCACTCAGTGCTCTTGTATTCTAGTTGTCTCTTTGGCTCTGACCCGGCTTGTTTGTACTACCCTGTTTATCTCTGTTACCCTTTGACTCGGCTTGTCTCTCGCTTACCTGTCCTCTCGTTCCCTCGACCTCGGCTTGTTCCTAGACCATTCTCTACTTACTCCTTACGTTAAGTCCGGCCATTCTAAGGTCCGGTATACGTACCTACCACCTGTTTGTACTCTGCGTGTTGGATCCCTGTCCCGATCCTGACACTGCAGCTATCTCTACCATGGAGTGGACCATCTAAGTCGGTTTCACTAAAATATTGGTTTTATTTATAAAAGTGAGACTTCAAAGTGGATTCAAAGTGAATTTCAAATTCAGAGTATCTGAACTGAAGGCATAGCTGACTTAGAGAATTTTTCCAGTTAAGCCATTTTAACCGTAAAGGAACACGATAGTGTTAGGAATACAAACATGTATTGCTGGAGTGGCTGTTAGGTTCCCGGTCCCCCTCAGATTGCAGTGAAAAGGTATTTTACTCACTTTTGAAAATTTGAAATTTCACACTTCAGTAAATAATCTTTTGAAGGATGATTTGCTCAACACTTGCTAAGTGATCGTTGTAGGGCTTTGCCGTTCCTGGAGTTGCAGATTGAGAGGGAGATCTCCTTGTGATGCTGCAATCACACAGTACAGAGTCCTCTGTACTTTGAGAGCTTTGAAATCGCTATGCTGATGTCAGTACTGATGTCAGCAGAGGGAATCACTCTGAAGTGGTATTAGGGGATGTTTTAAGGGCATTAGGTGAAAAGGTATACATATGGGGTATCATTATAATCATGAACAGAAGCAGAGTAAAAATATGTGGTGTTTGTAGTAGTGTTACACGTGGTCTATGAGATTCGCCAAAATAAAACACGTGTGAAAAAAATCACAAGAGAGTAAATTTTTTTGACCTAGGTTTGTGATAAAATGGTTAAATAAAAAGTGTCAAAATGCTTTTAGTTACATAGTCTGGGGATGCACTTTCTACAAATACATAGCGGTTTTGGATCCCGTAACCTCTGTTGTAATGTCAGCATATCAAATTTTACAACGCTTTAGCTGTAAAACCGGAATTCACTCCTTGCAGTATTTATTTTATACCTTATAAAAATGTATTGAGATTCTAGACATATTGGGCATCCAGTGTCAATTAGGTTACCGAAAGTCGCCTAACCACCCAGAAGTCCCTCTAGTGGCTGTCTGGTAGACAGCCACTAGAGGTGGAGTCAACCCTTCAAGGCAATTATTGAAGTTTATTAAAAAAAATGCAATAATTACTATTGCTGGGTTAAGGGACCTGGTACCCAGACAATTTCAACGAGGTGAAGTGGTCTGAGTGCCTATAGTGTCCCTTTAAGGGGTTAAATTGTTCAAGCTAAATGTGATCATATTGTTAATTCTTCTATTACTTAGAAAAGAATAGAATCATATTTGCTTATAAAATGTATGTTTTGTTATTTAATAGTATTTTATTTGGAATCGCAATGTCACTATTAATTCATGATTTAGAATAAAAAGGTTTATATCATGTAGTTTTATTAGCATTTTGTATCTCTTATTTTTCTGAAAAGAACCCAATCGTTTCTACAAAGCACACATTTCGTAAAATGTTTTTCTAATTATTTTTATTTTTCTTACTTTGCTAAAGTAACAGAACACCATCTGTTTCCAGAGACCAAAGCACTGAATCTGACTGCTGCATTAGTCAGCTAATGGAGGTTAGAATCTGCAAGAAACGGTCTGTGACAAATTAAAGTCCTGCTAAGAACCTATTTTGAGAAACCAATGGTGATCTGGTTAACGGTCCTCACGTGTGAAGAGAGCTGTAATGCTGTTCTCGGCACGGGAAGCATATAAGGACATTATCACTGAAGAGATAAAATAGCAAAACAACATTACAGGACAGTCCTTTTATCCAGGTTATTGATACCTGAAAATACTTGGCAAGTCTGTTCCATCTCATTCTTACTATGTAAAATAATAAAACGTACTAATCTATTTTTGCGTTTTTCTGACTTAGTTTGTATAACAAACCAATGACACATTATTTCTCATTCCATCAATGCCTATATTGTATTTTTGCAGATTCAATAGATTCGTTTTTTGTCTGGAAGTGATTGTTTATACTCCAGGGACCCACATGCTATAGTGCAATCTATAGGTTGTGTATGGTCAGTTTTACTGTGTAGTTATTTTTTTCACTTTGATAGAATTGTATAGCATGACAGGAGGCTTCATATTTGCTTAAGTCTCTCTTTACTAGAACTCCACAGCAGCACTGTGGCGAAACCAACCTCGCCACTGGGCCCTGGAGAAGCCTGTTTGCTAGCCTCCTACCTGCTGACTATGGCCCCTGGGTTATTTGGGGCATATTGTACTGTATATCGCTGCTACTGGCCCTTTTAACAGCATCTATGGACATATTGGGACTTTTGGGACTACTGTCCCTTTAAGACTGTGATACATATTCTAGTATATTGCCTGTAATATTATATGTGTATATGTGTATTAAGTTTAACCTGGGATATGTATGCAGCATTCATCTGATTGTTCGGTAGAATCACTCCATTTATTATATTGAGTGAAACTACCGAACAACCAGACCACCCAGGAATAAGTGTGCCTCCAATTACAGTTTGCAACAATGTTGCAAACGGGTAATTGGCAATCAGTGTAATGTATTCTTTGTCCTCTGGGTGGCCGCCATTCGGGAAACAAACACGTGGCGGCGGCCATCTTAAACTACCGAACAGCGGTGTTTTGCCGTCGAGTGTCTGGAACTAAAATCGGACACTTGACTAGGCAAACACCGCTGAGACCTCCATACTTCCAGAAATTCGTATGGAAACTACCGAATGACCCGCCGTTCGGTAGAAAGAACCCCATAAACAAGGGAATTCATTCAAACCCTGTCCAGGCTCTATAACACAGGCAATTCGCCTGTTTTCATTCCCTTGTTTGTGACCGACCGCAGGGCCAAAATGCATGGAACTGTTTTCGGATACTTTACCCATGCGGTCGGTCAAATCTTTGGAACCCCATATCTCACGAACCATTCATCCGAATGACTTGAATTTTGGATATGTTGTCCCCCTGAATAAGGGCTATCCAGCGATGCTGGATTTAAAGGTGTACCCCCGGGTTTTGGGGTACATCCAGAACTTGGCTGAAAAAGTGTACCGGATAATTGAGTTTAATGTTATCTGAGGGGAGGGGATGTGTGGGCTGAACCATGTATGTGATTGGATATTTTATGCCTCCCCCTGGGTGTGGACTGTATGTGTATTATTGTAATAAAAGCCAGGCTGGATGAGCCAGTCCAGAGTTCCTGTTTTAACCTCAAAGTGATGTGTCGTCTCATTATTGGGGGAAGGATTTATTGTATGCTGTTCCAGTTGACTGCTAGGGGTACAAGCCTATTCGTATGGTTCCTATTCAATGGTCTACAGCATTCATACGCTTGGGAGAATTTAAAGGTTTCTTGGATTCGGTGATTATGGTGTCTGCCAGAGTGCTTGGAGTCCTCAGGAAGCACTAGGAGCATCCTTTAACGGAGGTACCAAGTCGGGGTGCCAGGTGATCCGTTACAAGCACATTAACATAGAGATAAAAACACCAGAAACAAAAAAATCAGGAATCTATAAAAGGCTTCTCCCAACTATCTATTTCCTCTTTCTTTGCTGCTCCGCAGACAGTACAGGTCAAAGTACCACTGTCTCCTGTTATATATGGGTGGTTGTGGATATTTTACTGTATTTATATGTTTATTACTGTATTGATTTATTTGTTTAGAGGGTATTTTTGCATCTACCTTCTTAGTGCTCTAGTGATTGATTGATTTATTTAGCTATACTGTATTTTCTACACCTACCTGCTTTGTGCTATAGGGATTGATTTATTTAGCTATACTGTATTTTCTGCATCTACCTTCTAGGTGCTCTAGTGATTGATTTATTTAGCTATCTGTATTTTCTTCACCTACCTGCTTAGTGCTGTAGTGATTGCATGATTGATTTACTCTGTTTTTCTGCATCTACCTTCTCATGGCTGCAGGGATTTATTTGTTTAGAATGTGTTTACCTCCCTACTGCCATTATGATTTATTTACTTAGATTGTATTTTTCTGTCCCTACTTTTTTGCTGTAGGGATGTATTTTCTCTTATGATTTTTCTGCATTTTCCTGTTTTGGGCACCCCTGTGTGGGGATCCTTTTTTTCTTGGGTTTGGGGGGGGGGGTTCCCTTCCTCCCTCTACCTTTTCTGGGTGGCTTTGCCCCCTTCACTTTTCGTCCATTTTGCGGCCGCTGGAAAGCGGTCCTCCGACCGCTTTCCATTGCCGACCGCCGGGACCCCGGAGTAAAACTCCGGTGGTCCCATGTGTTGGATCCCGCCTGCCCGCTAAGTCCGCCGAGCGAGATCCTCTGCTTCCCATGCAGTGCTAGGGCCCCGAGCATCCACTTCCCCGCGACCGCGTGGTCGGGTGGGGGTGGGGCCGGCCAGTTACCAGACTTTCCGCATTAGTTCCGTCAATGGCAGGCACATGTGCTGTAGCTTTGACTGGGACTCAGCTATGACTTGGGCGCATTGCACCCTCAGGCTGTCCTGGCTTTGTGCCCCATGTGGCTGGCAGGTTAGGCTACTGGGGACCATAGTGGATGATATAGATCACAGGCATGCTATATAGAGCTGTGCACAACCCCAAGGGTTACAGGCACAACTGGCAGTGTTACCACTTATACTCATCCCCCCCCTTTTTGTTTGTTCAGATGATTGCTTGCAGCGCTCTGTTATATCATATTGACCAATGGAGCACCTCTTGTGAGGTAACTCAGTTGGTGAGTTCCCTGACTACAGGTGTACTCATTATGCAAGTTCACTATTTACGGAGTGTCAGACACTATTTAACTGAAGTGCGTTATCTACAGTTACACAATGGAATGCTTGGTACAGTCACACAGAAGAATGCCATCTACAGTTACACAGTAGAAGGCTATGTACAGTTACACAGAAGAATGCTATGTACAGTTTCACAGAAGAATGCTATGTACAGTTACACAGTAGAAGGCTATGTACAGTTACACAGAAGAATGCTATGTACAGTTACATAGAAGAAGGCTATGTACAGTTACATAGAAGAATGCTATGTACAGTTACATAGAAGAAGACTATGTACAGTTACACAGAAGAATGCTATGTACAGTTACATGGAAGTATGCTATGTACAGTTACACAGAAGAAGGCTATGTACAGTTACACAGTAATAGACTATGTACAGTTACATAGAAGAATGTTATGTACAGTTACACAGAAGAATGTTATGTACTGTTACACAGAAGAGTGTTATGTACAAATACACAGAAGAATGTACGTACAGTTACACGGAAGAGTTGTACGTACAGTTACACGGAAGAGTGTTACAGACAGTTACACAGAAGAGTGTTATGTACATTTACACAGAAGAGTGTTATGTACAAATACACAGAAGAATGTACGTACAGTTACACGGAAGAGTTGTACGTACAGTTACACGGAAGAGTGTTACAGACAGTTACACAGAAGAGTGTTATGTACATTTACACAGAAGAATGTTATGTACAGTTACACAGAAGAATGTTATGTACAGTTACACAGAAGAATGTTATCTATGGTTACACAGAAGAACGTATTGTATGTTTACACAGAAGGATGTTATGTACGGATGCACAGAAGAGTGTTATGTACAGTTACACAGAAGAAGGTTACATACAGTTACACAGAAGTGTGTTAATTACAGTTACACAGAAGTGTGTTATGTGCTATTAATCTGAAGAAGTGTTATGTACATCTTATCTGAAGAGCGAAAGGTACATTTTATCGGAGAATGGAATGCGCAGTTCCTCACCTGTACATCTCTGAAGGTCCTGACTTGTCTGTGCCCCAGGACTTGGCCGGCTTTGTCCGTGCCTTACTGATTGGCCTGCTCTGCCTGTGCCCCATTGATTGGCCTGCTTAGTCTGTGCCCCATTGATTGGCCTGCTTTGTCTGTGCCCCATTGATCTGGCCTGTGCTGTCTGTGCCAGAATGTCTTCATGCCAAGCCTACTGCCACATACTCACGCTTGTGCATTGCATGCGCTGCCCAACTTGCCTCGGTCACTATATGGGGAGCTGCCCCTATCTCCCTGCCAGTGACTCTTGTCCTCTATACTCCTTGAAGTCGCTTTGCCTGGGACCGCTGCACAGGAGAACCCTTATCCGGGTTAACAGCGCAGACAATGACTACTATGGCAGTGACCGCCTCTGTGGAATTAGGCTTCAGCTAGGGTCCTCCCTTAAGCTTATCAGGAGCGTAACGCTAGAGGGCCCACCTTTAAAATGGCAGACGTCTTGAACGAGTCAGACTCTCCTGGAGGAGAGCAGGCAAGGGCACATAAGCGCTACTGGAAGGGTGAAGTCCCTGAACCAGTGACTTGAATGAGTCAGACTCTCCTTGAGGAGAGCAGGCAAGTGCGCATGAGCACTACTGGAAGGGTGAATGCCCTGAACCAGGCTCCCGGAAAGATAAGACTCTGAGGAGTGACTAACCCCTCTGCAGTCAGCCAGACGGCCCTGCCTATATGGCGCGGGGGAGGCGATGACCACCGGATGCGGCAGTGACCACCTTCTTAAAAAGGCAGCCGACTTGGAGGAGTCAGACTCTCTGAGTGGAGAGCAGTCAAGGGCGCATAAGCACTATGGGTAGGATGAAGGCTCGGAACCAGACGCCCGGAAAGATTAGACTCCGGAGAAGTGTCTAGCCCTGGTATGATCGACCTTGATGGCCAGACGACACTGCCTATGTGGCGCAGGGGTGAAGGTCCCCGTAAACCCCCCACCATGGCCGCCCTAGCTGAATGGCGGGCAGACCAGTTCCCCTCGGAGGGAGAGGACGATGGGGGTGTGGATTACGATGCCTAGTGGCACCATGAGATGTAGAACAAAGTCCACTACAGGGGCCCCGACGACCTTGGAAGAAGAGGTCGTCTCGTGGATCGACCCTGTTCGACCCTCGATCCATTGCTCACCTGTTTTCTTTGGAATGATCTCTGCCCGATCACCTAGCACCATCGGTGCGTTTCTGGGCCCGTAGACCGCTGGCTTGAGAAGCCCGCAGGATAATTCAAGCGGTATTCCCAGCCGGGCTCCCGAACAAAGTAGCCGCAAACCCAGACTTAGACCCCGATGGGGCACTGCGGTTTTGCTGGTTAAGCACCTGTCTAGTATTCAGGAGATCCTGAGTGCGGCCCACTGCAGTGCCTATACTATTAAGTCTGCACTGGAAAGCCGATTGTTCTCCGCTACACGAGTGAGTTGTGCTAGCGGAACATACGAGGAAGTATAAGAGCTGTCCTTTTTTACATGGAAGTACTTCACGGAGACTTATCCCAGCTCCAACCCGTACCTTTTTATAGGGGATTGGACCCTTGACCCGGAATTTCACACTTGCCTCCACTTTCAGATGACATCCCAGACGGGGCCCCGAGTCTGGGGTGGCAGACGACCCTATCCTAAACGCAGTTTGGACCGCTGGAGGTGTTTGGGATAAAGGGATCTGAGCCCCTCGGAGTCCCGGCACGAGTCTAAGATTGAACGTATATTCATTAGTTACTGTGAATTAGACGCGGCCCTCAAGGAACTTCTAGGGACCGCAGGGCCCAGTTCTGGTAAGGTGGCCTCTATTTTCTCCCTGGTGAGATAGGTATCTTGTGCACCAGTCATTTGAGCGACAATACAACCTGGTTGGGAGGAATTGAGGACATTCAGGAATACCAGAACTATCTGATGAGATCTTTCTCGTTTTCCACGCGTTGGGACCTGGATGCGACTCTTCATCGATATAGGTCATCTTGCTGTACAGTCTACCTGGACGGGCTTGCCGGACCCCCTGCAAGGTACCTCCCAGACCGAAAGGTCAGACGCTCCCTGCGTTTTCCCTTGTTAGAGTCCCTGGATTTTGTTTTTTTCAACCAGGGAAATATCGACCTCCTCTACATCTCAAGGAGTGGAGTCCTGGAGGGCGGATTGGACGCAAGGGGGTGACCCCTATGCTCTCCTCTGCCCGAGTTCTCATACATATGGAATAGTTTTCTCTGGGAGGACCCGGCGTCAAGACTTTAGTCCACGGAGGATGACCCATCAGGCCCCAACCAGTTCGGCTGGATGACGGACCCGTTTGCTCAGCGATGGACGCTTCCCTCTAGGAGTGTTCGACACGGAGATGCGGACGAGTCTCCTCCGTTTGTTTGGTCTCAGGACCTTTCTACAGGTGCCTCGGTCTGCTGGTACTTTGGAATTATGATCTCCGTTTCGGCAGAGTCGAACCTAGTTCCTAGATTCCCTGGACCCTTGCTCATTTGATCTTGGGGATTGTGAGACTTTGGTCTGCATGGCGACCCTGACGTAGTTGGATCTCCTAATTTTGCTACCGCTTTTACAGGGTTTGGGTATTGTTCGGTCACTTTATTACCGGGGACTGCCATATTAATTAGATTAGGTAGCACGTACGACTGTTGTCGGCGGGCCTCGCTCTGCTTAGAATTCCCTTTATGATTCCTGAGGACGGGTATTCATCTCCCCAGGGGGTACAAGCATTTTTGTCATGCTCCTATGGTGGGTTCTGTCGGGTTTTGCCCATTCACTGATTCTGGATTTATTTCAGTTACCGTATATACTCGAGTATAAGCCGACCCGAATATAAGCCGAGGCCCCTAATTTTACCCCAAAAAACTGGGAAAACGTATTGACTCGAGTATAAGACTAGGGTGGGAAATGCAGCAGCTACTGGTAAATTTCTAAATAAAATTAGATCCTAAAAAAATGATATTAATTGAATATTTATTTACAGTGTGTGTATATAATGAATGCAGTGTGTGTGTATGAGTGCAGTGTGTATGAGTGCAGTGTGTATGAGTGCAGTGTGTGTGTATGAGTGCAGTGTGTGTATGAGTACAGTGTGTGTGAGTATGAGTGCAGTGTGTGCGTATGAGTGCAGTGTGTGTGCGTATATATTATTGAATATTTATTTCCAGTGTGTGTATATAATGAATGCAGTGTGTGTGTATGAGTGCAGTGTGTATGAGTGCAGTGTGTGTGTATGAGTGCAGTGTGTGTGTGAGTGCAGTGTGTGTGTGAGTGCAGTGTGTGTATGAGTGCAGTGTGTGTGTGAATGCAGTGTGTGTGAGTGCAGTGTGTGTATATGAATGAAGTGTGAGTGTGTGATGCAGTGTGTGATGCAGTGTGTGTTTGTGTATGTGTTGGTGGGGGTGGGCATTTGATATATAATTATGATTATTATTTTTTTATATTATTATTTTTTTATTATTATTATTTATTATTTAATTATTATTAATTTATTTTTTTTATTATCTTTTTTTTTTGTCCCCCCCTCCCTGCTTGCTAGCTGGCCAGGGAGGGGGGCTCCTTCCCTGGTGGTCCAGTGTCATTGGTAGTTCAGTGGGGGGAGAGGGGTGCTGGCAGAGCTGTACTTACCTTTCCTGCAGCTCCTGTCAGCTCTCTCCTCCTCCGCGCGGTCCGTGCAGCTCCCTCTGTCAGCTCACACTGTAAGTCTCGCGAGAGCCGCCTTACACTGGGAGCTGACCGAGGTGCTGAACGGACGGCGCGGAGGAGGAGAGAGCTGACAGGAGCTGCAGGAAAGGTAAGTACAGCTCTGCCAGCACCCCTCTCCCCCCGGTCTGTATTATGGCAATGTAAATTGCCATAATACAGACTCTGACTCGAGTATAAGCCGAGTTGGGGTCGGCTTATACTCGAGTATATACGGTATTATACCTTGTTTTTCTTTCAGATGGGTTCGGCGGTTCAGACCTTAGTTGTCTATCAGCCTTAGTGAGACCCGAGGGTCATATTCTTACTTTGGTAGCGCTCCCACCTTTAGGCGGTGTTCGACGTCACCGTTTGTTTAAATGGTTCTTCCCTTTTTCTCGTCCTTCATGTACCGCTTTGTTGTGGTTGGCATTGGCGGCCCATATAGGTTTTTTCGGTTCACTTCAGTCCGTAACACGGCGACTTCAGGTACCGACATGGCGGGCGTTTTTCTCCAACACATTGTACTCTTTCCTGCCGGTTACGAGGAGCTATCTTCATAGAGTTTAGATTGGTACGGCGGATCGTGTTTCTTTGGTTTTTGCTGTCCAAGCGTTAAAACAGCAAATATGAAGCCTCCTGTTATGCTATAAAATTGTAGATTATACTAGCTTTAGTGTAACTATAATCTTAATTTTATTAATGACAGGAGGCGAATATTTCCCTCCCAGTTTCTCCCTTCCCTTGTTGTTTGTTGGTTTGACTGACTTGTTGTTCATTAACCTGGTCTCCTGGGCTAGGTTGGTTATCTGGGGAAGTTGGGGTTTATCTGGGATACGGTACCGTCAGTATTTTATGATGGGGATTCAGGTTTTTTCACTATGTTTTCTCAGTACATTTCATTCGCTAATCAGTGTTTTCGACTCTGTTTATCTCGTTTCAGTTTAATGGTTTGGCTACAGTTCTTAGATCCGACTACTCTACAGGATAAAGGTCAAGGCTTCACCCACTGGTTCCACGGTTTCAAGTTCGCATGGCATTCATCGTTATGTTATGTTTGTTTCTTCTGTTATTGTATTTGTGGTGTATTGTTCATGTACTTTATTTGTCGCAGCGTGAAAGAGGAAATAGATAGTTGGGAGAAGCCTTTTATAGATTCCTGATTTTTTTGTTTCTGGTGTTTTTATCTCTATGTTAATGTGCTGCTGTGGAGTTCTAGTAAAGAGAGACTTTAGCAAATATTCGCCTCCTGTCATTAATACAATTAAGATTATAGTTACACTAAAGCTAGTATAATCTACAATTTTTACCAAATATTGGAAGGCTTGTCCTGAAGTTGTGTGAGGGCTTATGGACCTTTAAAAGGAACTTCCCGTTCCCTACCCTATCGTGATTGGCCTGACGAGCTGCTGTGCTACAAACTGACATTTCCTCTGCAGAATGCTGGTATCGTGCTCTCATTATCCGGGTTTATCAGGGTGTCTAACTACACCAGCTCCTGAGTGGCTCTGTTGCCCCGGTTCACTGTTCGCACGGTTGTGACAGCCTACCCGGTAGCACAATCTACACTCTGGCGGCAGATAGACGGCTGTTTCGGCACCTTCCAGGGACATCATTTGGGTCCTCTCCAGTGAACCGTAAGCTTACCTTGCTCACGCAGGCTTTCCGACCTACATGGGCACGGAGGCCACTGGATCAGCTCCTACCACACTTGACGGCGGACGGCGGGGGGGGCGCAATCACACGGACTCGACCACGGGGTTAGGTGATAGCGGACACAGAGACCTTATGGCTGGACAGAGCCTCTGTTTACTTTTGGTTTCTATCGCATAATTTGGCTGGTGGGAGGGGGGGTAGAAGGGGATGGGTTGTTCGGCGATGGAGGATTCCTTTTGGTCCCACGGGGGGTCACAAGCCAATACTCCCGTGGGGTCCCACGGTAACGGTTTTCCTCTATTAAACTGTCAGCTTAGCTGTTCCTACTCTCTAAGGCAGTTGATATTATTGACTTTGTTCTTAAGTTTCCATAAACTACTCAATTTTTCTTTGAAACATTCTCCTGCCTACACCTGCAGCATCTTTCTAGAAAGACGCTCTTCCTACTAGTATTGACTACATTGCTCACGATCATTCACTGCTCAAGGCGATGGCAACATCAAACATGGCATTCAAAAGTAAAACTATCGAGGGGAGAATAAATGTTTAAGGTATGTATCACTCTAGACATTTTTTTAAATTCTTTATTTTTGGTGCAATAGAGTTTACAAACAAGCCTGGGGTGCCGCAGCAACACACACTGGCGGATTAATGCAGACAAGGTCGTGACAATATACAATTGCACATTTTTTGTTATGACAGGTTGTTTATGTTAGTGAGGTTGTTGCAAAAAAAATAATTGTATCGGCAATTGTGAGATATCTTAGGAAAGAGTGACTAATTTACAGATTTTTAACCCCTTAAGGACACATGACATGTCTGACATGTCCTGATTCCCTTTTATTCCAGAAGTTTGGTCCTTAAGGGGTTAAACTGTGCCGTTAAATTATTAACATGCTTGAGAACATATGCTGAACTAAAGGTTGTGATAATGATAATTCAAGCCTAGTCACATGCAAGGTTGATTATGAGCATTTGCTTCAAATTTAAAAGTAAAATGCTTGAAGAGTTGTAACCAGTTAAGGCAAGCTGTGTCATAGGAAAGAGACATTTAAGAGTTAATAAGAATTTCCTAAAGACCTGACACTGAGTGCTAACATAACAAGATATGGCAACCCGCAGAGGCAATATACATAAAAAATTTATGTGAATGCAATCAACATTATATCACGCTGGTAATGTATATAACTGGCTGATACCCTGGTTACACTTGATCTTGTGTGAGTCTGCTTATGGCGTTTAGCCTATGCCGCTTAGAGTCCATGTATAGTGATTTCGCCTGGTACCAGTATCTGTTTCCCGCTCCTTCGCTTTCCGTGTGTGGTGTAGAGGCTTAACAGGTTGTGACCTCCATGTGCCTTCGGGCTTGTGCGCCATGCGGCTTAAGGAGACTGTCTCTGGGTCGCGCTGCTCCCGCCGGGGGAGTCTGGAGTTCTGTGGTCGAGGTGGGTAGAGATGTCCACGCTGTAGGGCTAGACGGTAGCGCTTTATCCGCCACTGTGGCTTCTTGTGCCTTCTCCTTTTGGTGGTCGTGCGGGGGGCGGGGGGGGGGTTTCTTGCCACTTTGTTTTACAGGATGACCCCCGGGACCTGTTGGGCTTCTCGCCGGCTTATATTGTGGCTCTCTGGGTTGCTCTTCCTTAGGAGATCGGTATGGTGTCGCTGCAAGACGGGCTTCCAACTTGGCCCAGAAGGATGTCATAGAGAGTCGCATATATGCATATGGGGATATCTCGGTGGTACTTAAAGCTAGACTTAGCAATAAACAGTTGATCCCAGATTTTGTCATAGCACTTGGTATTTATAGGGATGTGTTGTGTTCAGTGTACCCACATAGGAGGGAAGAGTTGGACCTTTATATGTCTTTTTATGACTACCACCGGTCGTTTTCAGTTAGGGCATCGGCAGCTCTGGCCCAGTGCAATGTCAAGAGGGATTGGAGCCAAATGGACACTGAGCTGTTCCTTAGACACTTCGCTGGGCTAAGAACACCAGCTTGTGCAATTTGTGCTTCAACTGCGCATTCCGCTAATTTCTGTCCCATTGCACCGGACATCGCCCCTTACACGGCCACCCCAGGCACTACAAAGGTTGGAAAACAGGGCATGGATAAAATGGGCCACCCGCTAGTATACCTTGGAAAATCGCAAATTTGCAATAATTTTAATGACGGTTCATGTGGTTATAGTGCCTCATGTTTGCTCTCACTGTTTCAGGGCACATGCGGAAGCCATGTTCCCTAATAAAATGCATCATAAGCCTTATTTGACCTCGGTTAATGTTGGTGTTCTAGCTCATCTGCTTTCCACTTATCCTTCTAGACACCTTGTTGAGTTTTTGATAACAGGTTTTACCCAGGGTTTCCACACAGGCCTTATTCCCATGCCAATGGGAACTTTGGAGTAGAGTGTAGCAACCTGCAACCAGCCATGGCTGGTTAGTAGAGGTGTTATTATGGCTGGAACTGGAGCAAGTTCCAAAGAGCCTCCTTTATCTAGCTGGAGGACAAATCCTATTGGCCTAGTCAGGGCCGGCCTTAGGCCTTTAGGCGCCCTGTGCCAAAAATATTCACAGCGCCCCTCCATGGTCACATGCCCTCATCCATCTTGTAAAAAGTGCTAAGCCTCCATTACATAGGTGTTACGTATTAATGTGATTTCTGGGCATATCATGCATATACACGTATATTAATACATTTGTAAATGTTATAGGCGTAATAACACATATAATAATAATAATAATACACCCATATTAATATACATGTATATTTAAATATTACTCTCAGAAATCATGTTAAATTGTACTTATTATGGTACACACAATTTCTGGTATTTTTAACCCCTTAAGGACACATGACATGTGTGACATGTCATGATTCCCTTTTATTCCAGAAGTTTGGTCTTAATGTGTTAAAGAGCAGAACATTCTATATATATATGGGCTAGAAGAGTTCCTCCCACATGTATAGATTTGCATTAGGAGTAAAAAAAATTTCTAACAAGAGTGTCCTGGCTCCCTGACGTTGCCATGCCATTATGTTGTGTGTGGAATAGGGATGCAGTGTGTGTAGGGAAAAAAGTGTGGTGTGGGATAGCGATGTAGTGTGTGTGTGTGTATAGGGGATTTAGTGTGTATGTGAATAGGTTATGTAGTGTGTGTGTGTGTGTGTGTGTAAAGGGGATGTAGTGTGTATGTGTGTAGGAAACAGTGTGTGTATACGGTATGTAGTGTGTGTGTAAGGGGGATGTAGTGTGTATGTGTTTAGGGAACATAGTGTGTGTGTATAGGGAATGTAGTGTGTATGGGTGCAAGTTCCGTAGTGTGTATGTATAGGGAGCATAGCGTGTCTGTACATTTTGTAGTGTTTGTGATTTATCTAGTGTGTATGTGTGTAGAGAACATAGTGTGTTTATAGGGGGCATTGTGTGAGTAGATTATGTAGTGTGTGTGTGTGTGTGTGAGTAGATTAAGTAGTGTGTGAGTAGATTATGTAGTGTGTGTGTGAGTAGATTATGTAGTGTGTGTGTAGATTACGTGGTTTGTGTGTGTGTGTGTGTAGATTATGTAGTGTGTGTGTGTGTAGATTATGTAGTGTGTGAGTAGATTATGTAGTATGTTTGTAGATTATGTAGTGTGTGTGTGAGTAGATTATGTAGTGTGTGTGTAGATTACGTGGTTTGTGTGTGTGTGTGTGTGTGTGTGTGTGTAGATTATGTAGTGTGTGTGTGAGTAGATTATGTAGTGTGTGTGTTTGGATTATGTGGTTTGTGTGTGTGTGTGTGTAGATTATGTTGTGTGTGTGAGTAGATTATGTAGTGTGTGAGTAGCTTATGTAGTGTGTGTGTGTGTGTTATGGAGTGTGTGCAGTTAACACAGTAAGGGTGGGATAGTGATGATTTGTGGGTAGGGGGTGACATAAGGCTTTAATTTAGGAGGTGGGAGAGCAATTTTAGGTTTTGTTTTCTTAAATTAATTAATGTTGATTCCCCCCTTCTGCCCCCCTCCCTCTTGCATACCTTTGGGCAGGGATGGGAGAATACCGATTACCTAGTGGTCCAGCGGTCTCTGCCAGCTCTTGAAGTTCTGCACCTTGCAGAACAGGAGCCCTCCTCTCGCGAGCTCCGCGTTGATAGTATGAGAGCGTTGCCGCGGCAACACTCCAAATCCGAGCTCGCGAGAGGAGGGCAGAATCAAAACGCTCACTGCTCGCTCCCATCATCCAAACAACGGGCCGGTGAGGGAGGTCCTCAATAACCTCACCGGCCAATACCAAAGCAGAGCGCACTCTGTAAGGGCCGGCCAGGGCGCAATCTTTCACCCACCAGGGCGCTCTGAGGTAAGGCAGGACCTGGTTGTGCGAGCTGTGTTGGTTGCCCGGCGCCCCTGTTGGAATGGCGCCCTGTGCGGCCGCACAGCTCGCAGACCCCTAAGGCCGGCCCTGGGCCTAGTCACCGGTAAAACCTCAGTTAAGCAGAGACTGATCACAGAGCTCTCGCCTCCACACTCCTCGGTGGTCCCTAGCCTTAACTCACTGATTCCCTCAGAAGAGTTCTCACTGCAGTACACAACAATTAACAATAGATGCTATCATGACAGCTGGTATTGGGGCCTGACTTATCAAGACCAACATTGTCAATGCCTTTAATTATTACTTTTTCACTAGGCTTAACTTCAGGTTGAAGAATTTTTGACACTTTCACAGTGTCACAGTTCTCACCGTGACATCCAGACGGCCAGAAAAGGTCACCCCAGAAGTGCCCAACAGGGGATTTGAACCTCAGTGCTATATGGTTCTAAGCCTGTGTTCCTACCTCTGAGCCTTTGGCCTGAAACTTAGCCCTGCCATGTCTCCAGCACTGGGGGTTGGACTTTACCTGTGACTGCTCCTGTCACTCATGGTCTACCTGTAGCTGATCGCTAATTAGCCAGTTATAAGACACTGCCTCTCCCTGAGGGCAGTGTCAGTTCATTGACTCTGGTTCCTGTGTTTGTATTTGTGATCCAGTGTTCTCCAGTTGGCTCCTGACCTTGGCTTTTGTATTGTGTATCCTGACTTCTGGCATACTCTGACTTTTGCTTACCCTCTTTTATCCTGACTTCTGGCACCCTCTGACCTTTGGATTACCCACGACGATTCTCCTGCTTGTGTCTTTACCTGTACTGCGACTTGGAGCAATATCCTGCACAGCTCCCTGTGCACAGATTCACAGGCCAGGTGAAGTCTTACCTGACCACCTTGGCCTGTGTTTAATTGCAAGGGTGAGCACATATCTCTGCCTACCGGACTCCCAAACAAGGTAAGCCGTGACAAGCGGAAACCCTGTGTTCAGGGGCGGACTGAGAACCCTCAGGGCCCCCAGGCAAAATAAATCAAGGGCCCCCTTACAGGCCCCACCCATACTCCACAGCAAGCGCCACCCTTGTCCCGCCTCCATGCACCGCCTCCAGCCACACCCTACACAATCTTTAGACACAAGGAACAAAAGTGCAATAATCCCTTCGAGGCCCCAGTAGAGACTACAATTGAGGGCGAATGGGCCATGTAGGGGGGGTCTTTCTAACAGAGGCCATCTCAGCATCCCTGCTGGAAACAGTCGCCTGCAGGCCCCAGTAGAGACTACAATTGAGGGCTAATTGGCCATGGAGGGGGGGGTCATTCTAGCAGAGGCTATCTCAGTGTCCTTTAGAGAGTGTGTTAGAAAGAATCTCCTCCAGGCCCCATTAGAGACTACAATGGAGTCTAATGGGGCCTGGAGGGGGGTCTCTCCAACACTCTGGTTCCTATTCACAATATAGCAACACAACATAGCTCGCTGATACCTAGGCCAAGTTGGCTCCTCTTACCTTAATTACTGTTGCTGGCTGGCAGTCTGTGGGCTTGCTGGAAGGCTGTGGGCTTACTGGCTGCGGCTGGCAGGCTGTGGGCTTGCTGGCTACTGCCGGCAGGCTGTGGGCTTGCTGGCTGCAGCTGGCAGGCTGTGGGCTTGCTGGCTGTGGCTGGCAGGCTGTGGGCTTGCTGGCTGTAAGCCTGTGGCTTGCTGTAGGCCTGTGGGCTGGCTACTGGCCTGTAGGCTAACTGGTGGCCTGTGGGCTGGCTGGCTGGCTGGCTACTGGCCAGCCTGTGGGCTGGCTGGCCGGCCTTTGGGCTGGCTGGCTGGCCGGCCTGTGGTCTGGCTGGCTGGCCTGTGGGCTGGTTGGCTGGCCTGTGGGCTGGCTGGTTGGCCTGTGGGCTGGCTGGCTTGCTGGCTACTGGGGCACTTGTACATTATTTAAAGAAATAATCCATGCACAATAACCACTACTGCTCTGTGTAATGGTTATGGTGCCAGGAGGGCCGGGCCGCCCTCCCAGAGTAAGTAGTCAAACCGTTTAAGAACAGTTTGACAACTTACCTGGGGTCTGCTGGGATATGAGGCTGTAGTAGGGTATAGGAGCAGTGGTGCAATGTGTGAGGGGTGCAGTGTGTGAGAAAAAGGTTCAGTGTGTGTGAGGGGGTGTAGTGTGTGAATGTTTAGGGTGTGTGGGGCAATGAGTGTATGAGGGGGCTGTGTATGTGTGTGGCAATGTTAGTATGGGGGGCGGTGTGTGTATGGGTGGCCAGTGAATGTGTGTGTGAGGCAATGTGTGTAAATGTGTATGGTGTGTGTGGGGGCAGTGTGTGTGTATGGGGGGCAGTGTGTGAATGTGTATGGTGTGTGGGGGCAGTGTGTGAATGTGTATGGTGTGTGTGTGTGGGGGCAGTGTGTTTATGGGGCTAGAGTTCACTCTCACCACTGCAACCACCAGGAATCCCTGGTGGTCACAGTGTTGAGAGTGAACTCTAGCCCGTAGCTCCAGGGCTAGAGTTTACCCTCGCAAGAGCCATAACGTTGCCGTGGTAATCGCGGCAACGCTCTGTGCTCGCGCGAGAAGGACCCAGAGGAGCTGCAGGCTGAGCTCCTGGGTCCTCTCTTCCTCCCTCCCCTGCCGGCTGCCCGCACGGTGCCTGCACACAGGGGAGGGGTGGAGCAATTGCCCCGTTGCCCCCCTGGATCCACCAGTGATATATACAGTAGACTGGTGCACCTGCCCAGGATCAGAGCCGGTGCAAGGATTTTTGCCGCTGTAGACAAAATAAAAATTTGCCGCCCCCCCCATGTGACATAAGAATGCCCCACCCATATGACCTGCCGTATGAACTAACGCCAGTGCTGCACACAGTGTGTGTTAAAATTTTTTGGGGCCCCTTACACAGCTCAAGGTCTGGGCCCCAGGGCCTGACGGTGAGTATGCCTATAAGGCCCACTCATAAGTCCACTTATATGTTCCACCCACCCATGAGTTCGCTCACAAGGAAGTGGAGTGTGTAGGGGATGTGTTATGTGTTATTGTAGAGGATCAAATATGTGTGCTTATGATATGTAGTGTATAGGGATACCAGTTTGTGTAGGTGATGCAGTGTGTTTGTGTGTAGTGGAAGCAGTGTGCATTTGTGTATAAGGGATGTATTGTGTGTTTCTGGTTGTGTGTAAGGGATGCATTGTCTGAATCTGTGTTTGTATGCATAAGGGATGCAAGGTGTGTGTCTGTATGTGTGTGCATTGAGTGTAAGAGTTGCATTGTGTTTCTGTGTGTATGTAAGAAAAGCAGTGTGTGTTTGCATGTGTGTGTAAGGGTTTGCGTTGTGTGTTTCTGTGTATGTGTGCAAAGGATGCATTGTCTTTGTGTGTAAGGGTTGCATTGTGTGTGTGTGTGTAATGGATGCATTGTGTGTTTCTCTGTGTGTAAGAGAAGCATGTTGTGTTTCTGTGTGTGTAGGGTTCCATTGTGTGTGTGTGTGCACGTAGTGTGAAAGAGCTCCCTGTCTTGCCCCCTGTCCTATAGAGCTGTCCCTTCTGTCCCTTAGAGCTCTCCCCTGCCCCTTAGTGGTCTCTCCTCTCCCCCACCCACCCAACCTGTGCTCTCCTCACCCCCCCTGTGTTCTTCTTACCCCCGTCCTCCTTGTGTTCTTCTTACTTCCCCCCCTTGATCTTCTTCCCCCCCCCTTGTTCTTCGTACTCCCCCACCTGTTCTTCTTATCCCCCTTCTTCTTCTTATCTCTCCTCCTTCTTACTCCCCCTTCCCCTCTTCTTACTCCCCCCTCTTCTTACTCACCCCTCCCCCTCTTCTTACCCCCTTTCTTACTAACCCCGTCTTCTTACTCCTCCCTCTTCTTACTCCCCCTCCCCCTCTTCTTACCCCCCTCTTCTTACTCCCCCCTCCCCCTCTTCTTACCCCTTCTTACTCCTCCCTCTTCTTACTCCTCCCTCCCTCTCTTCTTACCCCCTTCTTCTTACCCCCCTCTTCTTACCCCCTCCCCCTCTTCTTACTTCCCCCTCCCCCTCTTCTTCCCCCCTCTTCTTACTCCCCCCTCCCCTTCTTCTTACCCCCTCTTTTTACTCCCCCACCCCCTCTTCTTACTCCCCCCTCCCCCTCTTCTTACCCCCCTCTTCTTACTCCCCCCTCCCCCTCTTCTTTCCCCCTCCTCTTCTTGCCCCCTTCTTACTCCCCCCTCTTCTTACTCCTCCCTCTTCTTACTCCCCCCTCCCCCTCTTCTTACCCCACTTCTTCTTACCCCCCCCTCCCCCTCTTCTTACCCCTTCTTACTCCCCCTCCCCCTCTTCTTGCTCCCCCTCCCTCTCTTCTTACCCCCCTTCTTACTCCCCCCTTCTTACTCCCCCCTCCCCCTCTTCTTAACCCCCTTCTTACTCCCCCCCTCTTCTTACTCCCCACTCCCTCTCTTCTTACCCCCTCCCCCTCTTCTTACTTTCCCCTCCCCCTCTTCTTACCCCCCTCTTCTTACTCCACCCTCCCCTTCTTCTTACCCCTCTCTTCTTACTCCCCCCTCCCCCTCTTCTTACTCCCCCTCTTCTTACTCCCCCCTCCCCCTCTTCTTACCCCTCTTCTTACTTCCCCCTCCCTCTCTTCTTGCCCCCTTCTTACTCCCTCCCTCTTCTTACTACCCCCTCCCCCTCTTCTTCCTCCCCCTCCCTCTCTTCTTACTCCCACCTCTTCTTACTCCCCCCCTCTTCTTACTCCTCCCTACCCCTCTTCTTACTCCCCCCTACCCCTCTTCTTACTCCCCCCTCTTCTTACTCCCCCTCCCTCTCTTCTTACCCCCTTCTTACTCCCCCCCTCTTCTTACTCCCCCTCCCCTCTTCTTACTCCCCCCTCCCTCTCTTCTTACTCCCCCTCCCTCTCTTCTTACTCCTCCCTCTTCTTACTCCCCCCTCCCTTTCTTCTTACTCCCACCTCTTCTTACTACTCCCTCTTCTTACTCCCCCTCCCTCTCTTCTTACCCCCTCTTCTTACTCCCCCCTCCCCCTCTTCGTACTTCCCCCCTCCCCCTCTTCTTACTCCCTCCCCCCTCTTCTTACTTCCCCCTCCCCCTCTTCTTACCCCTCTTCTTACTCCCCCCTCCCCCTCATCTTACTCCCCCCTCCCCTTCTTCTTACTCCCCTTCTTACTCCCCCCCTCTTCTTACTCCCCCCTCCCTCTCTTCTTACCCCCTTCTTACTCCACCCTCTTCTTACTCCCCCCTCTTCTTACTCCCCCCTCCCTCTCTTCTTACTCCCACCTCTTCTTACTCCCCCTCCCTCTTCTTACCCCCCTCTTCTTACTCCCCCTCCCCTTCTTCTTACCTCCCCTCTTCTTACTCCCCCCCTTCTTACCCCCCCTTCTTACCCCCCCTTCTTACTCCCCCTTCTTACTCCCCCTTCTTACTCCCCCCTCTTCTTACTCCCCCCTCGCTCTCTTCTTACCCCCTTCTTACTCCCCCCTCCCCCTCTTCTTACTCCCCCCTCTTCTTACTCCCCCCTCCCCCTCTTCTTACTCCCCCCTCTTCTTACTCCCCCCTCCCTCTTCTTACTCCCCCTCCCCTTCTTCTTACCCCCCTCTTCTTACTCCCCCCTCCCCCTCTTCTTACCCCCTCTTCTTACTCCCCCCTCTTCTTACCCCCCTCTTCTTACTCCCCCCTCTTCTTACTCCTTCTTACTCCCACCCTCTTCTTACTCCCCCTTCTTACTCCCTCCGTATTCTTACTCCCCCTCCCTCTCTTCTTACCCCCCTTCTTACTCCCCTCCCCCCTCTTCTTACTCCCCCCTCCCCCTCTTCTTACTCCCCCCTCCCCCTCTTCTTACTCCCACCTCCCTCTCTTCTTACTCCCACCTCTTCTTACTCCACCCTCCCTCTCTTCTTACCCCCCTCTTCTTACTCCCCCCTCCCCCTCTTCTTACCCCCCTCTTCTTACCCCCCCTCCCCCTCTTCGTAACACCTCCCCCCTCTTCTTACTCCACCCTTCCTCTTTTTACTCCCCCATCCCCCTCTTCTTACTCCCTTCTTACTCCCCCCTCCCTCTCTTCTTACTCCCCCCTCCCCCTCTTCTTACCTCCCTCTTCTTACTCCCACTCTTCTTAACCCCCTCCCCCCTCTTCTTACTCCCCCTTCCTCTTTTTACTCCCCCTTCTTACTCCCCCCTCCCCCTCTTCTTACCCCCTTCTTACTCCCCCCTCTTCTTACCCCCTTCTTACTCCCCCCTCTTCTTACCCCCTTCTTACTCCCCCACCTCTCTTCTTACCCCCTCCCCTGTAGCGTGGCCGAGCTGCTCTCTGGTCCGCGGTGCCCGGCTGGAGTGATAGGAAGGTGCACACTGAGTGTGCACTTCCTGTCAGTCCGACCGGGTACAGGAAACAGAAACTCCGCACGGAACAGGCTGTGGGCTTGCTGGCTGCAGCTGGCAGGCTGTGGGCTTGCTGGCTGTGGCTGGCAGGCTGTGGGCTTGCTGGCTGTAAGCCTGTGGCTTGCTGTAGGCCTGTGGGCTGGCTACTGGCCTGTAGGCTAACTGGTGGCCTGTGGGCTGGCTGGCTGGCTGGCTACTGGCCAGCCTG
Organism: Pelobates fuscus; assembly: GCF_036172605.1. Lineage (NCBI taxonomy): Eukaryota > Metazoa > Chordata > Amphibia > Anura > Pelobatidae > Pelobates > Pelobates fuscus. The sequence continues at coordinate 61,192,579 of NC_086324.1, read as the reverse complement.
TGGGCTGGCTGGCCGGCCTTTGGGCTGGCTGGCTGGCCGGCCTGTGGTCTGGCTGGCTGGCCTGTGGGCTGGTTGGCTGGCCTGTGGGCTGGCTGGTTGGCCTGTGGGCTGGCTGGCTTGCTGGCTACTGGGGCACTTGTACATTATTTAAAGAAATAATCCATGCACAATAACCACTACTGCTCTGTGTAATGGTTATGGTGCCAGGAGGGCCGGGCCGCCCTCCCAGAGTAAGTAGTCAAACCGTTTAAGAACAGTTTGACAACTTACCTGGGGTCTGCTGGGATATGAGGCTGTAGTAGGGTATAGGAGCAGTGGTGCAATGTGTGAGGGGTGCAGTGTGTGAGAAAAAGGTTCAGTGTGTGTGAGGGGGTGTAGTGTGTGAATGTTTAGGGTGTGTGGGGCAATGTGTGTATGAGGGGGCTGTGTATGTGTGTGGCAATGTTAGTATGGGGGGCGGTGTGTGTATGGGTGGCCAGTGAATGTGTGTGTGAGGCAATGTGTGTAAATGTGTATGGTGTGTGTGGGGGCAGTGTGTGTGTATGGGGGGCAGTGTGTGAATGTGTATGGTGTGTGGGGGCAGTGTGTGAATGTGTATGGTGTGTGTGTGTGGGGGCAGTGTGTTTATGGGGCTAGAGTTCACTCTCACCACTGCAACCACCAGGAATCCCTGGTGGTCACAGTGTTGAGAGTGAACTCTAGCCCGTAGCTCCAGGGCTAGAGTTTACCCTCGCAAGAGCCGTAACGTTGCCGTGGTAATCGCGGCAACGCTCTGTGCTCGCGCGAGAAGGACCCAGAGGAGCTGCAGGCTGAGCTCCTGGGTCCTCTCTTCCTCCCTCCCCTGCCGGCTGCCCGCACGGTGCCTGCACACAGGGGAGGGGAGGGGTGGAGCAATTGCCCCGTTGCCCCCCTGGATCCACCAGTGATATATACAGTAGACTGGTGCACCTGCCCAGGATCAGAGCCGGTGCAAGGATTTTTGCCGCTGTAGACAAAATAAAAATTTGCCGCCCCCCCCATGTGACATAAGAATGCCCCACCCATATGACCTGCCGTATGAACTAACGCCAGTGCTGCACACAGTGTGTGTTAACATTTTTTGGGGCCCCTTACACAGCTCAAGGTCTGGGCCCCAGGGCCTGACGGTGAGTATGCCTATAAGGCCCACTCATAAGTCCACTTATATGTTCCACCCACCCATGAGTTCGCTCACAAGGAAGTGGAGTGTGTAGGGGATGTGTTATGTGTTATTGTAGAGGATCAAATATGTGTGCTTATGATATGTAGTGTATAGGGATACCAGTTTGTGTAGGTGATGCAGTGTGTTTGTGTGTAGTGGAAGCAGTGTGCATTTGTGTATAAGGGATGTATTGTGTGTTTCTGGTTGTGTGTAAGGGATGCATTGTCTGAATCTGTGTTTGTATGCATAAGGGATGCAAGGTGTGTGTCTGTATGTGTGTGCATTGAGTGTAAGAGTTGCATTGTGTTTCTGTGTGTATGTAAGAAAAGCAGTGTGTGTTTGCATGTGTGTGTAAGGGTTTGCGTTGTGTGTTTCTGTGTATGTGTGCAAAGGATGCATTGTCTTTGTGTATAAGGGTTGCATTGTGTGTGTGTGTGTAATGGATGCATTGTGTGTTTCTCTGTGTGTAAGAGAAGCATGTTGTGTTTCTGTGTGTGTAGGGTTCCATTGTGTGTGTGTGTGCACGTAGTGTGAAAGAGCTCCCTGTCTTGCCCCCTGTCCTATAGAGCTGTCCCTTCTGTCCCTTAGAGCTCTCCCCTGCCCCTTAGTGGTCTCTCCTCTCCCCCACCCACCCAACCTGTGCTCTCCTCACCCCCCCTGTGTTCTTCTTACCCCCGTCCTCCTTGTGTTCTTCTTACTTCCCCCCCTTGATCTTCTTCCCCCCCCCTTGTTCTTCGTACTCCCCCACCTGTTCTTCTTATCCCCCTTCTTCTTCTTATCTCTCCTCCTTCTTACTCCCCCCTTCCCCTCTTCTTACTCCCCCCTCTTCTTACTCACCCCTCCCCCTCTTCTTACCCCCTTTCTTACTAACCCCCTCTTCTTACTCCTCCCTCTTCTTACTCCCCCCCCCTCTTCTTACCCCCCTCTTCTTACTCCCCCCTCCCCCTCTTCTTACCCCTTCTTACTCCTCCCTCTTCTTACTCCTCCCTCCCTCTCTTCTTACCCCCTTCTTCTTACCCCCCTCTTCTTACCCCCTCCCCCTCTTCTTACTTCCCCCTCCCCCTCTTCTTACCCCCTCTTCTTACTCCCCCCTCCCCTTCTTCTTACCCCCTCTTTTTACTCCCCCACCCCCTCTTCTTACTCCCCCCTCCCCCTCTTCTTACCCCCCTCTTCTTACTCCCCCCTCCCCCTCTTCTTTCCCCCTCCTCTTCTTGCCCCCTTCTTACTCCCCCCTCTTCTTACTCCTCCCTCTTCTTACTCCCCCCTCCCCCTCTTCTTACCCCACCTCTTCTTACCCCCCCTCCCCCTCTTCTTACCCCCTTCTTACTCCCCCTCCCCCTCTTCTTGCTCCCCCTCCCTCTCTTCTTACCCCCCTTCTTACTCCCCCCCTTCTAACTCCCCCCTCCCCCTCTTCTTAACCCCCTTCTTACTCCCCCCCTCTTCTTACTCCCCACTCCCTCTCTTCTTACCCCCTCCCCCTCTTCTTACTTTCCCCTCCCCCTCTTCTTACCCCCCTCTTCTTACTCCACCCTCCCCTTCTTCTTACCCCTCTCTTCTTACTCCCCCCTCCCCCTCTTCTTACTCCCCCTCTTCTTACTCCCCCCTCCCCCTCTTCTTACCCCTCTTCTTACTTCCCCCTCCCTCTCTTCTTGCCCCCTTCTTACTCCCCCCCTCTTCTTACTACCCCCTCCCCCTCTTCTTCCTCCCCCCTCCCTCTCTTCTTACTCCCACCTCTTCTTACTCCCCCCCTCTTCTTACTCCTCCCTACCCCTCTTCTTATTCCCCCCTCTTCTTACTCCCCCTCCCTCTCTTCTTACCCCCTTCTTACTCCCCCCTCTTCTTACTCCCCCTCCCCTCTTCTTACTCCCCCCTCCCTCTCTTCTTACTCCCCCTCCCTCTCTTCTTACTCCTCCCTCTTCTTACTCCCCCCTCCCTTTCTTCTTACTCCCACCTCTTCTTACTACTCCCTCTTCTTACTCCCCCTCCCTCTCTTCTTACCCCCTCTTCTTACTCCCCCCTCCCCCTCTTCGTACTTCCCCCCTCCCCCTCTTCTTACTCCCTCCCCCCTCTTCTTACTTCCCCCTCCCCCTCTTCTTACCCCCTCTTCTTACTCCCCCCTCCCCCTCATCTTACTCCCCCCTCCCCTTCTTCTTACTCCCCTTCTTACTCCCCCCCTCTTCTTACTCCCCCCTCCCTCTCTTCTTACCCCCTTCTTACTCCACCCTCTTCTTACTCCCCCCTCTTCTTACTCCCCCCTCCCTCTCTTCTTACTCCCACCTCTTCTTACTCCCCCCTCCCTCTTCTTACCCCCCTCTTCTTACTCCCCCTCCCCTTCTTCTTACCTCCCCTCTTCTTACTCCCCCCCTTCTTACCCCCCCTTCTTACCCCCCCCTTCTTACTCCCCCTTCTTACTCCCCCTTCTTACTCCCCCTCTTCTTACTCCCCCCTCGCTCTCTTCTTACCCCCTTCTTACTCCCCCCTCCCCCTCTTCTTACTCCCCCCTCTTCTTACTCCCCCCTCCCCCTCTTCTTACTCCCCCCTCTTCTTACTCCCCCCTCCCTCTTCTTACTCCCCCTCCCCTTCTTCTTACCCCCCTCTTCTTACTCCCCCCTCCCCCTCTTCTTACCCCCTCTTCTTACTCCCCCCTCTTCTTACCCCCCTCTTCTTACTCCCCCCTCTTCTTACTCCTTCTTACTCCCACCCTCTTCTTACTCCCCCTTCTTACTCCCTCCGTATTCTTACTCCCCCTCCCTCTCTTCTTACCCCCCTTCTTACTCCCCTCCCCCCTCTTCTTACTCCCCCCTCCCCCTCTTCTTACTCCCCCCTCCCCCTCTTCTTACTCCCACCTCCCTCTCTTCTTACTCCCACCTCTTCTTACTCCACCCTCCCTCTCTTCTTACCCCCCTCTTCTTACTCCCCCCTCCCCCTCTTCTTACCCCCCTCTTCTTACCCCCCCTCCCCCTCTTCGTAACACCTCCCCCCTCTTCTTACTCCACCCTTCCTCTTTTTACTCCCCCATCCCCCTCTTCTTACTCCCTTCTTACTCCCCCCTCCCTCTCTTCTTACTCCCCCCTCCCCCTCTTCTTACCTCCCTCTTCTTACTCCCACTCTTCTTAACCCCCTCCCCCCTCTTCTTACTCCCCCTTCCTCTTTTTACTCCCCCTTCTTACTCCCCCCTCCCCCTCTTCTTACCCCCTTCTTACTCCCCCCTCTTCTTACCCCCTTCTTACTCCCCCCTCTTCTTACCCCCTTCTTACTCCCCCACCTCTCTTCTTACCCCCTCCCCTGTAGCGTGGCCGAGCTGCTCTCTGGTCCGCGGTGCCCGGCTGGAGTGATAGGAAGGTGCACACTGAGTGTGCACTTCCTGTCAGTCCGACCGGGTACAGGAAACAGAAACTCCGCACGGAACAGGAGTTTCTGTTTCCTGTAACTGGCCGGATGACAGGAAGTGCACACTGAGTGTGCACCTTCCTATCACTCCGGCCGGGCAACGCGGACTGGAGAGCAGCTCGGCCACGCTACAGGGAAGGGGAGGTGAGAAGCAACTGCAGCCGCCTGAGTTCTTAACAGAGCGCTCAGGCGGCTGCAGCATTTAAAGGGCCGGCCCTGAATGCGGCCGGCCCCCCTCAGAGTGTGCCACCGGACCGGCCACCTGGTGGCACCTACTTGCTTAGCCCCCGTGGGCCAATCTGGCCCTGCCGCCGGGCCCCCCTCCCGGCCGGGCCCTCGGACCATGTCCGAAGTGCCCAACCGGTCAGTCCGCCCCTGCCTGTGTTGGCTCCTCCTGAATACATGCCGGTGCCATACCGTGATTCACTATCTGGTCGATATTTTTGTTCATTGAGTGTAATTCTTCCCTCGCATGCAGTTTAAATAAAGCAGTTGAGTTATTCCACATATTAGGGATACCAGTCTCAACTAAGAAAATGGAGGGTCCATTATTAATTTCCTAGGGATACATCTTGATTCTGTGGACATGGAGGCCAGCCTTCCCCAGTAGAAGATCACTAACATCCTATACGACATAAACTATTGCATACTGGCTCCTGTAACCGGAAAGAACTACACTCTCTGTTGGTTTTGCTAAATTTCACAATGAGAATCATCCCACAGGGTAGAGCGTTCATTTCTAGACCCCTGAGCCTTTTCCCCATGCTCCCCGACAATTACAGTTGTATCTCCCATAACAACCAAGCCACTGCGAACCTCCTCATTTAAAACATGTTTCTCTCGAACTAGAAATGGAAAAGCATGTTTTTTCCCACAGGTATCCACACACTACCCTGTCATTTGGATGGATGCTGCAGCTACCACGGGTTTTTCAGACATATTCGGCAACGAATGGCTCTGGGGTAGTTGGCCAGAAGAGGTACAGGAAATAGAAGGGTTCTACAACAACTTGGCTCTTTTCGACGTGTTCCCTATTGTAGCCGCGGCGGTGGCATGGGGCCATTTGTGGTCAGGCAAATCAGTAAGGTGCTTTTTAGACAACCAGGCAATTTGCCACATCATTAACAAAGGCCGCTCGTCTTAATTTACTGGCCTACAGCATACGTCGGTTTCGGCACGCCTCAACCGACTTTTTCCTATGACAGGTTTGCTAACAACAATCTTACTTCATATCATAATCAATGTTGCCCCAAACACAAATTGGAAGGCTTGGCCTGAAGTTGTGAGAGGGGCTTATGGACCTTTAATAGGGTCCACCCTTCCCTATGCTACCGTGATTGGTCTGACAAGCTGCTTCCCCATCCTCCACTCCCTTTATTCACCATGCTCTTCTAGTGTAGGCCCACTTTATTTACTGGCCTACAGCATACGTCGGTTTCGGCACACCTCAACCGACTTTTTCCTATCACAGGTTTGCTAACAACAATCTTACTTTATATGATAATCAATGTTGCCCCGAACACAAATATAGTTTTGCACCATAAGATCATGCAATCTTCTGCTGAACACAATGTGGGTTATGGGCAGGGCCGGCCCAAGACATTGTGCTGCCTGGGTCCAAGGACGAAATGCTTGCCCCCCTCCCCCAATAAAAAACATATATGCTTCTGCAATGGTGGTGTCTCTTTGTGGGTGTGCTGGGGATAAAGTGTGTGGTGCTGGGAGTGAATTATGTGCTTGTGTGTGTACTGGGGATGTAGTGTGTGTCTGTGTGTGTACTGGGGATGTAGTGTGTGTCTGTGTGTGTGCTGGGGATGTAGTATATGTCTGTGTGTATGCTGGGGATGTAGCGTGTGTCTGTGTGTCTGCTGGGGATGTAGCTTGTGTCTGTGTGTGCACTGCAGCCAATACACTTACCTATACACTGTGTCTGTGTATATGCATGTGTGTCAGTGTTAGTATCTCTGTGATTGTATCTGTTTATCTATGTACCTGCATGTGTGGCAGTGTGTGTGTGTCTGTATATCTGCATGTGTATCTGAATGTCTGTGCAACTGCATGTTTATCGGTATATGTATTGAAAACTGACACACATGCAGATACTGACACACATACAGATGTACAGACACACTGATACGTCTGCAGACACATAGACACATACAGACACTGCCACATACAGATGCAAACACTGCCACACATGCAGATACACACACTACACACATAGATACACATTACACACATACAGTATACACAGATACACACACACAAACACACACGCAGCTACACACACAAAAAAATTAAGCCCCCCAGCAGGTTCTTACCTTTTACTGGCTGTGACTGGGGGAAGTTGGGGGCCTGCTCTTCCGATCTGGCCCCATCTACCTCCTCCTCCCGCATGGCTGTGTGAGTGAGCTGGGAGGAATTGATACAGTGTCACAGCGCATGACTGGGCCCCTCATTGCATATGTCCTTTGGGTGACCCTAAGGGAATGGCCCACCCGATGGACACTCACACAGGTTCCCAACCCGTCTGGTGCTGCTGCACCACCACCATGGGTGGGGAACTTCTGTTTTAGATTATGACAGGGGTGGCATTTTGCCACCCCTGTCACAGTGCAGCCTGGAGCCGTAGCTCCAGCGCGGTCTATGGACGAGCCAGCCCTGGTTATGGGAGATGTTGTTAAAGGGTTACTCCAATTTAAGGGGTGGGACCTATTACATAAAAAATACCCTATTTGGCACAATGGTTGAGGTCTCCTTCCCTCTGTTTGCAAAATAACCTGCAAAATAAAGCACTTTCCTTACCCTAATCCATCATCAGACGAAGCTTCTATGCCCCGTCCTAACATCACATAGTCCTCGAGGGCAAATCACAGGCTTGAAATTGAGAAGATTTGACCATTTAGCTGATTTAGAGTGCACGTGCACAATCTGAGCCAGCGAGGGGGGAGGAAGGAGGTGAGGGATAATTAAAAAAAAAACAATACAAGTAGCGAAGGGAGGTGGGAGGGAGTGCCCACAGGGTTGGAGAGAAAAAAAAATCTTATTATGTCTGTTTCCAGCATGCTGACGTCTGAGCTGCCAGTGTCACGTGTGCTGTAGGGCAACTAGCTCTCAGAACACAATTAACATTAACACTGCACACACTAACTCCTACCGCCATGATGATTTCAAATCACTGAAGTGGCCATGGTGGTTAAAGTAACTCTTTAAGCTGTTTGCTTTGCAAAATAGAATGCTGACAATTGATCTACAATTTCCTTAATTCCTTCCTTTGCTCCTAGCTAATGATTATGGGATAGGTTCAGCCATGCTATAGAAAGCTAAGTGGATTTTAATATTAACAAGGGATGTGTTTTCTTGACTCTTCCATATATTTTTGGCTAGAATTCCAAGAATATGGGACAATGGAGACACCAACTGGAGAGCCAGGATTGTAAATCTCTGTTCCACATACAGTATTTCTATAGATAATATAGTAACATTTATACTCTGGAATAAAGTAGAATTTTTATAAAATTCAGGAGGCATCCACTTACAGAATCTAGCTTTCCAAATTCCAAAGCAGACAGTAAAAAGTTCAGACTTTGAAACAATTTACATAACAACAATTTAAATAAAAAAAAAAATCATAGTTGAAATGTTTTCATTGTAAATCATATGACCGATCGCAAGTCATTTGCAATATTCTTTCACTCTTGTAGCCGAATCTCAGAGTATTCAAAAGGAGGCCACGTCACACCAACATCTTGCGATTGTCAGATAAAGAAGTCTACACATATGCTGCATAGGCTTGTGTTAAACAGGCAGAGATTGAAAAATGATACCCTAGTAAACAATGCGATGGAAAGTCATCCCTGGAGAGCAAGAATTAGCACAGCAAGGCGCCTCATAAAATTTAATATAACTGCTTAGACTAATAATTGGACTGTGTCTGAATGTTTTATTTTTTTTAGGCCAGCACCCAGGGGTGTAGAGTTAGGAAACAGCACAGCACAATGACATCTGGGTACCGGGAGGAAGATAGCTGGCTTGGGATAATCTTTTATTTCTGGTCCATCAAAAGGTGCCATTTGCAATTGTTGACTATTCACCCAGGGAATGCACTATGCTCAACCGAAAACGAATAAAATTACTTGAGTAAAATCAGGTCAATAGTTGAGGACTGCATACTGTTAGACATGCTCAACTTCGGCTGCGAAAAAAGAAAATGGTTTGAGAGTCATCATTTTACAATGTATAGATATGAGAAAAAATGGGCCAGCTGTGTTTAGAATAAAAAGCTACATTTAGATGAGGATGATGGGAATGTAATTAGTACAAAGTAAAAAATGGAATCGATATGGGTATATCCTCCAACTCAACTCTTTCAGCACCTGTTTCTGTTTCCTGTATTGCAACATATTGAAGATCAGATAAATTATGATATTTATGTTCAGTATATTTATTTCTTGTCTTCAAATTGCCTCAAAAAAACAACTATACAATTTTCAAAAGTGGAACAACGAATATATTTATCCAATGTATGTGGCTATTATATATCTAATGTATGTCAAACTGGGAGACATTGTTATCTTTTCAATTTTGTGAACAATGCCCGCATAGATAGGTTTAACCCCTTAAGGACACATGACATGTGTGACATGTCATGATTCCCTTTTATTCCAGAAGTTTGGTCTTTAAGGGGTTAAAGGGACACTATAGTCACCAAAACAACTTTAGTTTAATGAAGCAGTTTTGGTGTATGGAACATGCCCCTGCAGTCTCACTGCTCAATCTTCTGCCATTTAGGAGTTAAATCCCTTTATTTATTAACCCTAGTCACACCTCCCTGCATGTGACTTGCACAGCCTTCCATAAACACTTCCTTTAACCCCTTATGGACAAATGACATGTGTGACATGTCATGATTCCCTTTTATTCCAGAAGTTTGGTCCTTAAGGGGTTAAAGAGAGCCCTATTTAGGCTTTCTTTATTGTAAGTTCTGTTTAATTAAGATTTTTCTTATTCCCTGCTATGTTAATAGCTTGCTAGACCCTGCAAGAGTCTCCTGTATGTGATTAAAGTTCAATTTAGAGATTGAGATACAATTATTTAAGGTAAATTACATCTGTTTGAAAGTGAAACCAGTTTTTTTTTTCATGCAGGCTCTGTCAATCATAGCCAGGGGAGGTGTGGCTAGGGCTGCATAAACAGAAACAAAGTGATTGAACTCCTAAATGACAGTGAATTGAGCAGTGAAATTGCAGGGGAATAATCTATACACTAAAACTGCTTTATTTAGCTAAAGTTGTTTAGGTGACTATAGTGTTCCTTTAACAAGTTAAGCTGGAGTTACAGGGTTAAATTAACCATGATCCATTGTTGTTTTCATTATGGTAATTACCCTCATTTGGGTAATTTAGAAGTCTATTATTTCAATTTTCACAAACACTTTTTTCAGACTCCATTAAACCCCTTAAAGGGATACTGTAGTCACCAAACCAACTTTAGCTTAATGAAGCAGTTTTGGGGTGGCCTGGAAGCCGAGGAAGATGGCAGCGTGATTCCTGAGCTCCCTTCCAGGCTCGACTATTTTCAGCGTTTATCCTCGCCAAAAGCACCTTTCTGCCCCGACAATGGGCAAATCTCATAAGGCAACACCGGCCACCAAGTCTGCCAACACTCCCAGAGGGAGCAGCCATCATTCCCTGAGGCAATACCTGATCGCCCCGGCGGACCCGGACACGCAGGCCTCCAACGACTCTGCGGCCTCCGAAGGGCCTTTCCCGCCATCACCACACAGGGGGGAGACCCTCATCGGGACCCCCCTAGGGGACACCCCAGCCACCCACCCTGACTGGATGGATATCCTGCGTAACTTGCCTACGAAGGAAGACCTGCGAGCGGCGAACAGCGAGCTCCGCTCCTCCATCACGTCGGCGCTGCAGGCCATGAGGGAAGAATTTTGCGGCCTGCGCCAGAGGGTCTCTCAGCTTGAGGCGGACTGCGACCACATGTCATCGGCGCAGTCCGCAACCGCAGACTCCCTGCAACTCAGCACCCTTCAAATCCGACAAATGGCTTACCATCTAGAAGACCTCGATAACCGGGGCAGGCGGCAAAACCTAAGGATTCGTGGTGTGCCGGAAGAAGTAGACGACACAACCCCAGTACAACACACCCTTACGGGCCTATTCAATAACCTACTGGACAGACCACCACAGGCCCCACTCGAGATGGTGAGAGCCCACAGAGCCCTCAGACCGAGGGGACCGCCTGGGGGCATCCCCCGAGACATAATATGCTGCTTAGCCAATTTCCAACAAAAAGAGGAGATCCTCCGCAAAGCAAGAGAACTGGGCAGGGTACTACTAGACGGCACGGAGATCCAGCTATACCCGGATCTGTCACCCACTACGCTGGCGTACCGCAGGGCTTTGCGCCCTTTCACCAGGCAGCTACAATCCAACAAAATTAAATACCGCTGGTGTTTCCCACACGGACTCCAAGTACAAACTCCGAAAGGCCCTTTCGAAATTCGAGAAAAGAACGACATGGAAGCTATTGCGAGAGAGCTGCAAATAACACCTGCTTCCTTAACCTGGCCTGACCCCCTGATGCTTTACAAGCCCGCCCAGAGAACCAGGAGACAGGCCGCCGGATCCCAAATACCAAGGACCACACGCCAACAGGCAGCAGGCCCACGCGGCCTATAAACGGACACAACACCCGAACGGCACCTGTCCCGGGGACTTTGGGCCCGGCAACGGGACGCCCACTTCATCGAGCTCCACGCAACCTCTACCGTGATGACTGCGGCCCAGACGGTCCATCTCAGACCTTACAACCCACACCTGGAACTGTTGACACCACCACCCACCCCTACTCACAGACCCCCTCACCCAGCAGGGAACCACGACCCCGGGGCGCTGATCCAAGTAACGAAGAGCTCAAGGAGGCCCTAGAGACCGCCACGGAGCGGGACACACCAGCTACAGACTCTGTTGCACAACCACGGAACCGACCTGGGTTACCCCAGGCCTCAGGGCCGGCCAGGACTGCATGGAGCAAGTGCTCTGGGGGACTCTATCTCACTGCCTGAGAACCGCAAGTACAAATCTAACACCGGCCTCGCGGCCCAGGGGCCTACCCACTCCTGAAGGGGGACCGGGGGGAGGGATAGGCTGGGGTTACAGCTAAACGGGAGCGGGATGGGGGGGATTCCCTATGTATGCTATGCAATTGTATCCGGAGATCGGGGGCTGCGGGGCGGGCTGGGTCACCGTCTCCTCCTTAATAGACCCGTGACGACCTTATCAGGAGCGGGCCGGGGGGACGGGGACCCGGCGCGCCCGGGCCTCCGAGATGGTGGGTGGGGGAGGGAGAAACCCGGAGATGGAACACTGTTTGAGGGGGAGACACAGAGCCTTAGGAACGGGGGCCGCAGACCGGACCGGGCAACCGCACCCCCCGAGTTGACCTGCGATGACCTACCCAGGAGCAGGCGGGGGTGCGGGGTCCCGGCCCGCTCGGGCCCTCGGATGGCGAATGGATTACACTCATCGTGTCCCCGAGAGGACAACACGGAGGGGGGGGGGGGACAATAAAGAGAGGCCCACTTGGGCCCCACGACACGGACCTCGAGAACACAACACTGGGCGGCCTGGGGGCTGGGCCATCACGACATGGGATAGGTGCCACCATATCCTAACGCCTGTATTCATATTTAAATGTAAATTTTAATACATGTTTACTGTTATTGTGTTTAACTGCTTTATATACTGTTGCTTGCTGTTGCCGAAATGCATCTGCCCCACACACCTCAGGCGAGGACACGCATACTTATGCTATAGCTACTGATAGAGCCACGAAGGGGACATAAGGGGAACCGACTGCGTAGGACGAACAGGGTTGACAAGAGATCACAAGGTGACTCGCCCACGACAGTCCGCACGCAGCGGGACCACGGTTTACCCAGAGGCCTAGGCCTTCCTCCTACTCCCCCAAGAGACAGGCGCCACGCAAAGGCGGCCGAGACACTGGGCCCCCTACTAGGCTCAGGTCTTAGGGACCGCCTGGACGCCACACTCTAACGCCTCTGACGCGGCGGAATCCCACAAACCTAATCCCTAACCCCCTCACACAGACGCTACATAGACCCCTTACTAACTGACGACTGACGGACTGACGGGTCCTAGAGATGTCACTCACACCGGCCAACCTTACGATCCTATCCCTGAATGCGAGAGGCCTGAACAAGCCTGAACGCAGAGCAGCTGCTCTACGGGACTTTCACGCGGCCAGTGCGTCCATAGTGTACATACAGGAGACACATTTTAAGGAAGGGTCCAGACCCAAACTACGGGACCACCGATACACTGCAGGGTATTTTAGTGATTACCACGGTGGCAAGGCAAGAGGTGCAGCAATACTCATACACAAAAGGGTACCCCTCCAGGAGACGGGAGTCCAAACGGACAGGGAAGGTAGATATGTGTTTCTGAAGGGGACAATAGCGGGCCAGACGTACACGTTCGCCAACGTGTACGCCCCCAACCAGAGACACCATAGGTTTTTCTCACAGACTCTCCGCAAACTGGCAGCATTCATTGAGGGCATACTAGTCTTGGGCGGGGACTTCAATCTGACGCTAGACCCGAGGTGGGACTCATCCACCGGCACCTCACAAGTCCCGACCCAACACCTATCCACAATCAAAACTCTCCTCGTTAAATACAAACTAGTAGATAGCTGGAGGGCCCTCCACCCGGACGAACGGGATTACACATTTTTCTCACACCCACACAACACATACACCAGGATAGATTACTTCTTCCTCCAACACTATCACCTACCACTGGTCCTACAAACTGACCATGGTACGGCGACGTGGTCAGACCACGCCCCGGTGACGCTCACACTGGCCTCACCACTATTCCGTCCCAGAGTAGCCAAGTGGAGACTCAATGAATACCTCCTGTCCGATCCCACTGTCAAAGCGGACATAGCATCGACCCTCAGGGAGTACTTCTCCATCAACACACCCGACCAAACGACCCCGACGATAGTATGGGAGGCACACAAAAGTGTAGTCAGGGGCCACTTCATCAGACAGGGCGCCACACAGAAAACATTGAGGGAGAAGAGAATGACCACACTCCTAGCAGACATTCAGGCCATAGACACCCTCAACAAAACCCAACAGACACAAGCACAACAGGAACAACTGCTTTCGTTACGAAGGGACCTGACCAAACTACTACAAACTAGATACCACAGAGACGCGCTGCGGCATAAGGCATTCTTCTCGTTACACGGCAACAAGAGTGGCAGACTCCTGGCACGGATGCTTGCTAAACGCAGACAACAGACATATATTGACCGCATCCGCGACAACAAGAACACACTACACAGACTCCCCGCCAGGATACAGGAGGTAATCAGGTCGTACTATGCCGACCTGTACACACTCCCGAGCCCGACATCAACACAGGCAACCACGCGACTGTCGGAAGCAATCGATAATTACCTTGCCAACCACACCATACCCACACTAGACCGGGACACGGCAACCTTACTTGACGAAACAATCACACAAGAGGAGCTAGCCGCGGCTATCAAACAGACGGCACCAGGCAAAAGCCCGGGCCCTGACGGTCTCCCGCTGTGCTACTATAAGGCATATGCCGACATACTGTACGCCCCCCTGGTTGAGGCATTTAATGCCATAAGGGAGGGACACTGCTTCCCCAAGCAAACACTGGCGGCCCATATCACCATCCTCCCTAAGGAGGGCAAAGATGTAGAACACTGCGGGAGTTATCGACCCATATCCCTCATAAACTGCGACCTTAAATTACTAGCTAAAATATTAGCCACGAGACTGCAGGCACACATACCCACACTGGTACACCCGGACCAGGTGGGATTCGTGACGGGGAGAGAGGCCAGGGATAACACTATACGCACCCTCACGCTGATACACGGAGACAAACGCAAAAGAAGCAACCTTCTCCAGCTGTCGACAGACGCGGAGAAGGCCTTCGACAGAGTCAACTGGAACTATCTGTTCCGGACACTGACACACGCCGGCCTAGGCCCGGGAATCATGGGGTGGATAACAGCTCTCTACTCACAACCCTCAGCCCAAGTGATAATCAACGGGGCGCTATCAGCGCCATTTGACATTCTCAATGGTACCCGACAGGGATGCCCTCTCTCCCCGTTACTCTTCGTCCTGGCTCTCGAACCACTCATGGTAGCGATTAGGGATAACCCCGACATAATGGGAGTCCAGGCAGGGATGAACCACCACAAAGTAGCAGCGTATGCAGATGACCTGCTTTTCTATGTAACAAACCCGGAAGTATCCCTTCCCAATATCCTGAAAGCCTTTCGGGACTTTGGGAAGATCTCCAACTTCAAAATAAACCTTGCGAAATCATACATACTGAACATCGACATCCCGGAACACAGGGCGACACAGATGCGCCACCAATACACATTCCAGTGGGCTACACATAAAATTAAATACTTGGGTATTTGGCTCACACGAAAAGCAGGGGACATACTCAGGGAAAATTTCGACGCGATGCACACACGGTTCCGCACTGAACTACAGGAATGGGCACACCCCCACATATCGTGGCTAGGTAGGATACAGGTAGTTAAAATGAATTTCCTCCCCCGCCTCCTATACCTCCTACAAACCATCCCCATCACGATCCCTCGCACGTTCTTTACCACACTCCGCACAGCCCTGGGCAGATACGTCTGGAACGGGAAGCGGCCGAGACTTAGACACACACTACTGACACAGCCGAAGGATAGAGGTGGCCTGGCCTTACCAGACTTCACCCTCTATTACAGAGCTTGCCACCTTCTTAGGATAATAGAATGGACCAAACCGGGGGTCCAGAAACAATGGAAACAGGCAGAGGAACACGACGCAGGTGCCCCAATCTCAATACTACCTTGGCTGCCCCCAGGGATAAGGAACGAGAACAAGAAATGCTCCCCATACATAAAAGCGACTCTGCAGGAGTGGCACAACTCTAAAGGGAAACACGACCTATCACCGTACCCATTGTGGCAAACCTAGCCACTTCTGAACTATATTCATTGCAGGTTGTCCGTAGGCTGAATGTATAACGTGTTCCGTTGACTGTATGTGTATTGTATTGTGACCGTTCGCATGCTGGCAGCCGTATGCCGCCAGCATACAAAGCATTCGTACGACGAAACACGGCTATCCTGGCCGTTCGCCGTACGAATGTGGACTCCCCAGGTAGACCACACATTCACAGGTCGTGTGGCACCAATTAACCGGTTGCAACATTGTTGCAATCGGTAATTAAGGGCTCTCCTAGGTGGCCGTCGATCCACTACCGACCATGCGGCGGTCGGCCATCTTGGATCCTTTGTCTCTGCAGCGGTGTTCGGTCGTCGAGAGCCTGGAACTGGAAACGGCTACTCAGTGATCCGAACACCGCTGGACTTCCAGAGCGTTCGGGAGTACCGCGTTCGGTACATTATGTGTCCCGTACTTATTCGGTACTTTTAAACTCACCTTGATGTTTAAATGTATTATGTGCGGCGTTCGGTCAATTCAGCTGGGATCGGAGCGGTATTCTCACAAAGTGTGCGCCCCGACCCCAGCTATCTACCGAACGTTCGGTTATTCTAAAGTGCCGAATATTACGGGAATTATGTATTTTAATGTCAATTGTCGGTTTTGCTGCACGAGGGGATAATCCACTTAATCGTCCATTTTAGTGGGAGTATCCTTCTCGTGCAGCGATGCCTGTTGGGAAAGTCACAATGCATGTTGGGAGAAACCCCCTGGAATATCTGTATGGAAACCCCTTGCATGGGGAACTGCATAAATACGCTGCCTGTGAATAAACAGAGTTAGTTGACTCCCAAACTGTGTTTCGTCCGGTTATTGGGAGGATTGGGGATATTGCCTTGCTCTCTACTCTGACTGTGGATTTCCTAGATGTACCAACGGATATCGTATGCTGATACATTGCATTCCGTTACAATTGGTGGCAAGCGACGGGATCCGAACCTTACAGCCGAAAAACAGCGTTCGTGTAAACTGGAACTACCGAACAAGGAAAGCAAGGGCAATTCGTATGGAGATTGACTATACCATACTGAAACGACAGACTTTAAAAGAACTATTGGAAGCCAGGGGTAAGATAGCCAGCAACAAATCTAAGGCTGTGCTGATCGCAGAACTGATGGAGGGAGACCAAGCCCGCAGCGCTACACCCCCACCAGCCATGGAAGAGACCCCATTCCAAAAAGAGCTACGAACCAGGTTGGCGTTCCTACCACAACCATTACCGCTGGAAATAATGACCGTGATGATATCGGATGTACAGGATTATCTGATGGCAACCAGCACACCAGCAACACCGCCTAGGGCAGAGTCTGTTACTGCCTCCACCTACGGACAGGTAAAGCCCAAAGTCCCACATCACGCATTTAAAGCGTTTTGTGAAGAAAAGGACGAAATTGATGGGTATTTGCAGGACTTTGAGCGGCTGTGCGATTTGCACGATTTGGAACCCGCCACATGGGTGCCGCTGCTGGCAGGCAAATTATCCGGTAGGGCAGCTGAAGCCTACCGTGCTGTACCCCGAGAGGACAGCAAAGATTACCCTAAGGTAAAGAGGGCGATCTTAGAGAGGTATGCTATTACCCCAGAGGCGTACCGGCGGAAATTCCGGGGCTTGCGCAAGCCTGAGAAAGATTCACATGCAGAATGGGCGCACAAGCTGGACCAAGCATCACTAGGCTGGATACAGGCCAGCAACGCTACAAACATGGAGGAGTTGAGGCAGTTAATGCTGCTGGAACCGTTTTTTAATGGTTTGTCCCCGGAAGCACAAGAATGGGTGAGGGACCGTAAACCACTCACCCTACCCGAAGCCGCTAAATTGGCGGATCAGCATTTTGATGCCAGGAGGCATCACGGTGCCCAAAATAAGACTCTCACTCGGATTACAGGGACACCCAATACTTTTATCCCTACCAGCCCCACCGTACCCCTGCACCGGCCAGCACTGAATACTCCACCACCCCCCTCCCGATACAACGGTCGGGCGAACATTCAGTGTCACACATGCAAACAGTGGGGGCACATTTCTCGAGAGTGCACCCAAAACAGGAGCAGGCAAGCTTGGAATCAAGTGCGACAAAATTTGGCACCCAGGGCTGCTGCGCACCATTACCAGGTAGCCCCCGCCACCCAAGAATTGCTGAGTGCTCAAATTGAGGAGCCTCTTGGGGTGCTGCATGAGGTAATGTCGGTCAGGGCCACCGACAACCGACAACATCACCGGCAGCTGGTAACCCTGGAGGGGAAGGAGGTACAAGGGCTCCGGGATTCAGGAGCCACTCTAACTTTGGTTGCGCCACATTTGGTACCAGGCACAACCCACACTGGCGGCTCAGTGGCAGTACGGGTGGCAGGGGGAGCAGTATACCGGCTACCTACTGCCAAGGTTCATTTGGATTGGGGTGTGGGAGAGGGAACTGTGGAAGTGGGGCTGATGCAGAATTTACCTGCAGATGTTGTGCTGGGGAATGACTTGGGCCAAATGACTTCCGCTTTTATTCCCCAGACTCCGTACCAGGAGGCACACCCCGTAACCACCCGACAACAGGCTCGCACCACGGCTACACCGATACACTCTGAGGCTCAGGTAAGAGACCCTGTTTCCCAACTGACCCCCATGTCCTGGGATACCCCGACGACTTTTGCGACCGAAGTCCAGACCGATCCCACCCTCCAAGTATATAGGGACAGGGCCCAAACAGACCAAGCAGGGCTAGAGGGGGAGCGGTTCATCTGGGAGAAAGAGTTGCTATACCGGGTCACGGCAAAAGATGTGGGGGGGTCTGTCACCTTAACTAATAAACAGCTAGTGGTACCCCAGAAATATAGACAGGAGCTGCTGAGAATTGCGCATGACATTCCCTTGTCAGGACACCTAGGGATGACCCGTACCCGATACCGTTTGACCCATGCCTTCTTCTGGCCCGGGATCTCTCAGGATGTGCGCCAGTATTGCACCTCCTGCGACGTCTGCCAGCGTGTAGGTAAAAGAGGGGATCGCCACAAGGCCAGGCTATGTCCCCTACCCATCATTGCGGAACCCTTCAGCCGAGTAGCGGTGGATATCGTAGGGCCCTTGCCAAAACCCAGTCCCTCTGGCAAAAGATATATTCTGACTATAGTGGATTACGCCACCAGGTACCCCGAAGCTGTAGCTCTCTCTAATATCCACGCTGAGACCGTAGCGGAAGCCTTAATGAAGGTATTTTCCCGGGTAGGGTTTCCCCAAGAGATCATCTCAGACCGAGGTACCCAATTTACGGCCGAAGTTACCCAACATCTGTGGAAGGTGTGTGGCATTAAGCCAATAGTTAATTCCGCCTACCACCCCCAGTCCAATGGGCTATGTGAGCGGTTCAACGGGACGCTGAAGCAGATGCTTCGGACGTTCGGGGAGACCCACAAAGACTGGGAGAGGTTCCTGCCTCACCTACTTTTTGCTTATAGAGAGGTTCCCCAGGAGTCAACAGGATTCTCCCCGTTTGAGCTACTATTTGGGAGGAGGGTGCGAGGACCCTTGAATTTGATTAGGGAACACTGGGAGGGAGAGAGTCCCACTAACGAAACCCCTATCATATCATACGTCCTGGAGTTCAGGGACCGTCTGGAGGCGCTAACCCAGGCGGTACACACCAACCTCCAGGCGGCCCAGCAACGCCAGCGGCGCTGGTACGATAGAGGAGCCAGGGACCGCAGCTTTCAGGTGGGACAGAAGGTCTTGATCTTAAAGCCCGTCCGCACCGATAAGCTGCAGGCCATCTGGCAAGGCCCATACCAGGTAGTGGAGCAGCGATGCGACACTACCTATGTGATCGGCCCCTGCTCAGGGGTAGGGAAGAGACGCATGCTCCACGTGAACATGCTCAAACCCTACCATGAGAGGATCGAGGATGTGACGGCAATCTGTGCCTCCTCCTTGGAGGATCAGGAGAACCTACCCTTACCTGACCTACTAGAACCCGAGGAACAGATAGAGCCTTCCCGGGGAGTCCAGCTGGGGGAGCGGCTAAGCCCCCAGGAGCGTGCCCAGGTACAGGCGCTGATTGTAGCCAAAGG
Organism: Pelobates fuscus; assembly: GCF_036172605.1. NCBI lineage: Eukaryota > Metazoa > Chordata > Amphibia > Anura > Pelobatidae > Pelobates > Pelobates fuscus. The sequence continues at coordinate 61,172,843 of NC_086324.1, read as the reverse complement.
GACTACCTTCTCCAATTTACCTGGGTACACTCCTTTAGCCACTCACCGAGTAGAGACCCCGGGACAGCTACCTATGCGCCAAGCTCCATATAGGGTTCCGGAATCAGTCCGTACCCATATGAAAGCCGAACTAGACGAAATGCTGCAGCTAGGGGTTATCGAACCCTCCGATAGCCCCTGGGCATCGCCGGTAGTCCTGGTACCTAAAAAGGATGGCACCACCCGATTCTGTGTCGACTACCGGAGGCTAAATGACAAAACGGTGTCTGATGCCTACCCGATGCCCCGGATAGACGAGCTGTTAGATAAGATGGCACGGGGCCAGTACCTCACTACCATTGATCTGTGTAAGGGGTACTGGCAGATTCCTCTAGCCGATGACGCCATCCCCAAGTCGGCGTTTGTCACCCCGTTTGGCCTGTACCAATTCAAGGTCATGCCTTTCGGGATGAAAAACGCTCCGGCTACCTTTCAGCGGATGGTAGATCGGCTACTGGACGGTTTTCAGGAGTATGCCTGTGCTTATCTAGATGATATAGCCATCTTCAGCCAGACCTGGGAAGACCACCTACACCACATAGGGGCGATCCTAGATCGCATTGGGGAGGCTGGGTTAACCCTAAAACCTAGCAAGTGCCACATAGGTATGGCCGAGGTACAGTATCTGGGCCACCGTGTAGGATGTGGGCAGCAGAGGCCTGAGCCAGCCAAGATTGAGGCCGTAGCAAAGTGGCCTACCCCCAGGACTAAGACCCAGGTGCTGGCGTTCTTAGGGACGGCAGGCTATTACAGGAAGTTCGTCCCCGACTATAGCACCCTGGCCAAACCCCTAACGGACCTGACCAAAAAGAACCTTCCCCGACTGGTTGTCTGGGCCCCAGAGTGTGAGCAGGCATTCCAACAACTCAAAACAGCTCTCACCAATGCTCCTGTGTTAACTGCTCCTGATCCAACTAAAAGATTTCTTGTCCACACAGACGCTTCCATGTTTGGATTGGGGGCAGTACTGAGCCAAGTGGGAGCCGATGGCGGAGAACACCCCGTAGCCTATCTAAGCCGCAAGCTACTACCCCGGGAAGTGAGCTACGCCGCCATCGAGAAAGAATGCCTGGCCGTGGTGTGGGCCCTTAAAAAGTTGCAGCCATATCTGTACGGACAACCTTTTTCCTTACTCACAGATCACAACCCGTTAGTGTGGCTAAACCGTGTGTCCGGAGACAATGCCCGGCTGCTGCGCTGGAGTTTGGCGCTGCAGCCCTTTGACTTTACCATCCATTACCGGCCAGGAAAACAAAACGGTAACGCTGACGGGTTATCCAGACAGACTGAACTCGAGAAGTGATCTGTGAGTACTCTCCCGGACATCCCCAAGCCGATCCGTTGGGATCAGACTGTGTATGCCGGCTTGGTTCTGGGGGAGCATTGTGGCAAACCTAGCCACTTCTGAACTATATTCATTGCAGGTTGTCCGTAGGCTGAATGTATAACGTGTTCCGTTGACTGTATGTGTATTGTATTGTGACCGTTCGCATGCTGGCAGCCGTATGCCGCCAGCATACAAAGCATTCGTACGACGAAACACGGCTATCCTGGCCGTTCGCCGTACGAATGTGGACTCCCCAGGTAGACCACACATTCACAGGTCGTGTGGCACCAATTAACCGGTTGCAACATTGTTGCAATCGGTAATTAAGGGCTCTCCTAGGTGGCCGTCGATCCACTACCGACCATGCGGCGGTCGGCCATCTTGGATCCTTTGTCTCTGCAGCGGTGTTCGGTCGTCGAGAGCCTGGAACTGGAAACGGCTACTCAGTGATCCGAACACCGCTGGACTTCCAGAGCGTTCGGGAGTACCGCGTTCGGTACATTATGTGTCCCGTACTTATTCGGTACTTTTAAACTCACCTTGATGTTTAAATGTATTATGTGCGGCGTTCGGTCAATTCAGCTGGGATCGGAGCGGTATTCTCACAAAGTGTGCGCCCCGACCCCAGCTATCTACCGAACGTTCGGTTATTCTAAAGTGCCGAATATTACGGGAATTATGTATTTTAATGTCAATTGTCGGTTTTGCTGCACGAGGGGATAATCCACTTAATCGTCCATTTTAGTGGGAGTATCCTTCTCGTGCAGCGATGCCTGTTGGGAAAGTCACAATGCATGTTGGGAGAAACCCCCTGGAATATCTGTATGGAAACCCCTTGCATGGGGAACTGCATAAATACGCTGCCTGTGAATAAACAGAGTTAGTTGACTCCCAAACTGTGTTTCGTCCGGTTATTGGGAGGATTGGGGATATTGCCTTGCTCTCTACTCTGACTGTGGATTTCCTAGATGTACCAACGGATATCGTATGCTGATACATTGCATTCCGTTACACCCATCGCCCCTGCTCCCCCTGATACACAACCCGAGCTTCCCCCCTGGACTGGACCCTAGAGCGTTCAAATCCCTCATACCTGACCCACTACCTAGACTCAAACACGTCTACAAGACGAGCGGACTAAAAACACTAAGGGAACTAGGAGGGGAAGGGGAACACAACCTCTTGACGCGCCTCAAGTATAAACAGATCCAGACATACACCACGACGCTCCCGCAGGGGCCCGCACTGACAAGAGCCCCCACATACTTCGAAGACCATTGTCTGACCTCAGACCCGCTGACACACGGAGTATCCCTCATGTACACCTCACTCCTGACACGAACGCAAACTGCACAGCCTAGCTTTATGGGAAAATGGGAGGCAGCACTGGGACGCACATTCAGTAACGCGGAATGGGAAAAAATATGCTACTTGACGCACCACTGCTCCACTTTTAGTAAGACCCAAGAAACAGCGTACAAACTGCTCACTCACTGGTACTGCACGCCCGCCGCATTGAGCATGCGTATCCCTGACTGTCCCCCAGAGTGCTGGAGATGCGGCACGGAAAGGGGCACGCTCCTGCACATCTGGTGGGAATGTAACAAGATAACCCAGTATTGGAAGACCATACACAAAATCATTAGGCAATTTTCAGACGACCCACCACCTTTCGGCCCGGCCGAAATGCTACTACATCACACTAAAACCACTCGTTCCGCATACAAACGATCAATGACAATTCGTATCCTTAACATAGCCAAAACAGTCATCCCACAACACTGGAAAAAAGAGAACACACCCCCGTTGGGGGCGTGGTTCACTCAAATGGAGGAGCTAAGATCTCTGGAAGAACTCCACGCCACCGCAAACAACACATACCAGACTTATCTCAACACATGGACGCACTGGCTGCTGAGAGCGACAACTCCAAATTTCTGGGCGGAACGCGAACCCGGGGATGGGACTGTACCAGAACGATCTGAGGACCCAGACGCTGACTGACCTAGCCCACCTGACACCCCCCGCCATAACCCATAACCTTTGACTGGCCCACTGGTCACCCGCGGCCCGCGACACCCGGGGGGGGGCATACCCTGCCTGGGCCTCGGGGATCGCGGAGGACCGGGGTAGCTCATATAACACCTCCCTGCCATGCCGTGGCGCACACGCAGGGGATCAGAACCGGAAATAGACTACCTACTAGGACACGGACTGGACGGACCACATGGACGGTTGAGACTGATACGACACTGACCACGCACGACCAGGGGGTAACGACCCTTAATAGTACCGCACAGGGTCAAGGAGGGACCGGCGGATCCACGTAGCACACGGGACCTGAGAACCCACATCCACTAACGACCACGCAAACGTTGTTGGCCACGACAACCGCTACTGACACCCTCTAGCACGGCCCAACCATCAAACGGAACCCACCACACGGGGGGCTTCGGACCTCAGTTGACGCTCTGTTACACAAGACCCACACCCCACATCCGTACAAACACATATTACACCCAGGGATGCACATTTAACAGGCTAATTTGAGGTTATGTACATGTCTACGCAATGAATATGCCAATGGAGATCTGCGTATCTCACAGTTCAAAGCTAATCTGAAGTAGTACGCATGACTACACACTATATTTGCCAATGGAGACCTGCGTGTCTCACAGTTCATAGTTAAAAGGATGATATATACTTGTATTACGTTCAGTGAGTCAATGGAGACCTGCGAGTCTCACAATTTACAGCCATAGTGATGTGGAACGTATATTTTTTTGCGAGTGAAACAATAAAAATATATTTACAAAAAAAAAATGAAGCAGTTTTGGTGTATAGATTATGCCCCTGCAGCCTCACTACTCAATTCTCTGTCATTTAGGAGTTAATTCACTTTGTTTATGAACCCTAGTCACACATCCCTGCATGTGACTTGCACAGCCTTCCTAAACACTTCCTGTAAAGACTCATCTAAAGTTTATCATTTCTTTACTGCAAGTTCTGTTTAATTTAGATTTTCTTATCCCTTGCTATGTTAATCGCTTGCTAGATCCTGCAAGAGTCTAATGTATGTGATTAAAGTTCAATTTACAGAGCAAGAGATAAAATGTAAATTACATCTGATTGAAAGTGAAACCAGTTTATTTCATGCAGGCTGTGTCAATCATAGCCAGGGGAGGTGTGGCAAGGGCTGCATAAACAGAAAGAAAGTGATTTAACTCCTAAATGACAGTGAATTGAGCAGTGAAATTGCAGGGGAATGATCTATACACTAAAACTGCTTTATTAAGCTAAAGTTGTTTAGGTGACTATAGTGTTCCTTTAAGGATGAAGACAGTTGTGCAAGTTCTGAAACAAAACAAAACCTAGAATTTGAACTATATGTTTGTCCACTCTTAATTTATCTCCTTGATAGTAGATGAACCCCGACATATCATATATAATATATCATATCAAAATTTGTTCAGGAGAAATAGGGCTTTTAATTATTTATATATATATATATATATATATATATATATATATATAAAATGTAAAAGGTTTCTTGGCCTCTGTTGCCTTTGAGATCTTATGGGGGAGAATTCCGAACATCTTAGCATACCATGTGTAAAAGTAGACAACTCAGGGTATTCAAAATGGGGTGTGCCACAAACCCATTCTTTGTTTCTTGCATTTTTCACAAAAAAACTGCACTTTCACTAATGATAGCATCATCATTATACATTTTACTGCTCTAAAACACTGTAGGACATGGTCATTTCAGTCTGGAAATCTGGAAATTCGATTTTCTGGGCGTATATTGCTTTTCAGATAATATTGCTTTTCCACCATTATGGCAAATAAAACAAATTTCAAGTAGGTTTTTCAGGGAAGTCACACGGCCAAATATATTAGATACCCTTTTCTACTTGGAAATTTGACAAAGTGATTTACTGAGGCTACGATGCACTGTGGCAGCCTAGGAGAGGATATAGCAAGCATATTTTAAATTGCCACTTTATTACAAATGCTGGCCCCTTTTAGTGGCTATAATTTCTATTGTTTTTTCACACACCTGAATTGAATTCTATTTTCACTGGAAATGTCATAATCCTGAGATAAGTTAGTGCAATAAGCCTCAATATTTTTATTTAACATTGTCTCATGAATATAAAAGTACCTCCACTTACCAGTTCTTTAGGTTTTTTGGTAAGTCACTAGGCCAAATACATTAGAAGCCCTTTTTTCAACTTGGAAATTTGACAAAGTGATTTTCTTGGCCCATGTCGCATTTGAGGCAGTATGGCAGCCCAGGAAAGAAAATTACCTCCATGACTGCATATAACTTTCTATTTATAAAATATAAAATTTACAAACACTATCTGAGGTGGTTAGCCTACATTCCATTCCTCAGACAAATTCAAGACAAATAAAAATAAAAAAATAAAAAAAATTGTGAGAAATAAGGTTTTGGTATCTTTTAGTAAGTCAAGTCAATATTAATTACAACAAAAACAGAGATTATGAGAACTCTTGCCCTTTCGGTAAATCCCCACACAGGTCTCTAAATATGTTTTGATCATCTGTGCCGTTACAGAGAGAACCAGTCCCATGGTATATCAGCTTAATCCCACCCATAAGGGCAGTCCAGAACCGAAATACCGGCAAGGTCTCTTTGCACGAGATACAGCTACCCCAGACCATTGTTTTGGCCTTCTTTGGGGCTCGACAGTGAGGTGTAGCGGATACCCCTCTAGGCACTGTGAGCATGGGTTCTACATTTGGATTACCCTTTGGATTTGGGGGGGGAGCCAGGTTAATGCATGGCAACAAAAAGTGAGTTCTTGTATTCTCAGTTTCAACATTAAATTCAAACGTAGACACTATATTGCCACGTATACCTCCATACACAGTTCCATACACAGATGAACTATGTAAATAAATAATAATAGTATTAATGTACTAATCGCCCTAATTACACTACTCACAGCACTCAAAGGGTTAAAAAATAGATTTAATAAATAAATTATTTACCACTTTTCTACAATAACTAACAATGATCTCTCTGCCTCGCTCGCCTCAGATCAAAATAAGCAAAGAGAAGGACAGAAAACAATGTTATAATGTAATCAATTGGCTGAGACATTCCAAGAGTGATCACGGATCAGGTGACTCGGATCGATGGGATTGACAGCGGGTGGGCTGACTGGGTTGTGAGGCAGGTTCCCCCGATCGTGATCCGCCTGCTTTTTTTTTCGGTTGTAGACATTACTACTTTGTGATGGTATATGGTAATAGTGTTGGCTGCAGTACATTGTGGCTTTGTATTTAATTCGCACGGTGTACTCTTGCTAACTCAATAATTGCTTGAGTACATTATTACCCTCACAAGCAGATTTCATTTTCTTGTTTAAAAGTGAAAATATGTGAAGCGTATACTTGATTCCATATTTACTGGGTCTAGATTTAATTGGCATCATTTAGAAGGCCAACATATAAAATGATTGACATGTATGTGGATTTTTATTTTTTTTTGTCCTGTAAGAATGCCAAGATATTTCATATGTAGCAATTGAAGACTTCAAACATTTTGCCAAGTTGCTGTCACATTTTATGATGATATACTGCATTTACTTTATCAGTTGTGGCTTTTTCAGTGAGCCAATGTAGGGAAATCTTCACATGTGACTTCAGTTATATTATCAGTGTATTGCAATGCCCAACATGCACACATTTTACACATTTCTATTGAAATTATTGGGCCAATAATGATACAGAATGTGCCTTACGGTTTCTAAATTGTATCCAATCTGATAGACATATGGAATGGTTTAACAGTCCTCTAGTTTAAATACAAATAAACACACACACACAAAGACAAAAGTCTGCTGTTGCAGGTGGAATTCCTGTATCTGATCCGAGCAAGACAGTTGCAACCCCTCTAGTGACATCCTATATTGCAGGGTATATTGGCATTCCCTGTTCAGGGATCCTCCCACAGCCACCTTGTTAATTTTTATGATGCTGGGGACTGGGGAGATTTTCGTTTAATCTGTTCCAGCTATTTATTTTTGTGTGCCTATAACCAATCCTGAGAGAGTTTATGCTTGTGCCCTCACTGTGATATGAGATTTTATCTATTTTACTGTTCCTTCTATTGCGCTTTATTGCCTTAAATAAAGTTATCAAAATCTATACCTCTTAAAATCTATTTATGATATGTGGCACCCTCCTCTCGCCAGAGCAGGCACCTGACGTGCAGCTAGTTCCTGCTCTGCAGATTCAAATGAGCTGCACACAGGTGGCAGGGGAGCTGAAGGGCTCAGTCTGTGCTCTGCCTGCACAGCTTCCTTGCCGACCTGTAACATCCCCGTCACCCTTTTATCAGTACTAAGCTGCAGGTAGCTGTGTAATCAATGAACCCAGCAGCAAACCTCTGGACACCAGGAATAACGGTCTTAATAAAAATCTAGTGTGTCTATGTATATATAAATGTGAGTATGTGAATGTGAGCTTGTGTGCATATATATTTGTGTGTGTGCGTATGAATGTTTGTCAGTGTAAATGTGAATGTAAGCATGCGGGTGACTACAAGTGTGTATAAATGTGAGCGTGTATATTTGCAATTTCCCTAACAAAAGGGTGTTGGAAGCATTGCAGAGATACACACAAAATAGTCTAGTGTTGGGGGCGTTTACTCATCACATACATTAGTGAACCACAAAAGAGGAGCTGGCATTGGGAGAGCCTGATTTTAGATAAGCAAGTCAAAAATACCTTGCCACTACGTGGGAGATATGCCACCCAAAACATTTTTTACCATAACCACAACAATTATAGTTACGATGCATTAAGTGCCTCAGGAGAATCTGGGGATATTCAGAGGTAAAAATCTGGTAATCAATTGCAACATTTATTAAACTCTAGCCAGCCTTAACATGATAGCTCTCAAATGGACCTAAATGTCAGTCCATCTAGAAGCTTCCAAATTATGTAAGTACCAAGTAAAAGCTATAGCATGGTTCAAATTTTAATCAAATAGAGGCAATCAATAACCAAAACTTTGACACCTGGTAATAATTAATATGAACTTTTCAGCCAATCAAGGTGCAGCACAAACATTTTAACAATACATTAACTGATACAATATGTAAAATGAGGAGTAATAAAGAATTGACGTATATATACACAATCTATCGGGCTCCCTTCCTTTGGAATAGCCTGCCTATCTCATCAGACTCTCCCCTAGTCTTCAATTGTTTAAGAAGTGCCTCAAAACACATCTGTTCAAAAATGCTTATGGACTCTCAGAGTAACTTATCTATACTTATCCAAATCTGTATCTTGCTCTCCTAAAGAGCCACACTCCACTCTCACCTCCAGCTCTGCTACTTTTCCACCTTGTTTGGTGGATGTCACCCATGCTGCCCTGTTGTGTATTTGTACCCCACCTCCTCAAGACTGTAAGCTTGTTTGAGCAGGGTCCTCAACTACGTATTGTTCCTGTGTCACTGTGTAATTGTCTAATTTATTGTAAATTCTCCCCCCCTTTTCCCCCTCACAATATTGTAAAGCGCTGCAGAATTAGTTGGAGCTATATAAATACCAATAATATTAATAATGTGGGCACTGCATCTGCTTCATCTTATTGAAGTGGTTATAACGTCTATAGTCTCCTTGTGTTATCCTTCCATTGTATAAAATGTTTTAAAGGACAATTGAAGCCACTAATCTATTTTTCTAATCTGATAATTCTTTTACCAAGTTTTGAAAGTTTTGAAAGTTTTTTAAATTACATATAGGTTAAACAAAAGAGAAAAAAACCCTACCTTTAGTATCTGACAGGAACCATCAGCCATATACATGCACCTTGAGTCAGACAGTGTTTGAAAACAGACAGCTAGTTTCTATGATTTTACCTGCTTCACTCCCTGCACAGAAGCAAAGAATACTAGAAAGACAGTCGTTTTTTACTGTCTGACTCAATTTGCATATATATGGCTGAAGGTTCCTGTCATATGTTAAAGGTAGTGACACATTTTTATTTTTCTTATATACTTAATTTAAAAAACATATGTATTTCCTTTCAAAACTTTATCAAATAATTAATATTGAAAATATTTTTAAAGGGATAGTTGTCCTTTAATGCTAAAAGAGGGCCCACAGCGGCCCATCCCTTCTGTGCAGCTTTAATGAGGAGACATTAGCCTGAGCAGCAATGGGTGGCTGTGATTGGCTGAGAGCGTCAGTCTATCACACCAGAATTGGTATGGTATACCCAGTGGTGTATCCTGGTTTTGTGCTGCCCTAGGCAGGTCAAAACTCAGGCGCCACCCCTCCCCCCCCCCCCCCCACGCCACCCTTTCCCCTCACCCCACCTTCTAAATACACACACACACATTCACTGACAGATACACATACACTAACAGAAACACACACACACACTAACAGACACACACACACACACATACACACACTAATACACACACACACTAACAGCCACACACACACACACACACACACACTAACATACACACACACACACACACACACACTAACAGACACACACACACACTCACACTCACTAACAGACACACACACACTCACACACACACACACTCACTAACAGACACACTCACTAACAGACACACATACACACACTCAATCACTCACATTAACACTTTTTTTTTTTTTACTTTAACCCGCACAGCCTCCTTACCTTTGGGAATGCTGGGGGGGGGGTCATCTTTCTCCCTGGTGGTCCAGTGGCTGCTGGGCGGTCGGGCGGCGCTGGTGGGCGGCTGGCGAGGGAGCACTTCCTCTGAGCTACAGCAGATGAATGCATTTTGTAAATGTGCCTCCCACTTGATGGAAGTGAATCTGGTAAATTTTCAGTATTAGAAAATCATAAGTGTGGATCCTACAAAGTAAAGGATTTGAATTACATATCGATTTTATTTGTAACCAGATGCAAGATTGCTCCCGAATTATATGTGCACATGTGGTGAAAAAAAACAGATTTACCTCAGATTTCCATTTTAGAAATAACCAAATAATCCACAGTGTATTTGTAGTTTAGTAAATTGCTCTGATGATGTTAAATTGTCCATTTAACATTTTGCTACATTGCAGGATGTTGCACTTTATAGATCACTGGAATATTGACATTTATTTTTTCCAGCTGATTCAATTATCCCTGCTACTTAGTGTGAAAATCTTCAAGACAATAACAAAAGATTCAGATTTTTTTATTTGTTTTGCAAAAAGTGATCTGTACACAGTGGTTGAAAACTTTCTTGACTTGATGGGTTCAACTCAAAGTATTAAAGCAAAATAAAAATGACATTTGTCACATGAAAATCAGCCTCCTTACCATTTATTTATTTATTTTATAAAGCACAGACAGGTAATCCTGAAAAAGATTATTTTTCTCTCTGCTTCATGCAGTCCAGGTGCAAAGAGCTGATATGACTGCATCACATTCCCTCATATGCCAAGTGCAGAGCTGCACACGGATGGAACAGATAAGAATTAATAGCGTGTCCAGACGCACAACACTTCACAGAGCTAGCTTCAAAACCAGAATATTTCCCCAGAAATGTTTCTTACCTACAAACTTAACTCAATTATCACTACGGCTTTAGACCATTTTGTTAGCGGTTATTTATATGTATATATTTTTTTTAAATGCATTCAATTCGCTGTATGTATGAATCCGATCAATACCATATTCAAACATTCACATTTAAAAAAAAATAATCTGTAGATTAAGAAAGTGCCAAGGACTACTGTTCAATGAAAAAGAAGGAGCAGGTACAAAATTGTGCATTGAGAAGGGAAATTGAGAAAAACATGGACAATAAATTGTGTTTGAAATTTCTTGAAAATATGTCACCTTTAGGATGTAACAAAAAATAAAAAATGGAATGGAACATTCCATTAAAAAAATAAATAGAAATAGTATGGTGTATACCAAATGGTCTTATTTTAGGGACTTAAAGGGACACTATAGTCACCTAAACAACTTTAGCTTAATGAAGCAGTTTTAGTGTATAGATCATGCTTCTCAGGTTTCACTGCTCAATGCACTGCCATTTAGGAGTTAAATCACGTTGTTTCTGTTTATGCAGCCCTTGCCACACCTCCCCTGGCTATGATTGACAGAGCCTGCATGAAAAAAAAAATGGTTTCACTTTCAATCAGATGAAATTTACCTTAAACAATTTTATCTTTTGCTTGAAACACTAAGATACGGGCACATCCGCCACTCATTACAAAGTACAGTGCTACCGCATTGGAACCCTAGAGCCTTAACCCGCTTTGAGCAATTATGCACTGATCAATCGACACATAAACGCACACTTTCACAGATATACAAATTGCTCATAGCATCCTCCGGGGACCAGGGGACACTTCCCTTCCAACGGAGGTGGATGAAGGGGTTACACATCCATATGTCTAATGCAGACTGGGAGTACATTCTTACGAACCCTATGGCAGCCTCCATCAGCCTCTCAAGGCGCGAATCCTTTTATAAACGCATTACACTGTGGTACAGGACTCCAGATCTCCTACACCAATTCTGGCCAACATTACATGATAGATGCTGGAGATGCGATAGCGGGGTGGGAACAATGGAACACATATGGTGGGAGTGCCCGCTTATTCGAAAGTACTGGACAGAGGTGATCGCTACTATAGACAACATCCTTAACCTCCCGCATTCCCTGGCACCATCCCAGGTCTTATTGGGATGGCCACAAACCTTCCAAAAATCGAAAACCCAGCAACTGTTATGGCTGCTACTGGGGGAAGCCAACAACCTAATTCCCATTTACTGGAGGCAGACTGAGACCCCCACTGTGACACAATGGATAGACAGAGTAGAGGCAATGAGGGCTATGGAGAACCTACATTGGTCTACACTAGGCCATTATGACAAATATACCACTACATGGGAACCCTGGTTAAAGTTCTGGGCACATAACGACAGTAAAAGGGACCCGAAATGAATGAATGCACAAATTACACATACTCTCCTCCCACACCCCTGTATCTTCCCATGGGGAATTTGAAGGGCACTGACACGCCCCTACGCCCAGTATTGATTCCTAGTTATGATCCCGAACGACACAATCCCTAGAGGGACTCAGAGAAAACAGGCCAGCAAGGCGACCCACAAGGGTCAAGGGATTAACTGATTAACTGTTATATGTTCTATGTTCATGCAATATCTGGATCTTGCAATGTGCCAATACATCTTGTGAATCTGTTATCGTATGCCTAACCTGTACCCGCTCGTCTTGATGAGTTCTCACCCTCTCTTCTTTTTGTACCCCAATTCTTTGATAAAAACCAATAAAACTGGAATTAAACAAAAAAAAATATTTTATCTCTTGCTCTGTAAATTGAACTTTAATCACATACAGGAGGCTCTTGCAGGGTCAAGCAAGCTATTAACATAGCAGGGGATAAGAAAATCTAAATTAAACAGAACTTGCAATAAAGGAAGGATAAACATTAGATTTTATTAAAGACACGGAGGCTCCTATTATGCTTCTCTTTCTTTAATTCTCCCTCAGCAGCGAAGAGAGATATATGCAGAAGAGAGAAAAAACACATAACATTAGCACATTGACAGTGCTATCATTGGTATCCACCCCCTTAGTATATAAGGTGTAGCACTCCATGCTTCTTCCTCTTTCTTCGCTGCTCCCTCAGACCAGATAAGTACACTCTCCTCTAATACCTATAGTGTGCTCTGGTGGGATTATATTATATTGTATTTGCAATTTGCTCTGTTTATTTACTCTGCTTATTGGGATACTCTTTACTGTTTAATCCCTTCCCACTACATTTGCTCAATTATCTGTTTCCTTTGCTGTTTTTCTTGTGTGACTGTTGTGCCCTCAGTTTGGGCTTTTTCTGTTTTCCCTCCCTCCCTCCCCCCCTTGGGTTGGGGCTCTCTTCCCCGGTCACACTCTGCCGGGTTTCGCCGGCGGGGCTCGTCTGATACCCCCGCGGCGTTTCCCGGCACTAATTTCTGCACCGCCGGGCGGACCTACTTTCGTCCGCACGGCGTTTTCAGGTTACTTTAGTTTTCGCCACTTGCGAGCGGCGCGCATGCGCGGTGACTCGCAGCGGCCATTTTTACGGTTTCTGGTCGACGGTTAAGGCGGCGGCCATTTTAAGAACCGTGCATCATGGGTTTTTTCCCTCTCTCACGCTCTGAGAATCGATCCTTTCCCTCTCCAGACGGGTACAGTCCATTTATAGCACTTTTATACTTTGGAGCTACCCTCCATCTCCCTGTACCTTTTTTCCCATCCTGTACCTGGGTTAATCAATCCTAGTACTGTCTTTTCACTTTATTTCCAATTTGTTATTTTCTTACTTGCACTCAGTTATTTACCATGCAATATGGTGATAACTTTCCTGGCAAACTTAGCCCATCAATGGCCACTAATAACCCTGACCCCCAGGCTGACCCTGGGCTTATGGGATCGGAAGAATTCCAATCCCTTCTGGACACCACCATGTCCAACTCTATTTCAAAGGCCATATCATCAGCCATGGGCGCTATGTCCTCTACCATCTTGAACTCCATTACACAGGCGCTCAGGCAAGTCCAACCTCACGCTACCCCTGCCTTGACCCATACCCCTCCTGAAGGGACACTACCAGGGAGCAAAGCGCTAGGCAAGCGCAAACCCTCACAAGACCCCCCCCCCCCCATGCAGGTTGACCCTGCTCTGATTGACACGCCTCAGGCTGTCCATGATGGCGTGCAACAACCGCGCAATAGAGCTTCTGGGCGAGCTACGGCTACCAGAGACTGGAAACGGGCAAGAGCCCAAGATGTACTGTCTGACAAAGACGAGGAGGGGGATGAGGGGTCAGAGGTCCCGTACTCTTACCCGTACGAGGACGAGCTCTCAGAGGGCGAAAGCCTCCAGGGAAAACATTTCCCCTTAGCACCGACACGTGCCTCGGCACAATTAGGGGCGCACGGGGCAGAAGCAGCCCGCAACCCTAAAGATGTTCCTCTATTTGACCCTGACAACTTAAGGCACCCACGCTCTGCTGAGTGGGAACCCTCCAAACACATCGCCCAATACCTGGCCCTCTTCCCAAGAGGGCCGTAATAAGTTGAGAGCGGAATGCCCCCGACCCATAATACCTGATGCTGTGGCAAAAAAAACAGAGGTGGACCCTCAGATAGCCCAGTTTCTAGCCAAAACCAGCTGGAAACCGAAGAGGGGACTAGACTATTCCCTCCAAAACTGTCAGGACAAGTTCCTAGACACCCTGGGTCCCGTCACTAAGCTGTATGAACTGCTGGAAGCAGCTCAGTCGGGTGAGGCACCTTTGGACTTTGACGTGGCGTTTGGCTGGCTCCAACGCTTGGTCTGCATGATCGGCAACGCCAATACTGCCATGTCAACGGAACGCAGGAAAGCTATCCTGCTGAAGATTGAACCCAAACTGGCTAGCATGGCCTCCTCTGAACCAGGGGCCTTGGCTAAGGGTCTGTTATTCGGCGAATCCTTCGTCAAAGATCTGGGTTCCTATGTTAAAACCTTCACGGCTCTGGACAAAGCCCAATCGTCCATTAAAAGAGTCTTCCACCAAAAGGTTTTCGGTGGGGCCGGTAGAGGTAGGGGCCGTCTACCCGGCCGCAATCCCCGAGGTTTCTCCAGACCGGGCAGAGGCTCCTTCAACACTCAGAGGCAAAACCAGGAACGTTCCTACACTCCATTCTTCCCCTCTCAAGGAAGATCTTGGAATGCCCGTGGCGGCAGAGGAACAACCCCAGGAAAACGCCCTTATGGTGAGTACAATTTTTCCCCATTTTCCCCAAATAAATGTGGGGGGCAGATTGGCTTTGTTCTCTCAGACTTGGGCCACGATCACATCCGACAGGTGGGTGTTACAGACTGTAGAGGGTTACCACCTAGAACTGACAGGTCTTCCCTTTCAGGATTCCCTTCCACGGGTGCCACACATGCCACAGTCTCACCGCGACCTCATCTCCACGGAGATCGAGGTCCTACGCCATAGAGGAAATCCCTCTAGATACCCCAGGTTTTGTGAGCAACCTTTTTTTGGTGCCGAAGAAAGGCGGTGGTGTCCGCCCGGTTATCAACCTAAGACCCCCTCAATGCCTTCATCCAATATCGGCATTTCAAAATGGAGGGCATACACTGCCTCCGAGACCTCCTCCTCCCGGGAGACTGGATGGTGAAACTCGATCTACAAGATGCGTATCTCACGATCCCAATAACACCGACGCACAGGAATCTGCTACAATTCCAGTGGGGCACAAAGAAATGGCGCTTCCGCTGTCTATCCTCCGCTCCCTGGTGCTTCACGAAAGTGTTGAAACCGGTGGTTGCGTTCCTCAGATTACACAGAATTCGTCTCATTATCTACCTGGACGATATCCTCATACTGTCAGGGACACGATCCCTTCTGTTGTCGCACTTGTCGTGGACCCTTCACCTCCTACAGAACCTCGGTTTCCTGGTGAACTGGGAGAAATCGGTGCTACAACCCTCTCAACAGATGGAATTCCTAGGATTCCGAGTCGACTCCGTCCAACAAATCCTGTGCCTCCCAACGGACAAGATGTCCAACATCAAAAAGGAGATAAGGAGGCTAATGAACCGTCCAGACATTTCTCTGAGACAACTGGCTCGAGTAATCGGCTTACTAGCGGCCTCCATACATGCGATCTTCCCGGGACCACTTCACTATCGGGCGTTACAATGCCTGAAAGCATCTTGCCTAAGGAACGGTCAGTCGTACGAGACCAACATCACTTTGGACGAAGAATCCAAGGAAGAGCTGAACTGGTGGTTAACCCACATGGAAGCGTGGAACGGACGGGCGATTTTCGGTTCCACTACAGATATAATAATAGAGTCGGATGCAAGCTTACATGGTTGGGGCGCGCGCTGCGGCTCCATATCCACAGGAGGCAGATGGTCAGTAAACAAATCGTTCCTACACATAAACTCAATGGAACTATTGGCGGCCTCATTTGCCATCCGCAGCCTCACACCCAGGGGCATCTCTTGCTCAATCCTCCTCAAATTGGACAACATCTCGGCAGTCAGGTACATAAACCATCTAGGAGGTACCAAATCACGCATCCTGGCGGTTTTGGCTCAAGACTTCTGGCATTACTGTTTGCGAAACAATGTGTCGGTGACCGCGGAACACATACCAGGCCTAGACAATTACACCGCGGACTGGAACTCCCGATACCTGAGGGATTTAGGGGATTGGAGACTCCAACCGAAGGTATTCTCCAAGATCGCATGACTATGGGGTCCCTTGAGTGTGGATCTCTTTGCGTCCAGACTGAACACACAACTTCCTCAATTTTTCAGCTGGCGACCGGACCCGGAAGCCTTGGCAACAGATGCTTTTCTTCAGGACTGGACCGGGGGACGAGCATACGCCTTTCCCCCGTTCAACCTGATTGCCCGGACTCTGGCGAACATTCGACGCTACAGGACCACATTGGTCTTGATCAGGGGCGGACTGACCGGTCGGGCACTTCGGACATGGTCCGAGGGCCCGGCCGGGAGGGGGGCCCGCCATCAGGGGGCCCGGCCGCCCCTTTAAATGCTGCAGCCGCCTGAGCGAGCGCTCAGGCGGCTGCAGCTTGTCACCTCACCCACCCTCCCCTGTAGCGTGGCAGAGCGGCTTTCCCGTCCGCGGTGCCGGCCGGAGTGATAGGAAGGTGCACACTGAGTGTGCACCTTCCTGTCAGTCCGGCCGGGTACAGGAAACAGAAACTTCTGTTCCGCGCGGAACAGAAGTTTCTGTTTCCTGTACCCGGCAGGACTGACAGGAAGGTGCACAGTGTGCACCTTCCTATCACTCCGGCCGGGCACCGCGGACCGGAAATCCGCTCGGCCACGCTACAGGGGAGGGGGTGAGGGGGTTAAAAGAGAGAGGGGGGGGGGGTTAAAAGAGAGAGAGGGGGGGGTTAAAAGAGAGAGGGGGGGTTAAAGAGAGAGGGAGGGTGGGGGTTAAAAGAGAGAGGGAGGGTGGGGGTTAAAAGAGAGAGAGGGGGGTTAAGAGAGAGAGAGGGGGGGTTAAAAGAGAGAGAGGGGGTTTAAAAGAGAGAGGGAGGGTTAAAAGAGAGAGGGAGGGTTAAAAGAGAGAGGGGGGTTTAAAAGAGAGAGGGGGATTAAAAGAGAGAGGGAGGGGGGGTAAAAGAGAGAGGGAGGGTTAAAAGAGAGAGGGAGGGTTAAAAGAGAGAGGGGGTTAAAAGAGAGAGGGGGGGTTAAAAAAGAGGGGAGGTAAAAGAGAGGGGGGGTTAAAAGAGAGAGGGGAGTTAAAAGAGAGGGGGGTTAAAAGAGAGAGGGGGGTTAAAAGAGAGGGGGGTTAAAAGAGGGGGTAAGAATAGAGAGGGAGGGGGGTAAGAAGAGAGAGGGAGGGGGGTAAGAAGAGAGAGGGAGGGGGGTAAGAAGAGAGGGAGGGGGGTAAGAAGAGAGGGAGGGGGGGTAAAAAGAGGGGGAGGGAGGGTAAAAAGAGGGAGGGGGTAAAAAGAGGGGGAGGGGAGTAAGAAGAGAAAGAGGGGGCAAGAAGAGAGGGGGGGAGTAAGAAGGGAGAGGGGAGTAAGAAGGGGGTAAGAAGAGGGGGAGGGGGGAGTAAAAGAGGAAGGGGGAGTAAGAAGAGGGGGAGGGGGAGTAAGAAGAGGGGGGAGTAAGAAGAGAGGGAAGAGGGGGGAGTAAGAAGAGAGGGAAGAGGGGGGAGTAAGAAGAGGGGGGGTAAGAAGGGGGGTAAGAAGAGAGTGGGAGTAAGAAGGGGGTAAGAAAAGGGGGGGGGAGTAAGAGGAGGGCAATTGCCCCCTTCCCTGTCCGCATGCACCGTGCGGGCAGCCTGCAGGGGAGGGAGGAAGAGAGGACCCGGGAGCTCAGCCTGCAGCTCCTCTGGGTCCTTCTTGCGTGAGCACAGATCGTTGCCGCGGTTACCACGGCAACGTTACGGCTCTTGCGAGAGTAAACTCTAGCCCTGGAGCTACGGGCTAGAGTTCACTCTCAACACTGTGACCACCAGGTATTCCTGGTGGTCGCAGTGGTGAGAGTGAACTCTAGCCCAATAAACACACTGCCCCCACACACCATACACATTCACACACTGCCCCCCATACACACACACTGCCCCCACACAGACCATACACATTTACACACATTGCCTCACACACACACACATACACTGCCCACCCATACACACACAGCCCCCAATACTAACATTGCCACACACATACACAGCCCCCTCGTACACACATTGCCCCACACACCCTACACATTCACACACTACACCCCCTCACACACACTGAACCTTTCACACACACACTGCACCCCTTACACATTGCACCACTGCTCCTATACCCTACTACAGCCTCATATCCCAGCAGACCCCAGGTAAGTTGTCAAACTGTTCTTAAACGGTTTGACTACTTACTCTAGGAGGGGGGCCCGGCCCTCCTGGCACCATAACAACTACACAGGACAGTAGTGGTTATTGTGCATGGATTATTTCTTTAAATAATCTACGAGTGCCCCAGAAGCCAGCAAGCCAGCCAGCCCACAGGCCGGCCAGCCAGCCAGCCCACAGGCTGGCCAGTAGCCAGCCAGCCCACAGGCCACCAGTTAGGCTTAAAGCCAGCAAGCCACAGCCTGCCAGCCAGCAAGCCACAGCCAGCAAGCCACAGCCTGCCAGCCGCAGCCAGCAAGCCCACAGCCTGCCGGCAGTAGCCAGCAAGCCCACAGCCTGCCAGCAAGCCCACAGCCTGCCAGCCGCAGCCAGTAAGCCCACAGTCTTCCAGCAAGCCCACAGACTGCCAGCCAGCAACAGTAATTAAGGTAAGAGGAGCCAACTTGGCCTAGGTATCAGCGAGCTATGTTGTGTTGCTATATTGTGAATAGGAACCAGAGTGTTGGAGAGACCCCCCTCCAGGCCCCATTAGACTCCATTGTAGTCTCTAATGGGACCTGGAGGAAATTCTTTCTAACACACTCTCTAAAGGACACTGAGATAGCCTCTGCTAGAATGCCCCCCCCCCCCCCTCCATGGCCCATTAGCCCTCAATTGTAGTCTCTACTGGGGCCTGGAGGCGACTGTTTCCAGCAGGGACACTGAGATGGCCTCTGTTAGAAAGACCCCCTTCCAAGCCTATTAGATTCCATTGTAGTCTCTAATAGTGCCTGGAGGGTATTCTTTCTAACACACTCTCTAAAGGACACTGAGATAGCCTCTGCTAGAAAGACCCCCCTCCATGGCCCATTAGCCCTCAATTGTAGTCTCTACTGGGGCCTTGAAGGGATTATTGCACTTTTGTTCCTTGTGTCTAAAGATTGTGTAGGGTGTGGCTGGAGGCAGTGCATGGAGGCGGGACATGGGTGGCGCTTGCTGCGGAGTATGGGTGGGGCCTGTAAGGGGGCCCTTGATTTATTTTGCCCGGGGGCCCTGAGGGTTCTCAGTCCGCCCCTGGTCTTGATAACACCATGCTGGAGATCTCAACCCTGGTTCCCTCACCTTCTGGAAATGGCGATCGATTTCCCACAGTTACTACCGGGTCAAACGTCCCTGTTAACCTATCCTCCGGCTCATGGCATGGCTCCTTTCCGGGGACCCTGGGAAATAACAGAAGTTTTGAGAACAACTACCCAACTCTTGGCGAACGCCTGGGCACCAGGAACACGGCGCACATATGCTACGGCATGGAGAGCTTGGTCCGATTGGTGCCTGGAAAAATCAGTGGATCCCGTATAAGCTTCTGTAAAGACGGTACTAGACTTCCTCACTCAACTATTCGAATCGGGCAAAGCGTTCCGTACAGTCAACATCTACAGATCAGCTATCTCGGCAGGTCATGATACTGTGGACGGAATTCCTCTCGGACAGAACTCCATGGTCTGCCGCCAACTCAAAGGTGTACGTTCCTCACGCCCACCAAAATCCAGATACGGATCCTTTTGGGATGTCAACATAGTGTTCAAATTCCTAGAGGAATGGCCCGACAACACAGCACTGTCAATTAAACAATTGTCGGCAAAATTACTCATGATATTATGTTTACTATCTTGTAAACGAGTGTCAGACGTGAGGGCTTTGGACTGGCAAGCCCGCATGTTCACTCCGGAAGGAGTGTCATTTGATATTTCACGGAGAACGAAATCGGCAACTAAGCAAGTCTTCTATCCACGTCTTCCAAATCAACCAAATCTGTGCCCAATACTGTGCTTAAAAGAATACAAATTCCGTACTTCTCCCCTGCGACCATCAAACGACGGTCCTTTGTTTATTTCACTGAAGAAACCGCACCTCCCAGTAACTACACCTACCCTCGCCCGTTGGGCCAAATGGTTATTAGCTTCGGCCGGGATCGACGTCACAGTCTTTTCAGCCCACTCGGTCAGAGGCACTATGGCTTCTAAAGCATCGACAATAGGATGTCGATTGGAAGACATCCTGAAGGCCGCAGACTGGTCTACGAAATCCACATTCCGGAATTTTTATTTTAAACCAATCCAACATTTCTCGGAAAGAGTTATTGCTCAGCTTTGAAAGAGCATAATAGGAGCCTCCGTGTCTTTAATAAAATTCCTAGATTTTACTATTAACATGACGTAAAGTCATGATTTTATTAAAGACACGGAGGCGAGTATTATTCCCTCCCGCCCTCCCTGGGTGGAGGGATTGGATTTCACACGGATATCGACCACGGATCGGGTGTGTCCTTACGATCAGATTACCTTATTAGAATGTTTCCGTACGTCACTCAGGTAAGTGACTGTAATGTGATGCAAGTAGACATAATCTTAACTAAAATATCATATGTTATGACTACATGACAACAATTCTTTCCACAATAAGTTAAAAGCCTATGTTGGGGTATATGATACAACCAGTTACCAACCAAATATTACCATATTTTCTCCTCTCATTTTAGCCTGAATTATGCTATCAAGGTGTTGAAGTTCCGATACAAGGCACTACAGTCCACCCATAAAGAATGAACATTTGACTATCGCCCACTGTTCCTGTTCGGGCCAAGTTTATCGTTCGGTTATTGATCTGGTCTTCGGATCGCTACAGAAAGAGGAAGAAGCATGGAGTGCTACACCTCATATACTAAGGGGGTGGATACCAATGATAGTACTGTCAATATGCTAATGTTATTTGTATTTTCTCTCTTCTGCATATATCTCTCTTCGCTGCTGAGGGAGAATTAAAGAAAGAGAAGCATAATACTCGCCTCCGTGTCTTTAATAAAATCATGACTTTACGTCATGTTAATAGTAACTAAATCTAGGAATTGCTCTTTATATGAAGTATTTAGGAAGGCTGAGCAAGTCACATGCAGGGAGGTGTGGCTAGGGTTCATAAACAAAGTGATTTCACTCCTAAATGGCAGAGAATTGAGCAGTTAAACTACAGGGACATGTTCTATACACCAAAACTGCTTCATTAAGCTAAAGTTGTTTTGGTCACTATAGTGTCCCTTCAAATTATGTCCGTGGTACAGATACTTGCAAGAAGCTTTGATTAAACTCTCTTCAGTATGAAAGGGATCCCCATTGCACAAGAGAAGGTAGTAATTATGGAGGGTACCTACTAAAATAATAGAGGATCCTTTGGGTCCTGATTTAAAGGTTACATACCTCTGACATACAGTGGACTAGATAATGAAAACACCACACAAAGCATAATTTTGAATTCACGGCTGTGTCATTTAATGGAATCAGTATTGATGAAAACCCAAAATGTCATAATTGCAAAATTTAGATTTATGGCCAACTTTGTTTTAAGTATTGCTTAATAGCTTCACAGCAGATATCATCCACTTGATACAATGTCATCTTCTTGCATGATGCACAGTGGTAAATTAAACATGCATTTGTCAATGATTGCAGCAGTCTTGCATACTTTATCCAAAGAGGCCTGTATTACTATGAGAGCATGAAAAGATGATATTTGGTTGAGAGCTGCTGGAACTCTAGTTAGAGGGGATGGCACATAAATTAATCACTTCTTGATTTATATATTTCATTTTACAAGTTTAAAATTACAAGTTTTAATAGCAACATGTACATTCCACACAGGCATCAAGTCTTATCTAATATATTTATCAACAAATTATACAGAAGATTTATTTTCTATAAACCTTAAATGGGATGTTTCTTATGGTTTAATTTAAAAAAAAAAAAAAGCTTTAGAAAGGTAAGCGTGGATAAACTTTAAAATAGGCTTCAAAGATAGGTCGTATGCATCCAAGGTCAGACCCCTCTGATGAGCTGCGGGCGAAACGCGCGCGTCAGGGGCTTCTCGATGATCCACTGCCGCTGCCACTCATTGCTACATCTTACCTTTCCGTACCACGGTTTATGTGGCATCTGGCTCTCAAGCTGACTTCCAGCTGTTTGTGGCAGGGACAAGAACCCACGGCTAAGTTGTTTCGGCTACGAGCTAGCCGTACCATCTCATTATTCATAGGCTACCCTGCTGGTTCTGTATACATGTCCCTCCCACTCAGTTGTTAGTCTATTTATTTTATGCACTTACTATTGTTGGTACTGGGAGCTTGTGTCAATTGTGACCTTTCCCGGTATATATTTATTTATTTATAAGATTTTCAACTAGGCACCATCCAAGGCCGCCTAGTGATTTGAGCAAAAATCGTTTTTGCGCAATAGACTGTTATACGGAGCACACTGAAAACTTTTGAACAGTTCCTCCCGTATTTTACGTTTTACTATTACGGTGGCCAGTGGCGTACACATGACCCATGGGGCCCCGGTGCAAAAATTGATCCGTGGCCCCCCCCCCCCTCGCGCTTACTCTGCGCGGGCCGGGGCAGCAACACATGGCGGCGGGCACCTGGTCGCAGGGGTTGCGACCGCGGTATGTACGCCACTGCATGCAGATGCACACACACTTAAAGGACCACTACAGACACCCAGATCACATCAGCTCAATGAAGTGGTCTGGGTGTCAGGTCCCTCTAGTTTTAACCCTGCAGCTGAAAGCATAGCAGTTTCAGAGAAACTGTTATGTTTCACTGAGGGTTAATCCAGCCTCTAGTGGCTGTCTCACTGACAGCCGCTAGAGGCGCTTCCGCCATTTTAAGACACTGAACGTCCATAGGAAAGCATTGAGTAATGCTTTCCTATGGGCGGTTTGAATGCGTGCGCGGCTCTTGCCGTGCATGCGCATTCGGAGCTGAGAGGCGGAGGGATCCCCAGCGCCATGGGAGTCCGGCGCTGGAGAAAGGTAAGTGCTGAAGACACACACACACTCTCACGAACAAATGCATACACACTAGCTAACAGACACACACATTTACTGACAAAGACACACTCAGCGGCAGACATACATACACACTCACTTACAAAACATACACTCTCACTGACAAACACACACTCACTAACAGACATCAAACAGACTCACTAACACACACACACACAAACACACTCAGTAACAGACACACACAGTAACACACTCACTGACACTCACTAGCACACACTCTAACACAAACACTCACACTAACACACACACGCTCACACACACACACACACACACACACACACTAACACTCACTCACACACACTAACACACACACACTAACACACACACACACTAACACTCACACACACTAACACACACTTACACTTACACATGTTTTTTTTTTATTTAATCCCCCCAGCCTCCTTACCTTTTGGAGTGCTGAGGGGATTCCCTGGGGTCCAGTGGTGCTGCTGGGCTCCTGGGGGGGCCGGTCACCCGGCGGGCTGGCTGGTCCTGCAGGCGCGCGAGGGAGCACTCTCCCCTGAGTGCTTCCTCTTCAGCTCCCTCGCGCGCCGCGTACTGATACCGGCGCCGGAAGATGACGTCATCTTCCGGCTCCGGTATCAGTGCGGTGTGCGAGGGAGCTGAAGAGGAAGCACTCAGGGGAGAGTGCTCCCTCGCGCACCATCCGGCCGCGGGTGTAAGCAGGGCCAGCCTCGGGGGGCCCGGAGGTGGCCGGCTCCTGGGCCCCCCAGGAGAAGAGGCTGGCCCAGAGCGTACATACCGGGTCGCAGGGGCGGCCGGGCCCCCTGGTGGGCCGGGCCCGGTCGCAGCCGCGACCCCTGCGACCCTGGTATGTAAGCCACTGACGGTGGCGATCCACATATCTCACTTAAACATTATACTAAAGGCTAATCACTAATCATACTTCTAACATTGTTGCTGTTGGGGTTCACTGAGGACCGTGATTGATCCCCGACATACTCTGAACATATTAGGCTTTTATTAGGCACCATCTAAGGCCATGTCATACGAACCCCGTTAGCACATTGACACACTGTTAACTAAGGGGTTATATACAAGCTGTGGGCAGATTAGCGATCTCCATGTAGGAGGTCTCAGCCTTTAATTACGACTTATTTAATAAGATTAACGCGGTACCCGTGCATCTTTGGCCATTATTTACAATATGTATGAATAATTGTTTGTGCAGCCAAAAGCGTATAGACCTTAGGTCAATATGTATGATTAATTGTTTGTGCAGCAAAATCGTATAGGTACGAACATACTATCTTCATAAACAGTCATCTACTGGGCAATATTGCTTTTGTGCTAATAGATTTCAGCATTGAGGCCACTGCAAACTTCTGAACAGTTCCTCATTTACTAGTGTTCATAACCTTTATTACCTCGACGGTGGCTATGCCCACATCAGTTTATTATACCATACTAGGATCGTATAAGTATCATTGTAGATATGCCACTATGAATAATTAATTGTACTGCTGCCGCTAATTTGAGTGGCTTTTGCATACAATCTTATTCATATCTTCGATTTGGGCAAATATCTATCTTTTGCGCAATAGATTTTTTGTTCTGAGGACACTGAAAACTTTTGTACAGTTCCTATTTTACCAAAGTTCGTTACACTGTTGGTGGTGATTTCCACTTTGATTTTAAGGGTTTTATTAAAAGTTATGTATTAATTACACGTGGGCACTCATCCTCCTCCTTTCTGTGTATACTACTTTTGTAGTTCCCTTAGGGTTAACCCCTTGTCTGTGAGTGCCCCTTTCAGGCTTCCAGGTTTCTTCTGTTTTCTCCTTTCTAGTGCATACAAACAAATCTCAAAGGCTGCTTACAAATCAGGGGGTGCAAAGTACATGTCCCAGACATGATTTGATTACACCCTTAAAATACTGTGTAATGTCATGGAAATGGCACACTAAGGAGGCTATGCTAAAGAACACAAAGTTATTGTTTAAAGATATTTCATTTAACAGATTTTTCGATTGTTCTGCATAGATGCAGAGCAATACCAGAAAATGTAAGCAGAATGTTGACAGAGTGAATTACATTTACATTTTGGAAAAAAGCTAAGTGTTTATACGATTTGTGTATTAACACTGGCAGCAAAAAGGTAACAATAACATTTATCTGAAGACAACCGTGCCATTTTTCCTCTCTTTTTCCATTAAATGTCCCCTTCCAAATGCCTGTACACCCATCTACTATCCATAAATATTGGGTTGAAGTAGCACACAAACTGGACTAGATCATTATTTGTCAAATTCCCCACTATAATCTCTCATTTTAGAGGGCACTGTGCTGCATAGGTCCTTCCCATTTACACTGTATTTAGGGGATTACTTTGGGGGAGAGAAACAAATACCAGGGGGTGTGCATGTAACAAAACCCTACCATGTGCCTGGGAACATTCACTGTTACTGGCCCTTTAAGAACTAGCCAGGGACATATGCAGTAACAGAGAACACGGATTATAAATATATATCTTTTATTCAGCAAAGGACATGAGCTGTCTACAAATTGGATGTTTTACCTGCTTTCGTGGGGATTTTCTATAAAGCCTTTCGGTAGATTAAAGCATTCGCTCAATTGTGTCACCTAAACTATATGGACACTGCATTCATCATACGAATGCAAACTACTGAACACCGGACAACCCTGATACCTAATTGTGCTGCAATTTACCTCCCTGGTTGGCGAATACATTCTTAATTGAAAACACACGAACGCTTTGTTTAAGTCCCTGGGTGGCCGCGGCCATCTTAACTCCCGAACAGCGGTGTTTTGCCGTCGAGTGTCTGGAACTAAAATCAGACACTCGATTAGGCGAACACTGCTGAGACCTCCAGACTACCAGAAATTCGTGCCAAAACTCCCTGCCGTTCGGTAGAAAGACTAGGTAACACATGGGGATTCGAACAAACACTAAGGTGCTCACGGATGGCAAGCCTTTCGGGACTTTTAACCCACGAACAAAGACCGACCGCAAGGCCAAAACTTATGGAACTGTTTTCGGCTATTGTACCTGTGCGGTCGGTCAAAACTTTAAAGTGCCATAACTCCCGAACCCGGTGATTTTTAAATATGTTGCTCCCCCAGATTAAGGCTATTTGGGGTACATCCAAAACTCGGGGAAAAATGTATCTTTGTTAATTATGTTAAATGCTTATCTGAGGGGAGGAGATGTGTGGGTTGTACCTTGTGTTTTATTGGTTACTTTGTTAATTGTGTGGGTGTATCCCTTGAATGGGCAGCATCACATAAAAGGAGAGTATCTGCCATTAAAATTCAGTTCTTGACCATTCAAAACTTAGCCTTGTCTCGTTCTTGGAAGGGAATCTGCAGCGTAATCACCTGGCTCTTTTAAGAGCTCTGCCGTACTCTTTACTAAGATCCAGTGAATGGGAATAAGCAACTCCACCACTACACAGCAACTTGCCGGGAAAAAGGACGTCTCCAATGGCCCTTTCACCAACTGGGGTAGCCGTTACAGTCATGATTTCCAAATTAAGACTCCCTAGGCAGGTCCTCCATGTCTGTATTCAGATAAAAGGCCGTGCTTACATTAAAGCCTAGGGATACTTCCAATAACCACTCCTCATATGGCAACAGTGTCTCCACCCTTTGCATGGAAACACTGAACATTCCTTGTAGAGATGCATTGATTTAATCTCAATGAGGAGATTTTGATTGGCCAGGGCTGTTTGGCTTGTGCTGGCTCTGCCCCTGATCTGCCTGCCCGACAGTCTAAGCCAATCCAATGCTTTTCTATGTGAAAGCATTGTGATTGGCTCAGAACACCACTTCTTATGATGTCAGCCAAGCAGGCAGATTAGGGGCAGAGACAGCAGCAACAGACTGGAATAAAGGTAAGATTTTACTATAATTAGGCAGGCAAGGAGGGATTGGGGGGCCTAGCTGGTGTTTTAACACTATAGAGCCAGGAATATATGTTTGTGTTCCTGACCCTATAGTGTTTCTTTAACTACTCTCTGTAGGTAATTAAGAGTGGGTCATGCTGTAGTGTGCCTGCCTGAGCACAAAGCTCATAAGTAGTTGTAATATTCAGCTATGCGTAGTACTACAGTTATAAATATTGGTTTACTAAATTCTCAATAATTGGCTGTTGGGTAACAGCAATTATTGAGGATACAAAGCAAAGACAAAATACAGATACAATTAGAGAGAGAGAAAATGTTTTTTTTGTCTTCTAAGGTTATACACAATTATAAGGCGACACAATACTATTATATATGTAAAAGTATACATTTTATCACATGACAGGAGGCTTCGTATTTTGCATAATCTTTCTTTACTAACTCCATAGCAGCAAAGAAAAGAGTGACAAAACTTAGAACCAATCACAATGTATTATAGGGTATAAGAGGTGTGACATATGACATAATTTCCTCTTTCTTTGCTGCTCCATCACAAGCGAAGTACAAAATTTGGCTTCTCAATATTCAGCTTAAATATTTTACATATTGTCATTATTTCCATAACTGTGACTTTGTATATTTACCCTGGGACTTCTCTTTCCCCTATTTGTCTACCCCTGGGACTTTGCCTCTGGCTTCCCAGGTGCTTTCCACGGCTCCCCGCCGTCTGTACTCCCTCTCCATACCTTTTCAATGTTTTTTTTCTACCTCCTCTCTGCCTTCTGTCAGGTATGGCACGTTTTTTTCTGTGGGCTCGCGCACAGACGTTTCGGTTTTTCTACCGAACGCTTCTCGTTCGGTAGTTTAGCACGATCGCCCTTTGGGCACGAATGCCCGCGGTCGTTTCTGTGCGGCCGCACACAGACTATTCGTTTTTTCTACCGAATGCTTCTCGTTCGGCAGTTTGGCGCGATCGCCTTTATAGGTGTTCGCGACCAATATTACTAGGCGCACGTTCGGCAGTTTTAATCACACGAACGTCAGGCGTCTAGTTTGCCCCCCAAACTAGGTGAGGTACTATCCTCCCCATACTAACGGCTGTTAGTCCGGCGGCCATCTTAAAGAGATAAACACTGTCAGTTACCTGCTCCAGCATACAACTGCAAGCAAACTGGAAATTCTTATTTCATCCTGCCTTTTCACTCAGTGGGACCAAGTCAGGTTAGTGCCTTGCACTTGGGGTTGGTTTAAGCCAGTTGGTCTGTACCTTCTTCTGGCCGGGGTGAGCCCCCATTTTGTGCTGCTAAGCGGACCTGTTCATGCAGGATTCCGATTACCCGGGTGAGCCCCAGTGACACAGCCCTCATCATCCTACTACGACCTACCGGTCTCTAGTCTCAGGTTAACCATTACTGTTACCATACCAACCCTGGTCCCCAGGCCTCTCCACTAATTGTGCCTAAGTGCCCTCACGCAATTTATCGGGTGAGCCCCGAATACCTATTCCAGATCATGGAGGAATCACAAACCTCCTCAGATCTCCAGGCCATGATAACAGCAGCTGGGTTCACTATAGAGCGGACTCCGACTCCTTCAGAGAATGCTCCAATCGGCCTAAACGCCATTGGAAGGGCGTAGCCGCTGCGCCACGCTAATATAAAGGAAAAGCATCTGCTAAGCGCAGAAAAGCCACGGTTCATGCTACCCACGACCCCGCACTTGTTTCCTCAGGTGAGGAGGACGCAGAACCCACACTTGCACTAGCTGTGCTGGACGAATGGCAGGCGGCGGTCTCTGACCAGGAGGACTCCGACAGGGACTCCGCGGCCAACTCTGACCCTTATTTCATAAAGGAGCAGATTCTGGGTGAGCCCCAGGACTCCATGGCTACATCCATGGATAACCCACAGGAGGGCACAGAGATTTTCCTTGACAATTCGGGCCTCCAAATGTTTGACCCGAGAAACATCCGTCATCCCCGTTCGGAAGAATGGTCACCACCCGAGCATTTGGCAAGGATTATGCACTTCTGGCTCAGGAAATCTCTGGACAAAGAAGTAAGGAAACGGATGAGATCCGAATGCCCTTGGCCTAGCCTACCAGACAAGGTGGCGCACACCCCCGAATTTGACCCGCTCATGACTACGTTCATGTCCCGAGGGGGTCGGGACCCGCGCAAGGGCATAGAGCGCGGTTTTAAAGGAGCGCAGGACAAACTGCTAAACGCCATTGGGCCGCTAGCTAGAATTATGGATATGGCGGATGACGCCTATGAAAGGGCTGACAATTTTACCCCAGATACGGTGCGTGAATGGGCACGAGATACCCGTGAATGGGCACAGAGGTGTTTCTGTTTCCTAGGGAACACCAACGTAGCCCTCTCTTTGGAGAGGTGCCGAGCAGCACTTTACCATATCGATGAAAAACTGGTAGAAATGGGGGATAAAGAATTAGGCCCCTTGGCACAGGGTAAATAATTGGAGAGGCCTTCCTTAAAGAATTAAATAAAAGGTTCAATATATTTACGTCCCTTAATAAGGCACAAACTTCGATGCGGAAAGTCTTCCGCGGTTCTCACAACCGAGGTGTTTTTGGGAGGGCTGGACGGCAGAGGGGCCGTGCCGCCAGCCGCTTTTGGCCATCCGGTCCCCGTACAACAAGGACTCAACCGTTCTACCCAGACTTGTCTACCCGACATAGATTCCACCAATTCAGGGGATCAGATCGTGGCCAAGGCAGCCGAAGACGCTCCCAGGCAAGATTCTCCAATGGTAAGTCGAAATCATACCCTGCCTCTAACCTCCTGTCATATCACAGGTCGTGTTTCTCTTTTTTTCCAGAACTGGGCAGACCTTTCTTCAGACACGTGGATCCTCCAAACGGTGGGGGCTATCAAATAGAGTTCGACTCTACCCCGCTCCAGCAGGCCCCTCCACATCCGATCCAGACTACACGGGCAGACGCCCGCCTCATATACTCGGAACTACGAGAACTGCACTCCAAGGGTGCCATCCAACCAGCTCTGGACTCCACCGGTTTCTACAGCAATATCTTCTTGGTCAGGAAGAAAACTGGCGAATTTCGCCCCATTATCAATCTCAGGGAGCTCAATTCTCACGTGGTATACTGACATTTCAAAATGGAAGGTATCCACCTTCTCCGGGACTTGCTTCGACGCAACGACTGGTTCACTCGTCTGGACCTCAAGGATGCATACCTTACCATTCCGGTACACAAAGGCAGCCGTCCCTACCTCCGCTTCTTCTGGCACGGGACTCCCTGGCAATTCACCTGCCTCCCGTTTGGCCTCAGTTCGGCCCCGTGGTGCTTCACCAAGATTATGAAGCCAGTAGTGGTGAAACTCAGAGCTCAAGGCATAAGATGCATCATCTACCTTGACGACATCATGATCTTTGACGAGGATGCAGGAACTCTGCGGAGACACATGAACTACACAGTACACCTTTTGGAGTCTCTAGGATTCGTCATCAATCGTCCCAAGTCCGCAATGATCTCGGCTCAATTAATTAAATTCCTCGGATTCGTAATAGACTCCACATCATGCACTCTTCACCTGCCCGCTACCAAAATTACGGCCATCCGCAGGGAGATCCGGAAAGTCCTTCGCCGGACAACCATACCCCTACGATTACTGGCACGGATCGTAGGCCTTCTCTCCGCATCCATCCAGGCCATTTTCCCCGGAACCCTGCACTACAGGGGCATGCAGCACCTCAAGGCAAGATTCCTTCGCAGACAACCTACATACGACCAACCGGTTCCAATGTCGGCCGAAGTTCGGGAGGAACTACACTGGTGGCTGAACTGCATGCAGGCTTGGAATGGCAGGGCCATATTCGGGAACCAGCCAGACTTCGTGCTGGAATCGGATGCCAGTCGTTCAGGCTGGGAGCAACGGATGGAACCACCTCCACAGGAGTAGTGTGGACTTCCGAAGAGCTCTCGATGCACATCAACTGCCTGGAACTCTTGGCCGGATCATTCGCCATTCGCAGTCTGGCAAAAGGAGCGATCCAACTGCTGCATCCTACTCCGCATGGACAACGTCTCAGCGTTAAGATACATCACCCGCCTTGGAGGCACTCGTTCTCAGGCACTGGTGGATCTCACGAAAGAGATCTTCGATTACTGCCTACCACGCAACATCACCTTGCTGGCAGAGCACTTACCAGGAGACTCCAACATGACGGAGGATTGGTATTCACACCACTGGTGGGACACCAGCGATTGGCGACTAGACCCTCATATTTTCACAATACTGGATGTACAGAGGGGACCTCTCTCCATGGATCTATTCGCGTCCCGCAACAATCGACAGACAAAGGTTTTCTTCAGCTGGCTCCCAGACCCGGAGAACCTCGCAACGGACGCTTTCCTACAACAATGGCCACGAGACGGTGCTTACGCATTCCCACCTTTTGCAATGATAACGAGGGTCCTTCACCGGATCCGCCTACAGAGAGTGAGAATAATCCTCATCACGCCTCTCTGGCAGAGCCAGCCATGGTTCCCGGACCTTCTGGAACTTTCAGTCAGGGATCCCCTCCTCCTACCAGATGCCCCAACCATCCTTAGGAACCCGTTGGGTCTACCTCACCCGCTAGTCGTGCAGGAACGCCTGCCCCTTGTGGCCTGGACACTTTCCGGGGCTCCTGGCGAACCGAGGACTTATCGCAGGAAACTAAGGACCTCCTATGGGACTCATGGGCACCAGGAACAAGGAGGTGCTATTTATCAGCATGGCACTCCTGGACAAGTTGGTGTGTGGGACGGGACCTCAATCCCTTAACTGCACCTACTCACTCCATCATGAATTTCCTGACCTCACTTTTCACTGCCGGGATGTCATACCGGTCCATCAACGTGGTACGGTCAGCCATCTCAGCGGCCCATACTCCGACCCAGGGGACACCAGTTGGTAAGGATCCGCTCATCTGCAGACTCCTCCGCGGCATGCTGCTTTGGCGCCCTCCGGAGCCCAAATACTCTAGACTTTGGGATGTTGGCGTGGTCCTACAATTTTTATGAAATTGGCCTCCTAACGAGGATTTGTCACTCCGCCAACTTACCACAAAATTCACCTTCCTGTCTGGTTTCCTTTCGACGGGTATCCGACGTACGCGCCGCCGACTCATTTACCTTGTGCCCGGCGGGTGTTACCTTTCAGGTCTCATGTCGCACTCTCATTCGTTCTCCTACCCTTTCTTCCCTTCTGACCCTCAGCTCTGCGTGGTCTCTACCCTCCGTCAATACGTGGAAGCCACCGCAACGTTGCGGCAATCTTCCACTCGTCAACTTCTCATCTCTTACGTCCGCCCCCACGGTCCAGTTTCGGTTACTACGCTGGTCAGATGGCTAATATCCCTTGCCGGTATTGACCAAACTTTTGGAGCACATTCCGTACGTGGGGCAGCGGCCTCTTCCGCTTCCCTTTTGGACATCTTACGAGCGGCGGACTGGACTAGAGAATTCACCTTTAGGACATTCTACTTCCGTCCTCTTGATAATCCGGCTTTTTCTCTGCTCTCCCAGCGTTGAAATTGCAAAATACAAAGCCTCCTGTCATGTGCTAAAATTGAAGATTATGCTAGCTTTAGTGTACTGATAATCTTAATGACAGGAGGCCAGTATTTTCCCACCCTATTAATTTCATATCTATCTATGGCATTTTGTTTTAATGCCTTATTTACGTTAATTTGAAGATTTTATACATATACTCCATATGGGTGGGATATTTATTTAACACCGTTAGTCGGGAGGATGTTTAGTTATTATTATACTAGAGGATATTAAGTTAAATTAAGGGATAGATATTCATTGTTTTACACAATCATTTCTGGAATCTAATACCCTTTATACTCTCATTTCAGCTTAATCAGAAACCACAGGGAATCATTAAAGTCTCCATGCAGGGTTTCGTCATCATCACACCATGGAACCTTGTCATCAAGTCTTGGGAGATCATCGTTTGAAAGCAGGATGACTTTGTCTGCATTCTACCTGTCCCTGTTCAATTTATTCAGATTAGTTTTCCATTATCTTGTTCTATGGACTTTTTTCCAAGTTGTTCTGTTGTTTTTCTGCATTTATGACCTTGTGATGTCGCAATTTTAAAGAGGAAATGATATATGTCACACCTCTTCTACCCTATACTACATTGTGATTGGTTCTAAGTTTTGTCACTCTTTTCTTTGCGGCTATGGAGTAAGTAAAGAAAGATTATGCAAAATACATCGCCTCCTGTCATTGTTAAAATTAAGATTATCAGTACACTAAAGCTAGCATAATCTTCAATTTACATGCTAGAATTTTTTTACACACTATAGGCTTGTGAACTATGACCATTCCATTCACATATCTACATGTAGAGTAAATGTATCAACTTTCTAGTTCTCTACTACTAGCCAGGCCTAAAAGGTACTTGCTACTAGACTTGTGGAAAATTTTGGTCCAACCAGTTTGTTCGAATCAAATGCCTTTTAATTCATGTCTGGACGAATTGATACTTTTCCATGGGGATTTCACTGATGCAGAGCATGAGGATGTATAGCATCATTTAGGCGACCTAGAGTCCGGTAAACTGGTAGTAGATGTCTGGTAGACAGTTGCCAGAGACTTAGTCCGGCAATGTAAACTTTGCAGTTTCCTAAAAAGTGCAATTATTTACATTGCAGGACTAAAGGGGACGGGGACGGGGACGGGGACGGGGACAGTGCACCTAGACCACTTCAATGAGCTGAAATGGTTACTTGGGATTTACCTATGGAGTCTTATTCAATGAATAAAACTATACAGGTAAATTGCAGGCGAATTGATTTGTTCAAATGTGTGGATTAAAAAGATTCTGACAAATCGGCCAAAACTACTACAAGGCAGTTAATGCTGGTCAACAAGTTGTTGTATATAAAAGGTGCATGTAAGTAGGAAATACATAACCTCAAATCTCTTTTTCATCTTATATTTGTTATTCTACCAGATAAATAATGATGCAGAATTATGCATTCTACAAGTATAAATATCAAACCACCCAGAGAGGAGCAAGCTTTAAAATAATAAATAAAAATGTAATGTGACCCTTGCTGTGCAAATCAGAGAAAAGGATTGGAGACAAAAACAAGTGGTTAGAGACTAGTTTATTCTTTGCTATGATTAACGTAACTCCATTTTAACACATGCACACAAAAAATACATTATATTTTGTAAATGGTCCTTTCAACTTAAAACATTTCAGTATAACTTGGTAAAATAACTACATTTATATAAATGCACATATCATTGCATATTTTGAGAGATCAGTTTGACTTTGTTTATTGTAGTTTTTCTACCTTCTCTTCATTCCATGGTATAATTCACCAAATATCTGAACAATACGTTTTTATTCAAACACAGGTCTATGAATCTACATCTATCTCAATATAAAAAGACATATAAATCTAGGAGGAGGAAAATAATCAATGTCCAGACAAAGAATAAACAAAAGAATGGGGTAGAAACCCCACTCAACAAAAAGTGGGTGGGGTCCACTCACATTCATAGATATCTCCCAATTTAAACGTTACAAAACATGGTAAGAACTGAGTACAATTAGATAAATACTAGATATCCAAAAAAAAACACAAAAGTAACACCAAAACCGTGGCAAAATGTGATGAAGTAAAGAAAACCTAATAAAATATATTGAATACCAAGATGTCAAATAAAAAGGGAAGAGGGGGTATAAGTTGCTAGTCGAAAGTAAGCCTAACAAAGGATTCTAAAGAACAACCACCAGAGTAACCCCCAAATCCTTAAACAAAAGCGTCCAAAAGTTATGTCTGAGTATACTATCACCAAAAAGACCGGACGCATAGTGAGTGGCCCATGTCTATTGATAGTAGTAGCAAAAAAAAAAAAGATAAACTTAATAGGACAAATTGTGTTAATCAATAGTGGTAGCACCAAAAAAACGGACTAAGTGCAAGGTCCCAAGTATACATCCCCTAAGGTATATAAATTGCTTACAAGAACCTATCAGGGTTTTCAGATACTGAAGAACCTCCTTAAATAATGGGGTAGCTACAAGAAGTAGAAAGCCGGTTTCGTAGAGCACTGCTAGTGGCTAGGTGTGCTTATAAGTGAACCTGAAAAAAAAAAAAAAAAGGGAAGAGGAGCTCGCCCCTGCTCCCCTAATATACATAAAGTCAGCTCGTCATAGAGATAAAGTACCCCCTCTGACTTGATTGTAATAGACCGGACCCAGAGTGGTGAAACAGAACTCCTTAGAGAAAACTGTACAGAGTCAGTATTCACCTGATCCGTGCGCACATATATGGTGTCAGTGGAGCAAAGAAGGTAGAGAAGTAACTCAACAAATGTCCAGACAAATATACACAAACAATTTCCAGTTTCATCTACAATATTCAGAATGTTTATTAGACTAGCTCTGCAGATGAATACACAGATTCTCAAAACACATTAGACGAATAAGATTGCATAATGCCAGGGTGTGACCTGTAACATGAAATGAAAGCACCTTTCAATTAGGAAAACAGTTTTTTTAAAACCATTTTTTAATGGAATGTAAAAACACAGGTCAGGGTCTTTAAAAGTAAGTTAATAAAAAAAAAATTATTTAAAAATAATATATTGACTAGCATGCAAAATGTAGACAACACCATCATATGTATTTCATTTTTTTTCCTGCATGATAGTACATTTATAATATGTGATATTACTTTCCATTTGTCACACAGGATATATAGTGAGGGTAGAGTTTAAGGCTTACTTTTATTCAATGTCTAGGTTTCCCTTTAAATTAATGGGATAGACTGTAGATATAGAGCTTCAACTGACTTGAAATAAATGTCATAGAAGCCACTTCAGCTCCCTTTCATTTCTATAAAGGAAGCAATGCAAATGTGTAGTGCTTCACCTACCTATAGCAATGGGAAAGAGCTTACAGCCACTTTATCATTGTGAATGGAGTAACAGGAGGAAGGTCATGACCTTGGAGGATAGAGGGGAGGAGGGGGCTATTTTGTCCTTAATTTTACTTTGAATTCTCACATTAGTAAATAATCCTGTAAGTGTTAAATACTTTTATGCAGTATCCACATAATGTATCACTTTAGAAGCAGCAAACTGTACAACAATTAAATTGTTAGCAGGTTTTTATCCCCACACCCTGACTCCTCTCCTGCCACTGTCAAAAATAACCTACTGAGCCCTCAGTGAATACATTTCTAGCAACCTACTTCGTTAACCCTACTTTTACCCTTTGTGTCACTATACCCCACTCCCTCTAGCATGTAAGCTCATTGAGCAGGGCCCTCCACCTCTCTGTTCCTGTGCATCAAACGTGTCTGGTTACAAATTCGTGTCTGTTAGTCCAACTATTGTACAGCGTTACGGAATTCGCTGATGCTTATAAATAAAATAATCTGACATTTACTACAATCTACTAGTAAGAAAAACTGAAACCAGATTTAATTTTACTTCTAAATAGCATTTCGTTTTATTTATTGATTTTTTTCCATTTAGTTACATGTGTGTGTATCAACTTTAAAACTTGGTGCTTGGTAGGAGAACCATATCTTATTCTCCTTGTTCATGTCTAGGAATAATTCTCCAGTAACAATTTTCTTTTTTTTCATGACAAAATATACACTACTATTGATCTGGGAGTATTGATTTCTTAAGGTGTTCATTTATCTTTTGATTATTTAGAATTGGATCTGAAAAGGCAGTGTTTGCATGAAAATGCCTGAAGGGAATGATTATACTCATCAGAACAAAAACATTACACAAAAGAGTTTGTTTTCCTGGCACTATAGTGGTCCTTTAACTGCGGTCTTTGCTTCACTGCCTTTAGACTTCCCATTTCTAAATGTCTTGTTAAAAAGGAGCAGTTCACGTATTGATACATGGATTCTATGTTGTGCAACTATGCTCAGACTACTCAAAATTAAAAAAAAACCATCCTTTTACATTTTTAACACATTATCTCTATAATGCATGAAATTGGAAGGGGGTCACTGTACATATTTTGTCTATTTAAAATCACTACATATATCTGTTATGTGAGAAGAGTGGATGACAATCATTTATTTCATTAATTCACTAAAGATGACCAGTGGTTTTCTGGATTACATAAACCACTAGTTGAGATTTGTCAGTTATGACATTATCGGTGTTGACGTTGGAGGGCATCTTAAATGAGGACTGTGAAAAAAAACACAAACAAAAACTTTCTAAGTTCCCATTTTTTTTTTATTTTTGCACCCAACAGATCCTAATATCTACAGCATTGCCAGCCTTTGCTCATTCGTATACGGGCCGGACTGCTTAAGCAAACTTAGAAGACTTTCATTAGATTTCACAGCACTCCAGCCTCTGCAAACAAGTGTTTAATTATTATTTGTTTTAGACCATGCTAATCATTTATATTTTCCATTTCAACATTAACTTTTTTTTTTTACAGAATATACAATTTGTTAAAACAGATCTTCATAAAAAGACATCACAACATAAGGAATAAGTACAGAACAATAATAACTTCTTCCCTGATAATTATGACCCATATTTTGAGGCCTCAAATATTCATTTTTAATCATAAAACTTGCACATATATTTTAATCCTTTAAACAGAACCAAATACACCAAGGAGCTTCTTCTCTCCCACAATTATATCCATTAAGTCTGATATAGATATACACATATATGTATGTATATCTATATCAGACTTAATGGATATAATTGTGGGAGAGTATATATATATATATATATATATATATATATATATATATATATAAATAACTTTCAGCAAACAAGTTATTTCTAAGTAGATTCGTTTCTAATACTGAAGGAAAATACAAATGTAGTTTTATTCCAGTTTACAATGGTAAAAATATGAATTCACAATGTGTATAAATGAAAGGTAAATACAGGATAAAAGCGGCATATTAAAAACAAATCATACATTAATAAATAGACAATGAGGAAACAATTGCTTAGCAGCTGGTTTTAAATACCACTGTAGTGGGAAAGATAATTTTAAGACCACACACAAAAAAAAAAAAAAAAGACAATTAAAAATTAAAAAATACTAAACAGATATATATTTTAAGGGCAGGTTAGAAAAGGACAATAATGCACCCAAAACAGAGATCTTGCTGGCTGTGTCGGTGTCAAAAGTAGACTAGGTTTCAAAAACCAAAGAGTAAAAAATGTATTTGCTAAAATATCGTCAAAAATACAGTGTAAAACTAACAAATAAGTACATTTTGTATTCAGCTCTACTGAAAATGGAAAAAAATGTACTGCATCTAAAAATAACTTTAACTTGGATGCAGATCAATACCGTGCCATTAAACACAACTGGGTTTAAATATACATGTGAATATGGATGCAGACAGGCACATACAAAACACTGCCTTTGGTCACTAAAAAATAAATGTGCAACTTCCAGACCCAAGAAAACAAAGTTGCTTGGTCAACAATGCTCTAAAAAGATATAAGGGCAAAAAAGGCAGTGGAGGATGATTGGCACAGCAGAGGAATGAGGAAACTCTAAACAAGGCTTTCAATCAGTGTCCATATCCACCTGCCCATTGGAAACTTATAGGAGTATGTCCTGTGGTTTAAACAGCGAGAGAAAACTGGTCCTGTTCTATGGGCTTTTGTACCCAGGCTCCCAGACCTGCCTTCTGGAATGCTTTGAAGATGCATTCTTTTGCAGACTGATATTCTGTGGCAGACTGCTTCGTGTCATGGTACAAGTTGGGCTTTCCGATTCTGAACCTCAGGTTGGGTGAAAGCTGCACAAGGTAAAGGCAAAAAATAAATAAAAAATGCATAAATAGAGCAAGATACTATATACAAAACAGCAGAGGATGCAAGAACTGAAGATGATTCAATTTGGCTCCTTGGTAGTAAAGATTACATATTGCTTAAATGTTTCCGAATTTTTTCTTCTTCATTTAAATAAAAAAAACATACCGATAATTCTGTACGGGGCAAGGTGCTCCTTGATTGTTTCCTTTCCTTGTCTATTGTAACGCCACATCACACCGAGGTCCAATCAAAAGCTTCCAAAAGAGAAGCATTTGATTGAAACCATTCTCCCTGGGGTAAGCAAGAGGTCTGTTTTTAATATTGAAATAAATATGGGGGAGAATAAAAAAAAAAATGCAGGGAGATGGGAGTGCACTGAGGGAGGGGACACTGAAGCTTCCCCTTGCAGGCATGCACCCAATGGTGCCTGCAAAGGTAGAAACCGACCACGTCCGTTGCCAGTGGTCTGTGCATACATGACAAATGTATATTTTGCACAGAATTGAGGCAGCATGAACAACAAGTCACGTGTGCTAGGGGTGCAAACAGCCTACGGGGCACAAAACTGCAAAAATCTCTACATGAAACACTACACATACCGTTTCCTCCCTACATGACCACTTCTAAAGACAGAAGTGGTCATAGATGTTGGAGTAACCCTTTAATTGCCAAATGTCAGGGATCTAGTGTGAGTTTCAATATGCTTTGGTGGAGCTCCAGTGAAAAGCAACTGTTCATATCAGAATATGCAGCACATGTTTGACATGAGCACTCTCAAGGAGTTTTTTTTGAAATTCGAAAAGTGAATTTCAAATTTGATGCCAAATAAACCAGACTGTAAAAAACAACAACAACATAATGTTATATGTTTCGAATTCCGCTATAGGAGCGTAAAAACTGATATTCACTTTGGATTTCTGTCAATTACCACAATAGTGAATAACCCTAAATATGTATGGGCAGGGGTAGGTAACACGCAAATAAATAT
Organism: Pelobates fuscus; assembly: GCF_036172605.1. Lineage (NCBI taxonomy): Eukaryota > Metazoa > Chordata > Amphibia > Anura > Pelobatidae > Pelobates > Pelobates fuscus. The sequence continues at coordinate 61,132,456 of NC_086324.1, read as the reverse complement.
AGTTATTTTCTTATATAATCTGAGAGGGGGTAATTGAATTTAAACATACCTTTGAATGAATACGCATCCATCGGCTGTACAAGGCATGCTTACAAAGACGTGATGCACGACCCATTTCATCTTTGCCAGTAGTAGCATTAATAACTTCAAGGCCAGGATCTCCCACTGTCCAGTTAACGCTGAAACTAGGGGCTTTACCAGGCTGCCGTGCTTCAGCATTGCTAATACCTTTAGGAGTAAATACAAGAGTTTGTTAATGAGACTTTTGGAGAAAGAAGAAAGAAAAGTTATAAAATAAAGCTCACGTAGGTCTTAAAATGTCCAATAGCCATTGGTTAGTGAAAATGTACAGCTTGCTGTGAAGAGTAACTTAAAGCCTGGCTAATAGCATGGGATTTTACGTTTTAACATACATCATATATATATATACATATATATATATACATACACACATACATACATACATACACACACACACACAAACACACATTGCAAGAAAAAAATAATAATATATTGTATTTGCTAAATTATAAGACAATGTTCTTTGGGTGTTTTATTTCAGAAAAAAAAAATTCAGAAAAAACTACCTTGTCTTATAACTGGGTCAGATTGATGTGTCAGGTTTTCGGACCACCAGGGATTCGATTAAAAGGTATTTCAGGGTGGGTAGGCTGGGTACTAAAACCCCACCTCCTCACAAACTGCCCCCCAACACTGCTCCCCCCTTCACACACAGTCACCCTCCCACACAATACGCCTCCCCTTACAGACACTCCCCTTACAAACACACACTGCCCCCCAACACTGTAACCCCCCACACAATGCCCCCTATAAAAACACATTGAACACCCACCCACACAAAACACACTGCTCCCCCCACCCACACCTGTCTTATAATCAGAGTTGACAATCGCGCAAATATGGTATATGGATGGATGTATGGATGTATGGATGTATGGATAAAAGCAGGGACCTAAATGACTTTAATAAATTGCTTAGGTACAATTTGTAGTAGAAAAGAAAGAGAGCACTTAATAAATGCAACTACCTGGTGCTTTCATCAACAATTAACACAGCATTGCACAAGTTAGCATAGCAGTATACATCTACAGGGTCGGACTGGGGATACGAAGCAGCCCTGGAATAAAAAAAAATCTATGCCAGCCCCATAAGTCATTGTGCTATGTAGGCTGTGTGAGGACCTCCAGCGTCGCTAAAATCCCCATAAGGAAAGTATTTTCAATTCTTTCCTATGAAGAGGTGTAATGTGCATGCACGGCATTGCCGCGCATGCGCATTAGGTCTCCCCAGGCGGCGGGCGGGATCAGTCTCCCCCGCCGGCTGACTTAATGAAGGGGAGGAGCGGCGGCGAAGGAAGAAGCAGCGACGTGGGACATGTCGCTGCTTTTGGTAAGTGACTGAAGGGGTCTTCAGCAACTGGGGATGGGAGGTAGAGGGGACCTGCAGTGACAGAAAAACTGATTGTTTTCCTCGCACTGGAGAGTCCCTTTAATCCTATGACTTTGGTATCCAGATTGTGAAAGAAACGACAGCACTCACGCTCCTCACTTAAAATCTTCTTTTATTTGCAAGATTAAAACATGGATCAACGTTTCAGTCCCTAAGTGGGACTTTTTCAGGATCAATATGATAGGAGATTATATATATATATATATATATATATATATATATATATATATATATATATATATATTATTGATACAATTCTTCTTCTAATTCAAAATATTAGTCCTTTCATGGTAATTAAATTATACAGTAAAGCATACTCACATACAGACACACACAATCTTACTGATGCACACAAATAGGCTCATTGACAGACAATCTCAATGACACACACAGACCAGGTTACTGGCACACACACACATTTAGTACAGAAACTGATGCACACACAAGCTTACTACAGACAAGCTCACTGTCACACACACATGCTCCACTACAGACAAGCAAGCTCACTGATGCGCATACACTCTCCCTACAGACAAGCCCATGCTCCCTACAGAAGAGCTCACTAACACACATGCTCCACTACAGACAAGCTCACTGACACACATGCTCACCACAGACAAGCTCACTGACACACATATGGTCACTACAGACAAGCTCACGATCACACCCATGCTCCCTACAGACAAGCTCACTGACACACATACAAGCTCCCTCACTAGCAGAGGTGCGCACATACACACACAGAAGCTCGCTCTCTCACTAGCAGAGGCACACACACCCAGGCAGGCAGTCACACACTCACGCAGGCAGGCAGTCACACACTCACGCAGGCAGGCAGTCACACACACGCAGGCAGGCAGTCACACTCACGCAGGCAGGCAGTCACACTCACGCAGGCAGGCAGTCACACTCACGCAGGCAGGCAGTCACACTCACGCAGGCAGGCAGTCACACTCACGCAGGCAGGCAGTCACACTCACGCAGGCAGGCAGTCACACTCACGCAGGCAGGCAGTCACACTCACGCAGGCAGGCAGTCACACTCACGCAGGCAGGCAGTCTCACACACGCAGGCAGTCACACTCACACACGCAGGCAGTCACACTCACACACGCAGGCAGTCACACTCACACACGCAGGCAGTCACACTCACACACGCAGGCAGTCACACTCACACACGCAAAGGCAGGTAGACAGTGACACATTCACAGGCAGTCACACATACACATAGGCAGTCACACACACACACACTGACCTGCTTCTTACCTCCACATCCCTTGGAGCTCCTGAAAGCTTGTTGTTGGGGAAGCAGGGACTCCTTCCTGCTTCCCATGCTGCAGTTACCAGGGCCCCTGCTGCACAGTAAGCCCCTCCCCTGCCGCACCCTAAGCTCCACCACACACTAAGCTCCACCCCCGCCGCAATATTCTTTTTTTTTTTTATAATCCTAGCAAGCCATGTGTGAGCTGTGCCGGCCGCCTGGCTCCCCCTGCTCTTATGGGGCCCTGTGCGGCCGCACAGCTCACACATGGCCGGCTGGGATTGTAGGAGCCTGATCACTGATTAGGGCTGTCAGCCCAGCCCCAGTTGCTGCAGCCCACCGGAAATTTTCCCGGTATCCAGGTGGGTCAGTATGGCCCTGTACATCTATTACACTGACCTTTTTATATTTTATTCATTTATTTTAAAAGTTCATGTAATAGGACTGAACTATTGATGTTTACTGCCATGCTAGCCTGTGCAATGCAGTGTTAACAGACACATAGTGTGTTCAGTACAACCAGTGCTCTTTATTTGCACACACACATAATATATATACAATTTGTTTTTCTTCCCCATGAAATGTAAAGGTTAATTCATACATTTTAATCTTGTATAACTGTATAAGTGGGTTGGAATCTGCTGCTCTACTAATGACCGCTTGGAAATTAAAATAAATATATATATATATATATATATATATATATATATATATATATATATATATATATATATATATATACACACACACACACACACTTCTGGTAAATAGTGATCAGCACTCTCGGTCTTTAGAAGGTTAAAACTTACATTTTATTGAAAATCCATTAAAAGATCAACGTTTCAGTTCCTCCTGGAACTTTCATCAGGATCAGACATACATACTATGTAAAAACATTGCATTTATATACCCAAAGTATAAGTGAAATTAGCCCATCAATGACTTACCCCTGTGCTCTAAGTGGTGGGAGTGGAATCCCTGGCGTCCTCCATCGTTCCGTGCGCATGCGCGGACGTAACCACGCCCCCTACGTGCCGTAGTTGCAGCGGCAACGCGTGACGTCATCACGGCACGTAGGGGGCGTAGTTGCGTCCGCGCATGCGCACGGAACGATGGAGGACGCCAGGGATTCCACTCCCACCACTTAGAGCACAGGGGTAAGTCATTGATGGGCTAATTTCACCTATACTTTGGGTATACAAATGCAATGTTTTTACATAGTATGTATGTCTGATCCTGATGAAAGTTCCAGGAGGAACTGAAACACCTTTTTGGTTTTTGATATATATTATATGATGATTTGTATTAACAATTAAACAGCTCTCCATGAGTGGTTAACTGGCTTTGCATCTTTTCCTAATTTGTGTTTCAGAGCTGTTGTATACAGCTAACACAGACTCAAAGGAATCCATGTTTAAAATGGAATGAGGCAAAAATGTGATTCTTTGTTGAACTCATTTGCATATGCCCACCCACAATCCTTTGCGGTAGTAACATCACTGCAGATTTGTGATTTCTGTGGGAATAGCAAGTCTTATGGCTTGACTGGTGTGCAGATTTTTGTTTAACATTGTATTAACTATCTCTATCTCTATAGCTATATACACTTTTCTTCTGTTCCCTGCACACACACTTTCAATTATATATAAGTGCCTGGTGCATATCAGCCACAGACCAAAAAATAACAGAGTGAAAAAATATTAACAAAGGCTTGCACTCACGGTCTTTTAAAAAAGTTCTCTATCTTTATTCAATAAATTTGTTTAAAAAAAAAAATAAAATAAAAAAAAAAAAAAAAATCGATGTTTCAGCCATCGTCCGTGGCTTTCAGCAGATTGTTGAATTGATCCTGATGAAAGCCACGGACGATGGCTGAAACGTAAATTTTTTAAGGAATTTATGGAATAAAGAATGAGTTAACTTTTTTAAAAGACCGTGAGTGCAAGCCTTTGTTAATATTTTTTCATTCTCTCTCATATATATATATATGAGAGAGAGAGTAAACAAAGTGTAAACATTAGCTGACTCTTTACAGGAAGTGTTTCGGAAGGCTGTGCAAGTCACGTGCAGGAAGGGGTGTCTAGGGTTGTATAAACAAAGTGATTTAACTCCTAAATGGCCAAGAATTGAGCAGTGAGACTGCAGGGGCATGATCTATACACCAAACAGCGTCATTAAGCTACAGTTGTTCTGGTGACTATAGTGTCTCTTGGTAAAGCTATGTCATGGTAAAGCTATGTCATTCAGAAATACTCTAAGTATTTTCAATATATATATATATATATATATATATATATATATATATATATATATATATATATATATATATATATATATATATATATATTGAAAATACAATATATATATATTGTATTGAAAATACAATATATATATTGAATGAAAATATGTCATTCAAAATTCAAAATATGTCATTCAGAAATACTCAAGTATTTTCAATATATATATATATATATATATATATATATATATATATATATATATATATATATATATATAGAAAATACTTAATTGAGTATTTCTGAATGACATAGCTTTACCATGACATAGCTTTACCAAGAGACACTATAGTCACCAGAACAACTGTAGCTTAATGACGCTGTTTGGTGTATAGATCATGCCCCTGCAGTCTCACTGCTCAATTCTTGGCCATTTAGGAGTTAAATCACTTTGTTTATACAACCCTAGACACCCCTTCCTGCACGTGACTTGCACAGCCTTCCGAAACACTTCCTGTAAAGAGTCAGCTAATGTTTACACTTCCTTTATTTTAGATTCTGCTTAATTTCTCATCTGCTGCTCTGCTAGACCCAGCATGAGCCTCTTGCTTGTAATTGAAGTTCAATTTACAATCTGGAGATAAAAAAACTTTTATAAGTTAGTTACATTGGATTGAAAATGAAACTATTTTGTTTTCATTCAGGTTGTGTCAATCACAGCCAGGTGCGGCTATGGCTGCATAAACAAAAAGTGATTTAACTCCTAAATGGCAGTGAATTGAGCAGTAAAACTACAGATGCTTGATCTATACACTCAAACTGCTTCACTAAGCTAAAGTTGTTTTGGTGACTATAGTGCCCCTTTAATAAGCTGTAACAGTTTACGTGCCCTTTTAATCAGTCCTAAAGTTTGTTCAGGAATGAAGAAAATGAATGCAGACATATATATATTTCAGTTGTCCTGTGAAACAAATACAATACATTCATAAAACAATAGATTTTGCAGTGATAAACTACATATACTAGTATTTTCTACACTTCAGTTAAAATGTTTAAATATAGACTAAAACAGCAAATACAAACACACGAAAAAATATCTTACCACTTAATAAAGGTTTGTTGAGGGAATACAAAGGTGGAAGATCTTCTATATCAGCTATTCGTTGATAAACTGCTCTTGAAAGGTGGTCGCCATGATAGAGACTGCCCAAGATGATACTTGAGAAGTATATTGGTTCGACAAAAAGGCTAAACAAGGAACCTTGGATACCCACAACATTCCACCTGCATTTAAAATTCAACAAGTGAATTGAGTTATTTGGGGATATAATGGGGTCTGGAGAGATCATGTAACGTTAAAGAAATACCCATCATCATAAACACTTTATCAGAATGGGTTGGTTCCAGAAAGTCCATGGTGTATGTTTTTCACGTTGTTTCGTGAATAGGAAGCTAAAAAATAGGCTGAGGGCATCAGCTGATGCTCTTAGCCCATCAGTAGTGCCCCTGGCCAATGCTTTCTAATTAAAGTTTGGGGCAAAGCTCACGAGCCCTGGACTTTGGGGTTAAACCATTCCTTAATGGTTTAACTCCTGAAGTTAAACCGACACCAGGGAACTCCTGGCACTATAACAAAGTAATTCTGGTGAGTTGCATTAATGCAGAGTGTCCCTAAAAAAAAAAAAAAAAAAAAAAAAAAAAAAGTATCACAAATGAAGACCTGTTCAAATTTGCATATAATATACAAAGTGGCAACAAATAGTTAATTTACAAGACATCTTCAGAAACTCATGCACATAGAAGAAACAACTTATAACCATAAATATATATATTAATATTAATGAGTCTCTAACTTTTACATGCTGTGCATGCACTTCAAATATATTTAGCGCACATGTTCTTTTACAAACATGCATTAGATAACAAAAGGATAACTCTACTATGCCAGCCACAGTCATATGTAGTTCCTAAACCAACATTTGTCTCCTTATTGACTTTAGATTAAATATCTTGTATGGTGTGAATGTTTACATATACTTCCAATGATAATTTGACATATACAGGTCTATATATAAAATAAAATAAAAATTAAAAAAAGCCAACACGTTAAAAAAAAAAAAAAACCCTAGACATTCTAATCAAAAAAACTATTCCAACTTCAAAATGTATGCAACAACTGCTCCACAGTATCTAAGAATAAAAAAAATTAAAAATAAATCTCTGTATCCTACAACTTTATGTCTCTATTTATAAAAAAAAAAAAAAAAAAAATATTTACTTCCTGTGAACTAGGGATCGGCCTATAAAGATACCGATATTGCCGATAATGCAGACAGGGCAATGGGGGTGGAGCTTAGCGTGCGGCTGGGCTAAATGTGGCCCGAACTGGTAAGTAAGCTAGTTCATGCCCCCATCTATCTACCCCAGTGCCCCTACAACGCCAGTGCCCTTACAAGCCCATCTATCCCAGTGCCCTTAAAAGCCCATCTACCCCTACGACTCCTGCTCCTCATCTACCCCAGTGCCTCTACTCCCCCAGTGCCCCTGCTCCGTGTCTACCATAGTGCCCATTGCTCGCCTATCTACCCCAGATTCCTACCCCACATATTTACACACACACACTCTGCATCCACTACACAAACACACACACTGCATCCACTACACAAACACTGCATCCACTACACAAACACACACACTGCATCCACTACACAAACACACACACTGCATCCACTACACAAACACACACACTGCATCCACTACACAAACACACACACTGCATCCACTACACAAACACTGCATCCACTACACAAACACTGCATCCACTACACAAACACTGCATCCACTACACAAACACACACACTGCATCCACTACACAAACACACACACACATTCTTGAAAACATTAAAAATTCTGACTGGCATGTAAAGTTTGTGCATTTACCTTAATTAAAAAAAAAAAAAATTAACATGTTCAGTTAACAGTAGATTTGTGTGGAAATAGCCTGAAAGTTCACAGATCGGTATTGGCTCTAAAAAAATCAATATCGGTCGATCCCTACTGTGAACTTAAGGAGATTGTGAAAAGTCCCAAGATAAAATAATAAATAATGTATTTTAGAATCTGCCATTATAATTACTTACCTTGCAATCTTGTCACTACACGACATTGTGAGCAATCTCTCTCCTTGCAAAACACCATCCCATGTCTGAATGGTAACGCTGGAACGGACTGGAATAGTTCCCTCTCCAGACTCTATCTTGGTCCGGAGTTGCCCTCTTGCTTTACGATTTGGATGACGATCCCCTTGGTCTATCAGAGATGTAAACGTTTAAAAATAAAGTCATGGACAATAAATGGGGTATGGAAGATTGTCAAATAGGTTTGTAATATTGGGCAAATAAGGGAGATATTATATATTTTTGCAGATAACACCAGACCACGGTTTAAAAAAAAAAAAATGTAACCACAAAAGTTGATACAAATGTCAAAGTAGTGAAGAAATACTACTCCAGTTGAAAACTAACAGAAATATTTTTTTTGTTTGTGGTAAAGGTTATAGCAAGAGAGCCATGTCTGTGTGATCCTGCTGACCTTTAATCTCCCTAAATAAAAGGAGATATAGTTATGCTAAATGATAATCACAGTACATATTCTGAATCAATTGTGTTTTAAAACTTATAACACTAGGATACTTCCTCCGTTCACTTGAATGACCTAGTAGTATAATCAAAGGTCAGATCATTTTGAGGGAGACTTCTGCTTCCAGTTCATTTACTCTGTAGTCATTGGTCCATATAGCACACTTTACAGAGATTACAGTTCTATGCTTGTTTGTGTATTAGAGAGTTTCACACTACTATACCACAGAGACTAGTAAGGTGGACTAAACCAATAGAGGTTCTAACAGTGGATACTTGCTGTTGCTAGCAAAAACAGAGGAATAAAAGTAAAAGGTACTAGAAAAGGTGTGCTAAGTTGTAGTAGTGATGCATACAAGACACCTATGCATTGTGCGTAACAGTACATTTGTACCTTTTACAACTGCACAAAGGGAGACAGAGCATACAAAATATATAAATAAAGAAAATGGTGGCTATTTACATAAAATAAGAGACACAAGTAGGAGTATGATGGGTAGCATACAGTAGCCAATTTTGCAAATACACATATCGGTAAGAACCCACACAGGGAACAAAACAAAAAAAAACCAGTATCTCCCTGCAAGATAAATAGAAGTGCAGTACCTTTATTTCTTCTATTGTGTTTCCTGTGTGGTGTCTGACCAATATGTACATTTGGTCGTGCAAGCAGGTGGAACCCCACGATATTAGCACCACTGAAAAATTTGCGCTGGTGTTTACACACACACACGGACTGTCTGTACTTTTTTTTTTTCTTTTTCATTCCAAAGGTTTTTATTAAGCGTGCATGGACATTTTACAAGCATGTTTAAGTATGTCTTCAGTTGTTACAAAATATTCATAACATTTATAAAACATAGTAATCCAACGTTAATGGTCGGATAGAGGAACATGTCATTATTGTGTCATTATGTTTTGTAGTAGCGTGTCATCGGAGAAGGTTGCACATTCCCAGGAGTTTTAAGCATAGCTTCTCTGTGGTCTCGGTTACTAGGGGTTGTGTAGGGAGAGTACCAGTTGTTTGTGTGGGGATCTCTGGTGTTCGTCCGTGTCTCGGTTCTTTACGTGCTTGACTGAGTAGTGAGGTTTTTGGGCTGTGCTTGTTTTGGTGTACTCGTGTCTCTTTTCTTGTCTGGGGATTGTTTCCCGTTTTCTGGTTTGGTCTCCCTTGTTGTCTCTCCTAGTGTCTGGTGTGTTGGTGTCTCGAGTGTCCTAAACTTCCTTTTCATGTATTTCTTCTGGCTTCATGTTTAGTCTGTCAAAGGCTGTTGTATTGCCTATCTCGCTATTTACTTCCGTTGTGTCTACTTCCTTGGGTCCCTTTGTCTCCCTTTTCATTATTCTTTCGTGTCCCTGTGTGAGGGTGTCCCCTGTGCCAGGGATATGTGTGCTGTTAATGAGATGGCAGAGCGGCTAATGTGGAAGTGTCCTGGGGATTCTTCTACGTTAGGGAGAGCCGTCCCTTGTTTGGGTGTGTGATGGGATAATGGGGCACTATGGTGGGTATCAGGGTTGTTCAGGGTCAGGCCCCGTTTCTCCCCTGGTGTGTGGCGGACTGTCTGTACTTTAACTCAATAACTACCTTTATTTCCGTGTTTGTTCTAGTGACCAGGTATTCAACTCATGCCTAGTATTTAATGAATTCAAGTACAGTGGGACCTCGGTTTTACAAACGCCTCGGTTAACATAATTTTCTGTTTACAAATGAAAATCCATTGAAAATACTGCCTCTGTTTACAAATTTTTTAAAATAAAATTCTGTGAGCATTGAAATTGCTGTTTAGTGAATTAGCGAGTGCGCTGGATCTTGTAAATTTTAACACACGCACACACACACACACACACACTTTCCCTACTATACTACGTTACATCAGTTGAGGTATAGAACAAAGATTGCAGAAACCTCCAATACCTTCTTGTCCAGCCTCATGTGGTGAAAAAATACGGGCATCTCCACATGGTGATGTACTGATGTACAAATGAAACTGTACGTTATCCTTTAGTCTGAATCCACCTTTTTCTGATTTCATAAATATTGACTTCTGATGGTCTTCTCTTGTACTGTGAAAGCAAATGGGTTATTGTATAGCATATAGATTTTAGACACAATGTAAAATCTAGTGGTATTCGGAGAAAATGGATTACCCACTACAAAATTGGTAATAAAAGAATAAAAACACTCTACAGAGATGTAATCGCATTATCTGTTTTTTTGAATGCGCTAGAAAAAAAATGAAAATAGTATAGTATAACCATATAGTGTTATGATTTAAAACCTGCATTTTATGAGGGCACTGATTTTTATGTATATTGCATAACTTTATAGTCCCTACAGCAGCACCATTTATGTAATAGTAAAGCATATTATGTGCAAATTTCCCCTCAACTCACAGGTATCCTAGGATTTGTCTCTTTGAAATTATACAAACCATGGCATAGTATCATGAAGTGGGTGACATAGGAACAAAGCGGACATTATCTACCAATAATATTAGGGAATATAAGACAAACCACAATTTGTGTGATGTAAGAAAATTACTGATCTTTTTAACTAAGCCTTAACAGAGGGACCAGGTGCCTAAAAACATGTAGTATACCAGTCACCAAAAAAAATAAAATAAAATAAAATAAAAGATACACTGCTGGATCTTTACAAATAACAAATCCACCAATCTTTACAACACCATAGGCCAATACATAATACATTCCCAATTTTAACATAGTGTACAACAAAAGAAGAATCCAATTATAACAAGAGTATGTAATAAGTTCTGCAGTGGAACTCCTGTAATGGAGGCGATTTCTGCTACTTCAAAAGACTCTAAGGATGATTATAGTGGCACAAGGACTATTCAGATCATGCTCTTTCTCTTGAGGTTTCCCTTCATGATCAAATCATATCTTTAGTATTGTAGTTAAAGTTGACGTCTATTCTGGTACAATAGCTAACTGACTCTGCAATCACTCATAACCTTAGCCATGCCATCCATTGGTCTGCTACAAATATATAAATAAAATAGTTTTCCGACAGGGCAGGAGAGTAGCAAATTAGACAAAAGGTCATGTTTTCCCTTAACGCCCTTGCTCCATAGGTATTATGAAAATTAGTTGAAACCACTTACAAATGATATAAACATTTAAAGCACTCAGGAACACCAGGCACCATAACATCATCATTGAGATAAAATTGTTCTGGTGTCTGGAGTTTTCCTTAAAACAAGCAAAACTCTTTAGGTGCAAGTCAAACAAAATGTCTCTCTGATGATGAAGGAACGTTGCCTTTTCTTTTTATTAAAGATAGGAACATATACTCCAATTACGATCATCTTTAAATAGTTTTAAAAAAAACCCACACTCACCTTAAAAATAATTCAAGCTGGCTATATAAAAATCTAAGTAGTGACCTGCGAGCTATAATTTCTGCATGACAATCATTTAGAGCAAGACCACGGTCGCTCATATATTCCCCATTGATACATTTTGTTCCTGTGGAAACACAGATAACTTGGGCATCTTTTACATCAGTTCCTAGAATATAAAAAAACAAACAAACAAAAATGGCAATTATTAATTTCGATCTTAATTTACCGAAATTTAAAAAAAATAAAATGTTTTGCTCACAGAAAAACACTCAAAGAGCAATGATTTTTGGGCATCCAGTAAAGACTCACTAATCATTAATATTCTACACATTAGAATAATTAGCAAAATGCAGAAAAAGCTTATTAACTTGTCATATGGAAAGAGTAAACTCAAGAGTTCTACAAATGAGCTTTAGCACACGTGTGTGTGCCTTTCAAATGGAACTTATATCATGTATTTAGCATTGAAGAAATTCTCTTTCCCGTGTACTGTAAAACGAATCCATTTAAATGTACCTGTTGTCATGACAACTCCTGCAAGAACTTTTCTCCTTGCATGAGGCGATGTGAAATTATCTGTCAATTCACTGAATTTATCTACAACCAAACGAGCAACAGCATCAGCCAGAACCTTAAAAAAAAAAAAAAAAAAGTACAAAACAAATAATACAAGTAGTTACATTTCTTCAAAATTTTGATGTAATGACACTTTTCCAAACATTTTAAAGACCAGAGCTTTTGACCATGAATGGCTTCAAACATTTTCACTATATGTATGTTAATGGTATTTAATGGTATTATTTATTTAAAAAAGTCCCTACACATGTACACAAGATTTATATTTTACATTATTTTGATGACTGATGAGAACTGTTCTAATCTGCCCAGTTTTGTTTCAATTAAAATTAAAATTAAAATATAAATAGGTCTCTTACTGACCGGACAGCCATAAGCTTGCATGTATGAAATTCCTACCAGAATAAAACATCTTCTGCAAGCTTAAATACATGTATTTACCACAATTTGTGAGAAGTCATCATTGGACGTACTAGCGCTAAGATGGTCTCAACTAACAAAATGAAGACATTTATAGCATTTATACACAGATATACAAGTGGTAAATTAACATATTTAACATAACCTCACAGGATCAGGGGCTAGACTATAACCTACATAAATAAGACAAATCGCACATGGAGCAATAAATAAGAAATGCATTACTCTGATAATTAAATATTTATAACTGTGATTACATCTGTGCAAGATGTGGAAGCCTCAAACTCTAGTGGCCATGATAGCCAGAGCAAGCAACGGGAGAATAAATAGGCTATGCTTACCTGAGGTAAATGCAATTGTAGCCCTTCACTAGGAATAGGCTGTCGAGAGGGCGTCTGGTCCAAATGCATATTAAAAAGTGATGCAAGCGCTGACTGAGCTGCTCGTGCCTTTGCAAGCTTCTTGTTTCTTCCAGATCCTTCAAATGTCTGACTGTCAACAGTGACTGACATAACAAAGTTCTTGGCATGACTTTCCCCACTCTCTGACACAAAGTCATATTTAAGGCCAGGACGCAGTTCATTTAAAATCATCACTGGATTTTTACCACCTGCTGGTGGGAAGAGAGATGGCGCTGGAAGAGGAGATTGTATTAAATTACTTGATCCAGACAGTGACATGCTGTAATCATTTACTGAATTATAGGATTCATTGCCATTAGAACCTAAGAAAAAGCCATGTTCAGCTTGCTCTTGCTTCTCAAATCCATTAAACAGTGTCTCTGGAAAGTCTGCTTGGTCAGAGGTAAAATCTGTATTAATGGAAAGGGTTCTACCCATTGCTAGGTGAGCTTCTGATGCATTGGGAAATTGCACAAATGACCTCAAAGCCTTCTCTGCTGCATTAAGCTTGGCTTTCTTTTTTGTTGGTCCGGAACCCTCAAAACCTTGTCCGTTAACCTCCACTATCATGATAAAAACAGGTGCATGAACTGGCCCAGTTTGAGACATAAGCTTATATTGTAAGCCAGGCTTGATTTCATTCAGCTGCATTAGTGCATTCTTTGGCAACACAGGTCCTGGTGTTTTCTTCCTCTTCTTTGGCCTGAACTTGGAATGGCCATTATTGCCTTCTTCTAAAGGTCGTTTCCTGCTTTTGGTTCCCTCACCCCCATTGGAAAGTTGAGTCCCCTCTCTGGTAGCCTGGCCATTGCCATCCTTTGGTGACACTCCCTCCAGGTTACGGTTTTCTTTAACATCGGTGCTGCTCGAACCTGTGGTGCCCAGAAAGAGTAACTTACAATGCCTTCGTTGCAGGATCTTGTAAATGCAAAATTTATAGATTCCTTTATCTATCTTTGTCACTGGTTCAGTGATGTGTGGTCACAAAGTACAAAGAATGTTTACGCCATTAAAGGAAGATTACTAAATTTACAAATTTGTTAAAATTGAGCAAAAAAAATTAAATAAAAAAATTGAAATAATTATAACATTTACCAAAAACCAGTGGTTTACTATTTTAGTACAGGTCTATTTCTGAAATAAAGGTTGTACGTATTTTTCCTTTTAGAATTCTAAAGGATTTTTTTTTTTTAATATATGAGAAGCAAGTAATAAGATAACCAATTTATTTTTATTCTCTAATTCTAAATGGACACATACTGTTAATGCCAGTATTGATATGTGCAAAATAATCATTTTTCAATCCTGGCTTTATTGGAATAATATGAAAGCTTAATATTTTTTACAAAATGATAAATTATAATCTTGTACCTAACGTGCAAAAGTGGTTATGGCAAAGTTAACTGAAAGCATTTTTTAACTACTTTTCTTGGCTATTATGAGTTTGTTTTGTTCTTTTTTTTCTTTCAAAACTTCAGTTCAGGCAAACACACACCACTTAACTCAGCCAACAAAGCTGATGGAACAGGTACTAAATTTTCATTTATAACATCCTCCAGCAAAAGCTCGATAGGTTACTCCTTTCGGCGCTCAACAGAAGTGGGAAAAATCGCTAATTGTTAATATGTGCAGAAAACAAAAATTTCATTAAACAAAAGGGAAATATTGAGTTGCTTTGACAATTTTTTATTGTTAAATAAAAAGGAAACATTTCATAATGTTCAGATATATAAAACATATGAAGAAAAAAAAAAAGAAAAAAAACAAAAAAAAAAACTACTTGTAGCTAAAAAAAAAAAAAAAAATCCAAACATTATAAATATAATCCTAAACTATAGTTTACAATGAACTGAAGAACGTGTTAATAGGGTAATTCAGATACAAGTGTTTGTATTTTATTTTAAGGAAATGGCTAATCGAGACAGTAACTTCGTTTCGGTGGGCATATGATGGTGACCTTGATTTAATATTTTCGGATAAGCTGTTCAAATTATTTAATATTTTTGGATAAACATATAAAAAAATATATATATATATATTTTTTAACTTGACAAATGGCTAGCGCCTTGTTATACATATATACTTTTTTTGCGATACATGTGCACATTTTAAACATTTCAACACTAACTTTCAAGGGACTTTTTTGTGAGCCACAAGAAAGCACATGCTGAAAGAAAGAGAAGATCCCATTCTCATACAAGTTGTCTAACACTTTCTAAAGATTTATAAAATCAAATTATAGGCAGATATAGAAAAGCTGGAAGTTTCCTTTATTCACGATTGACAAGGTTTTGGACAAAAAAAAAAGGAAATAAATAAAGAGCCAAACACCCCCCCCCCCCTCCCCCCAGACAGCGCCATGTTAATGGTTCAATAACACAAAAAAATTAAAGAAATTGTTAAAGGGACAACAGTCCTATCCCAGGATTTTTAACATTATATTTGTATGTATTTGTGAAATGAAGTATAGAAAACCACACCTGAGAATCCTGCAACTTGACAAGTCCATCTTAGCTACAAACTCTCTAACCCATCCACTATGTGTCCCTTTGGAGGTGACCACAGGAAAGCAAATTTATGCGTCACCTGAAGTTGCCAGGAGCAAACTATGCAAAGTACCCACATGATGACAGTGCTGCATTAAGCAGCAAGCATTGCAGTAAGCATGTTCATCACTTACATTAAATGAGTGTAGGAACCATTGTGACGTAGTGGGGGCTTATCACAATATGGCCATATGGTGTAACAAAATCCCCATGATCGTTTGCTAGGATAGGGGACTGTAAATAGCCTTGTAAAATGTAAAACTTTTTTTTTTTTTGTGCTCACGATTCCTTAAAAGGGACCCTATAGTCACCAAAGCAACTTTAGCTTAATGAAACCGTTTTGGTGTATAGCTCTAGTAGTTCAACTTTATTTGTGGCATATTCTGTTTAATTTAGAATTTATTATCTCTTCCTTTGTTAGTTTTCTAGACACAGCAGGAGCCTACTGTGTGTGATTAACATTCAATTAACAGAGTAGGAGATAACTTCTTAAAGGACCACTATAGGCACCCAGACCACTTCAGCTTAATGAAGTGGTCTGGGTGCCAAATCCAGATAGGATTAACCCTGCCTGCTGTAAACATAGCAGTTTCAGAGAAACTGCTATGTTTACCTATGGGTTAATCCAACCTCTAGTGGCTGTCTCATTGACAGCCGCTAGAGGCGCTTCTCACTGTGATTTTCATTGAGAATGCTTTCCTATGATACTGGCTGAATGCATGCGCGGCTCTTGCCGCGCATGCACATTCAGTCGATGACGAGAAAGGAGGCGGAGAGTCTCCACCGCCGAGGGAGCCTGGCGCTGGAGAAAGGCAAGTGTTAAACCCCTTCCTCTCCATCCAGCCCGGCGGGAGTGGGACCCTGAGGGTGGGGGTACCCTCAGGGCACTATAGTGCCAGGAAAACGAGTATGTTTTCCTGGCACTATAGTGGTCCTTTAAGTAAGTTAATATCTGAATGAAAATGAAATCATCTTTTTCTTGGTGGCTGTGTGAGTCACAGCCAGGGGAGGTGTGGCTATCAGGGCCGGATTAACATAGGGGCTGATGGAGCTGCAGCTCCAGGCCCATGGAATAGGCCCATTTAAAAAAACAACAACAAAAACCCACTTTTTTTTTTTTTTACACACTACTCTTAAGTTTACCATTTAACTGTTATTTTAATGGCACAGCTGGTATTTGAGGCTGCCTGGCCAGTGCCAGTATTGCAGTAATACGGGCAATACAAATGCAGGTATTTTTCTCAGTATAAACAGAAATTACTCTGCAATACCAGCACCGGCCAGTATGGGTCACTGTGTGTGGGAACAGGCAGGGATAGGAAGTAACAGCATATCCCTCCCTGCCTCTCTCTACTACTCACTGATCCGTGGGGGAGCAGCTACACAGCACAGAGAGTCCAGACAGCAGCTCTACAGCTCAGGTAAGTGAGGGATGGGGGGGAAGGCAGCAGGGAGACATGGGGACACTAAGACACTAGGGGATACCGAGAGACCTGGGGACACTGGAAAACAGGGGGACACTGGGAGAAATTGGGACACAGAGACACTAGGGACACAGTGTCCCCATGTCTCCCAGTGTCTGTGTCCCCATGTCTTAGTGTCCCTAGTGTCTCAGTGTCCCCAAGTGTCTCAGTGTCCCCAAGTGTCTCAGTGTCCCCAAGTGTCTCAGTGTCCCCAAGTGTCTCAGTGTCCCCAAGTGTCTCAGTGTCCCCATGTCTCCCAGTGTCTCCAAGTGTCTCCGTGCCCCATGTCTCCCAGTGTCCCCGGGTCTCTCAGTGACATGGGGACACTGGGAGAAATGGGAACACTGGGAGAAATGGGAACACTGGGAGAAATGGGAACACTGGGAGAAATGGGAACACTGGGAGAAATGGGAACACTGGGAGAAATGGGAACACTGGGAGAAATGGGAACACTGGGAGAAATGGGAACACTGGGAGAAATGGGAACACTGGGAGAAATGGGAACACTGGGAGAAATGGGAACACTGGGAGAAATGGGAACACTGGGAGAAATGGGAACACTGGGAGAAATGGGAACACTGGGAGAAATGGGAACACTGGGAGAAATGGGAACACTGTGAGAAATGGGAACACTGGGAGAAATGGGAACACTGGGAGAAATGGGAACACTGGGAGAAATGGGAACACTGGGAGAAATGGGAACACTGGGAGAAATGGGAACACTGGGAGAAATGGGAACACTGGTAGAAATGGGAACACTGAGACACTAGGGGACTGGGCGACATGGGGACAATGACACTGATACATAAGGACACTGGGAGACACTGGGAGCAATCCATCTATACAGCAGAATCCAACTGTGAGTAGTTTGTTGGTGATTTTACAGAATTTTCTCTTATGTCACTCCTTGTGATTTACATCATGTGATGTCACACATAACTAATTAATTATACAAATGTATAAGGCTGGTATTTTTATTTCAAGAAAGGTGGCAACCCTAACTACTCTTCACATACTCTTGCTTAACCCCTTAAGGACACATGACATGTGTGACATGTCATGATCCCCTTTTATTCCAGAAGTTTGGTCCTTAAGGGTTTAAAGGAACACTATAGGGTCAGGAATACAATCATGTATTTCTGACCTTATAATGTTAAAATATAGTAAACTCTTACTTGTATTCAAGTCTGCAGCTGCTGTCTCTGTCCCTATCTGCCTCTGAACTGACTGTCTGCTGACATCATCAGAAGTGGTGGACTGAGCAAATTACAAAGCTTCCCCATAGGATTGGCTGAGACTGTCAACTAGGCAGATCAGGGGCAGAGCCAGCACAAGTCAAACATAGTCCTGGCCAATCAGCATCTTCACATGAAGATACATTGATTCAATGCATCACTATGAGGAAAGTTCAGTGTCTGCATGCAGAGGGTGGAGACATTGAATGGCAGTGCTGCACACTAGGCAGTACTGCCCCATGAGGCACCTCTAGCAGCCATCTAAGGAGTGGCCAGTGGAGTTATTTTCTCTGAAAAGACAGTGTTTACTGCAAAAAGCCTGGAGGGAATGATTCTACATACTAGAACAAATACAATAAGCTGTAGTTGTTCTGGTGACTATAGTGTCCCTTTAAGTTTGGAAGCTTAAGAGGGATGCATGGGAACAAAACCTGTGTGGACAGGCCAACAATAAAATTAGTTTAGGTAATGCTGACTTTGGTTTCTCTAACACTGTGGCATGTTCCATTTCTTCTACACTCACTACATACACCTTTACTGTGTCCCAGACTATATACCAGGGACTTCTGCCTGCTAATAAGACAATAATGAGAGAAAGTGGACATGTGAGTGCTAGGGGACAGTCCTTAGAAAGCGTGGAGTAGGCGCATCATTTGATGCATTTATGTTAAGCTCAGGGTGCTGCCTGCATAGTATGCCCTTAGTTGGACAGCCTGCATGATTGGCAGGCAGCCTGATATGCATTCATGCCAGGCTGGCCTTCCAATTCTTTGGACAAACATGCCCCTTTTTGGTCATGTTCACCCCTTTTGGCAAGTCTGGTCATGTGATTTGCGCCAGTGGCACACTCTTTTACCCTGCACATTGACTTCCTGCTTCACTGGACAATGCTGTTAGGGGATATGGATTTACTTGAACGATGAAAGCATAAATTAGAGAGAGATTAGCATAGAGTATGTGTTTTTATATAGCATCCTTTGAGTTTCCCTCCAACACCATCTCCATCAGATACATGATGCTTGGGAGGTATGATTGTTTTAGTGTTTTTGGTCGATAAGATTCTGTAATAAGGCCCCATCATAATTGTCAGCATCAGGCCCACTGGGCTCTTAATCTGGCCCAGGTGGCTAGGAATGTATAAACAAAGTGATTTAACTCCTAAATGGCTTGTGCAGTGAGACTGCACAGGCATGATCTATATACCAAAACTGCTTCATTAAGCTAAAATGGTTTCATAATTTTTCTAAAGTGTCCTTTAATCTGTATATTGCTACAATCTCTGTCCTCTGCACCTGGCAGTTAAAGAGCATAAAATAGAAGAGGATAAATTAAGCAATGTTTCTATTTCTCCTGTTCATTTACAATGTTTGCCCCTGTCTGTGGTTTGTCTGAATTAGAGTTTGAGGAGAAGAAAGCTCAACACAAGTAATAGTTGATTTCTACAGTTTCGCTCAATGACATTAATTCCAGAGAAGTGACAGTTCCCCCTTTACGTAATGCTTTCACGTGCTAAGTCCTGTAAGAACAGTTATTCACAGAAGTAGGAGTTAAAGTAAATAACTGCTCAATATTGCCCTTGTAAAGTGGAGATTGGGAAAAGGTGATGGTGATAAAAATCATATAGAGGAAGAAAAGGTGATGTTAAGCCGTATTCACAGATGGTTTCGGTAAAACTAAAAATAAAGAAAAATGTGATTATTATCTACACAGCTTACTCATATTTTCTTCATCATCCACATCCATTGTGAAAAATGATTGAGTATTTTTTGACTGTCGGTGGCGGATACGGTCTGCAAGAAAAAGAAACAGGAGCCTATATCAATATGACAATGAGAGACAATAAGGATATTTTATATAGATTTAAGAAATTTAAATTAAATTGGTGATAAACACAGATGCGAATGATAAAACACAGAATCATCTCTAAATAAACAGAAGATCAAGTTTTAAAACAGTTCCGTTAGCGTGTAGCTGCTACAAACCTGCCAAGGATATCTCCTTCTGCCTAGAGAAATAGTAATAATGATGGATATATATTTAAGACAAAAAGAGCAAAAAAACAAAACCAGTCCAATGTTGGAAAATATCTCTATGTCGGGACAGAAATAATTGTGGAGTGCCACCTACATTAAGCGGGGCTTCACAACAGCTCAGAGATATTGAGCCTGGGTGGAACAAACCCCACCTAAGGATATGTGAAGTATCTTCTTGTACTGTATGTTGGAAAATAGATGGGTCGGTGGAGAGAGTGATGTAAGGTAAAGTAGTGCAGGCAAGCCACTGTCTAGAGGTCACTCCAAACCGTAAATAAACAAACACAACTGAATATGATCAGATCAATACCAGATAACAGGGCGCCACAGTCACTTTTAGTAGCCAATGGTTATGGGATTTCTTTGTACAAAATAGAGAGAAAAGAATCAATAAAAAGATAACAATTTATTGATAATTAAACAATTTAGGCAATAGCACAAAAACAGGTGCAAATATCGCAATACATAAGCCAAAATATTGCCAAAAAACCCTTGAGGATAGCAGCTTAAAAAACCATGACACAAGATAAAATATAAAGTGCTTGTGCTAAAGATATTACAGTAAGGGAAAGTGTATGTTGGTCGTCACCAAGACATGCCTGTATTCTGTTGTATGTTTCATGCCTTGGTGAGGACCAACATACAGTACAGTAAAATGCAAGAGAAAATAAAAATGAAACTTTATATATCTAGTAATTTACTGGCAGACCAAAAAAACAGAAGAAAACACAAATTAAATAAATAAGTAAAACAGATTTTTGATTAGCATCATACAATCAGGGACCAGAAAAAGAGTACTAGAAAAACTGAATTGAAATACTATCACAGAAAATCCATCACATGCACAACCGGCTGAATCTTTAATCCACAGATCGAACACACTTCTACAATGTGTATTAGTATCGCTTTTTTCTCTTTTTGTTTCAGTGCAGAGTTGAACCATTCTGCCATAGCAAGTATATGTCATATTAAAGTATTCTTGAAACAAAAAACATAAAAGCCTGTGGCACAGAGACCAATAAAGAAAGGCAGTTCAAAACTACTGCATCCAAAATATGCTGATATGCAAAACTTAGTTTCTCGACGTTAACCTTCTGCCATCTGTAGCTAAATTAAAAGGATAATTTAATCTGAGCTAATGGATGGTGTCAGCAAGTGTGCCACAGAACAATAATAAGAGTTTTGAAGATTAATATTTGGGGATGATCCATGAATTTCATGCCATCCAAATGTTTTATTAAATTCATAGTCAGAGCACATTTTAATTTAGAAAACACCCATACTTCTCTTAAAAAGCCCAGTTCCTCTCCACAGACCTTGGCAATACTATCATGATGAGTTAAAGGATCGTAATATCATCCATGCATGTTGGAGTGACAGGGTCCCATATATTCAAGGGCTAGCAGAAAACTAAGTCACAGTCCCCCTCCCAGCGGAATATTCTTTCAGGAATTTAGTGTATCATGAACGCCATATCTTGCAGAAACCTAAATTAAAATGAGAGATAAAATACCCTTTTTCCATCATAGCTACATGATCGATCTGATCTTTTACCTCTCTCCAACTAATATAATTAAGATTTTTCCAGTTTCGAGCAATTATAAGCTTCATGGCCAAAAGGACATGAATTACCAAACTCCTCAATGCTGATGGTAAAATTTTTAAACCACAATAAAGTATAGCTATTTTCGGATGAGGATTAATACAGACTTAGTCAGGGCAGAAATAACCCAAAAATTTCTTCCCAAGTAGGTTTAATGAGTTCACACTCCCACCACATTTGTAGATTGTTACGTATGTTTTCTCCACACCTCCAACAGGCCTCAGACATTGATGGATTAAACTTGTATATCATTTGTGGGACAATGTGCTATCTAAACATTATCTTAAATTGCAGTTCCTGAATGTTTATACAATGTGTAACATTTTTTATTGCTCCAATTTTCGGCCCATATTTTCAACTCACTCTCAGTCCCCAGCTCTTGAGACCATGTACTCCAAACTTTAGGGAACCTTTCTGGCGCCCATTGTCCCAACATATAATACCATCTTTTTAGATTTGTGGACTTTACTTAGCAATTTTTCAATTTGGGAAAACAACTCGACCTTGTCCTCAGAAGAATGTTTACAATATAGTATTGGATTTGATACCGGAGAAACTGACGGAAGCCAAGCACAGAGAGATGGACACAGGTTTCTTCAGGAAGGAAGAGATTCTTTATTCGGTTCACCGATCGGGACTCAGAGGGACTAATGTCACCAAAATACAGCAAGTTCTGAGCCCCGGACAATAGTGCAGGCTCCTTATATAGGCACATAACTCCTTCCATAATAAGCTCCACCCGCACATTCTCTTGACCAATCAATACAAATAAGAATTAACTTCCTGCTTGACCGCATGGCCTGTCCAGCACAATGGAGGAGGGGAATACTACATCCAGTATTCTTGCACATGCTCCGTACACTACTGATCGTATCTTGCCTCGTGCAACCAACTGATCGATACGTCAGCATATGCACGTACACATGCCACGTGGTAATCTCGGCCTACTAAATTTATTTTTACCGAGATTCCACCACAGATTCTTTATAAGCTAAAATATTGACTTATTGGGATGTTAAACGCACGATTTAGTTGAGCAATACTCTTAATGCCACCCTCTTGAAACAAGTCTATAGCTTTTATATTCATTTTGTTTGTCCATGATTCTATGTTCAAATCAACCAACAAATCTTCAAATATAGTAACTGAGACCTTTTTTTTCTTTATAGTAACTGAGACCTTTTTTTTCTGTACTTATATGATTTTTCATCTGGTTTTTCTTTTTAATTTTTTTCCAAATTCTCAAAAGCCCACCTATAATACAATTATTTGAATCCTTGATCCTGGCTGCTACTACTTCCTCCATTCATAGAAGACTTGCCAGGTTATTAACCTCCATTAACTGTTGATCAATCCCGTACCAATCCTCCATTATCGAGGAGGGGCAATGGGTCTTACTAACATGTGTAAGGATACTGGCTTCAACATACCTCTCCATACACGGTAGCCCTACACCACCTTGATCTTTATGTCTCTATAATGCATCTGTCTCTATTTGAGTTTTTTTTTTTTTTTCCAGATAAATGTACTCAACCTTTTGAACATTTTTACACCATGCAATGGGTATTGGAATAGGAATCATTCTAAGGGAGAAAATCCATCTAGGCAAATATAGGCTTTAACCAGGTTAATTTTGCCCCAAAAAAGACAAATTTAGGTTATTCCATTCACTAGACCACTTTATAAGATCTTTAAACTGGGGAGTGTAATTTAAATCAAGTATCTGATCCACTTCCCTGGGTATATGTTTGCCCAAATATCTCAGAGTCACTTGTCCACAAAAATAAATATTTGTTAGTTCGTGCATTGTTGCATGGACCAATCCAATCGGCATCGCCTGGTATGATGTATATTAATTTTATAATTAGACATCTCTCCATATTTAAAAGAACAAAATATAAGTGGAGCTCTGAAGTACCTGTACAAACGAATGCGTAGTATGTGTTGATAGAATTGCTATTACAATAATCTGTAAATGATAAACAACCAAATCATAGTGCAGATATGTGTTTTATTATTCATATTTTGCAACAATGTAAATTGGCAACTCACAAATATAGAGCCAATAGGTCACCTGGCTCTAGTGGTAAACGCCTTGGGATCTTTTGAGGGGGATCCACTACCCTTTCTTTGTCTCCTCCTGGTCTCCTCCACTCCCAATAATAGAGTTGAAGTATGGATAGGGAAGCTCCAAAAGTAGTTGAGACTTAATTTATTGAGTAAAGTATAAAAATTCAATACAAAATAACATAAAAGATTTCAATGAATCAAAGTAACATAAAATATGTCATACAAATTTTTATGACATTTTTATGACATATTTTATGTTACTTTGATTCATTGAAATCTTTTATGTTATTTTATATTGAATTTTTATACTTTACTCAATAAATTTCGTCTCAACTACTTTTGGAGCTTCCCTATCCATACTTCAACTCTATTATTGGGAGTGGAGGAGACCAGGAGGAGACAAAGAAAGGGTAGTGGATCCCCCTCAAAAGATCCCAAGGCGTTTACCACTAGAGCCAGGTGACCTCTTGGCTCTATATTTGTGAGTTGCCAATTTACATTGTTGCAAAATATGAATAATAAAACACATATCTGCACTATGATTTGGTTGTTTATCATTTACAGATTATTGTAATAGCAATTCTATCAACATATACTACGCATTCGTTTGTACAGGTACTTCAGAGCTCCACTTATATTTTGTTATTTTGCATGTGTTATATTGTGAAGGTTAAGTGTAGAGCCTGATCCCACCTTACTGCATTAGTGTGCACTTTCCTTTTTTTTATATACACAGTATCTCTCCATATTTATCTGCTTTCCTCAAAAATGCTTCTATAGATGTTACAGGATTTGTCAAAGACATCTGCAAACAGATTTAAATTGCATATTCGTTGGCCCACTTTAACTCCCTCGATATTTTGCAAAGTACTTATTCTTGCTGCCATGGGTTCCAATGATAAAATATAAAGCATTGGTGCCAATTGGCAACCCTGTCGTGTTCCGTTACGAATCTGGAACCAATCAGAATTAAAACCCTGACCCACTATTTTAGCAGTTGGAATAGTATATAAAGCCATGACCGAGTTGACTAACCCACTCCAGAAGTTGAAAGCTTTAAGAACCTCCTCAAGGAAAAGCCAGTCAACCCAGTCAAAGGCTTTTTCTGCCAGAATAATTGATAGAATTGTGTGAGTTGTTCTATAATCAATGAGATCTAAAACTTTACGGGTATGCCCGTTAGCCTGTATTCCTTTAATAAACCCTGTCTGATCATGATGAATACTAAAAGGAATAACGACTTTCATTCTTTCTGCAATTACAGAAGAATACATTTTTGTATAGATGTTTATTAGAGAAATTGGCTGGTAGTTAGGGACCCTTGTTTTGTCCTTATCCTGTTAGGGAAAGGGGACTATTGCGGCTTGCAACATTTCGGCTGGAAAATTACTACTTTCCTTAATTATATTAAATGTATTTGTAAAATGGGGAATTAACAAGAACTCGAGTTTCTTATAAAACAAGTTTGAGTATCCATCCGATCCAAGGGCCTTCTTGGTCAGGAGTCCATCTATAGCCCTCTTAATTTCACCTTCTTTCAGCTGGGAATCTAGCATCTTTTTGGTCTTGCGAAAGCCAGGTTAGATTTGTATCTCTTAAATATTTCACTATGTCTGGAGTTTCTGCTCTTTTGGGGAGGTTATAGAGTGTTGTATAAAACCTCTTAAATTTCCAATAGCCACTGGACATATGCAGGTTTCCATCTGGTCTATAATCTTAAAAACTCTGTTTCTCTGATTTCCCCTTTTAATCTGTTTGACATAAGTTTGTCAGCTCAGATGCCTAAGTAATACCACTATTGTTTCATCTTAACCATTATCCTATCTGCTTTCATATTTAGTTGTTCTTTTATGGTCTCCCTTATTAAAAGAGACTTTCTTAGATCTAGTTTCATTAGTTTTGCATAAAGGCTTGCTTTTTTTTTTTATAAAGTGGATTACCATTAAAAAATGTCAAGACTTAACCTTTCCACCTTTTCCTGTGTTCCATATGTAAAAAGTCACATCCTCATTTTGTGGGTTAAACCATTAACCTATAACCATTTTAAAACTCCGTATGAACATTCTTACCCCATAAAAAAAACACTGTGGTCTTACCCCAATAATTTTCCTTGTGGCTAAATATACCATCACTTGTGTGCCTAATTTTATAAAAACTCTCCCAGAATCTCTATATAGATTTCCAAGACCCCCCTTTCTCTTCTGAACTAATCTAAATAATAGTCGGCGAGCCTAGCCTATGCATGATTAAGATGTTCGAACATCCATTCTTTAGAATTTATAATTTATGTTCTGTCATTAAATCTGACAAACATTTTTAAAGGAAACCCCCAACTATAATCTTATCTGCTTCTCCCTTAAGGTTTCAGTGAAAAAACCAAAGGATCTTCTGTTCGCTCTGGTCATCGCAGACAAATCCTTGTTGCATTTAGGAGGCTTCATTCTCTTCCACATTTGCCCTGCTCACACACATGCATGTTGGGAGCCACATTCCATTCACCGTACGTTTAGAAACCATGTGTAAGGAATTATAAGGTTGTGTCACAACAATGTTGCATCGTAACAAAAAAAAAAACAAAAAAAAAAAAACATACTAACATATACATAAAATGTGTTCGATTTGCTACAGCAGGGGGATTGAATACATATGCAAGTAACCTATTTCAGCATTTTATTATTCTCATACAAAGATATTTCAGTCAACCTGGAATTCTTGTCCTTGAATATATAAATCTATAGCTACATGATCTCTATTTCCACCTGCTACCGGCTTGAGTGGTATCAACTAAAAAGGGTTTCTAGGCAAGTTAATTTATAAACTGTCAGTTTGCCTGTCAGCCTCTCTCATGGAAACAGAAAAATAATGGGTAATTGGACATGGGTCACAGCCTCAACTTGGAACATAGATTTATTCCCCACTAGACAAGATTTAAGATTTGGAAACAGAAATGATCAGATCACTGTTAAAGGGACTCTTCAGGTACCCACACATTAGGTACAATGTTTAGGTGGGGTCACAGATAGCGGATATTACATATATATATGTGTGTGTGTGTGTGTGTGTGTGTGTGTATATATGTAAAAACAGGAGCACTCACTTGGATTTTCAAAAGTGTATTTAACCCCTTAAGGACACATGACGATTAGCCAGCTGCCCATATGGGAAGAACCCGTAGACCAGACGACCCACAGACTGCGAGGAGCACCCCATACAGCTCACAAATGGTCCCGATGGACTACGGTCTCCAGCCAAGCGAGCACGTCCCAAGGGGAGCAAGACCAAAAAATGGCGCCCACGCCTCCCTCCGTGGCAGAATCCACCACCCTGGCAGATATAGGCGCCGAACTCCGAGCGATGGCGGCCACAATGGTAACCAAACGGGACCTGGAGTCCCTCTCAGCTACACTTCACAATGCGATCCGAACTGAAATCACAGCACTAAAAGCAGAGGTCTCTGCCCACGCGAGCAGGGTACACACCCTGGACCATCACACACAAAGGCTCACGGATGGCGCTCAGGCTACCACCACAGCTATACCCAGGAAAGGCACCATGCTCCTCTCTATGAGGTGACAGATGGAGGAGCTTGATAACAGGAGCCGCAGATGCAACATCCGAGTGCGGGGTGTCCCTGAGAGATTTTAACAGCTTTATTCCGCCAGGCTCTCAGGGTAGATCAGCCTGACAGCATTAGATTTCCAAGAGCACACCATGCTGCCAGACCTAGATTGCTTGATGGACAGCCACGGGACCTCATCTGCTGTCTCCACTCCTATCGAGTGAAGGAAAGGATCATGAGCAAGGCCAAATCCGACTCACATGGAGCTTTTGGGGAGCTGAAGTGGCGCTGTACAGTGATCTATCACCACTGACCCTGGAAGTAAGAAAAGCGCTTTGGCCTGTTAAACAGGCCCTCAGTGAAAAAAAATATTAGCTACTAATGGGGATTTCCCTTTAGCCTCACCGCTCGGCACCAAAATGAATGGATAACTATACGTTGGCCAGAAGAAGTCCCGCAGTTTCTACAGTGACTAGACCTCACGCCGATTGAAATCCACAACTGGGTCCTAAGGTTCTCTCAAGGGACTATGGAAATTTACACTGTTGGTGGAGCAGTGGGTGGTTTGTGGGCGGAGATGTGTGGGGGGGGGAATCAAGGTCTGGGGAATCAAATAAAAGAAAAGAATGAAAAAAAGATTTAAAAAAAGAAATAAAGAAAAAACAAAGGGGAAAGGGAGAGGGGGGCAGGAAAAGAAAAGGGAAACTAGGAGGGGGAATAGGGATGGGGAGGAGGAACAATTCACAGACAAAAGATGAGTGAAACAAAAGGGGGGTAAAGGGGAAGAAGAATGCTAACCATCATGCCATATGTAAGTTACGCGACACTAGCGCTCATAAGGGGTACCATTACCTCCATCCTCTAGCTTTTAAGTGAGGCATACTACACCTGAATACATCACATTAGACATACAATATCACCTCCTAGTAGGCAAGCAACCACATGGTGCATAGATAAGAACCCTTACACCCTTCTAGACACCCCCCCCCCTTACACCCTACTAGACACCTATGTGCCCTGGCACTGGAGGTGACTCACCATCAACTCCCCGACGGTTTCCTACTTTTCACCGGCAGACTCATATTGCTGCCTACGCCTCTTGAGAACTCTGGGACAGACCTCTTATAGCCCCCCCCCCCCCCCCTCTCTAGCAAAACATCGTTGGGTCTCATGGGGTAGCTGAAATTGGCTGTTTATTAGAACGCTTGTTTAAATCCTCGTTATTGTAAATAAGTTACTATATGTGGAGGGGCGCTCCAATGGCAACCGGATAATACACAGGTGCTATACACAGTTTTTATTTACACTCGCATAAACCAAACTCCGAACTGTCTAAGGTTGGATCCGACCTCGTCTCCCACCTCAGTTGTTTGAACACAGGTCTCTGCATGGAGCTGGGGACCTGATCCTGCTTGCCTTGGATCGGGACGGTGCTGGGCTCTAGCTGCAACCGCAGTCACGCGATTAACCTCTGATTTCAGAGGCATTTCGAGAACTCGCTACCTCTTGGCGCAGGGCGGGATCAGGTGGACCTTGGTCCAACTAACCACCTAATAACACCCAACTCTCTAGCTCTTGGGTCTTCCCCCCCTAACCCTTGTCGATTTCGGGCCCGGAACAGAGGTAAGTGACATCAGCATCCACTTGGCTGTTTCCTATACCCTCCTGACTTACTTATTTACTCTTCCCCCTTTCTATCTCCTCAACCTGGGTGCGGCTTCCCCCAACCCGCTCCTCTTTCTCGGACGGAAGCGATGGCTTACCAACCAGTACCACTCAGAATATGGTCTCAGAATTCTCAACATCCCGGAACGCAGATCGTTTATGCTATGGGAACCGTAGGATCAATCAAGCGCGGATCAATCCCTGCAGGAAAAACACTTTCTGGAAGGTGCAGCTCACATTATCCGACTATTTCAGCAATCTCGCACATCTCGGATAGCTGGCGTTGCGATTCCACTGGAAGAGTCACTCTGATTCATCGAATCTGACAAGGAGGTAGACCCGGAAGGCAGGTACCTCTTCCTGAAGGGATATATGCATGGCAAATGATACACAATAGCAACGATGTATTCACCAAACCGCAACCAATCGCAATATATACTTTGCATACTCGGCAGAGTGGCCACGTTCACAGAAGGGGCCCTCATAATTGGGAGAGATCTTAATGTACCCCTGAACCCCCTGCTAGACTCGTCGACAGGACATAGCAGCATACCACAACATGATATATGACGCATACACAAAAAAAAAACCCAATTTATTTAAAATAATATTTATTTTGTTTAATAAAGAACAGCTATTCCTGCTCATTTAAAGTCAATATAAGCTGGTAAAATGTATACCTTTACCCAGAGGGCAGGAGCGCAGCTGGCCCAGCATGGGCGGATGGCACTGCCATCCCCTGTAAATGTGCTGCAGAGGTGTGTTTTACCTTCACTGCACTCTTCATCCCCGTAAACCCTTCAGTGTAATAAACCCAGTTCCCCTTAACGCATGAATATAGAATAGATAAGGATTTCAAGAAAGTGGCAAGGGCAATTGTTTACACTGCATGATAACATTTTTATAAACGCTCTAAAGTTTCTCACAATTTTTATCTCAAAGAACATTCCAAAAACCCAGGAAGAAAACAAACAAAAAAAAAAAAAAACGAGTGGGTTTGCCAAGTTGTACACAGAGATATACTACTTGTAGATACGCTCTCAAAAGACTTCCAGCATCATATGTTACAGACTACTAACCACTCAACTTGAGAAAATGATTCTGTGCTTCTTTTTATAATGCTGAGACATGACTTCTTACTTCATTAGCTCAGCTATTTTCAACTGGTTGTGTTGATAAATGTAGATGCTATAGCACTAAGCTCTGAAATTTCACACGGGCAATGGGGAATAGAAAAGGTTTTGTATCTTGTACTACCTTTTTTAAGGGACTAACAGATTTTTTTTTTAATGATAAGCTTTCGGGAGAAACTCCCTTTCTCAATTGTAAAGCAAAAAATAAATAATTACTCATATTTAGAAAGCATGAATTCCCATCCAAGATATAAATATAAAAGAGATAGCACAACTTTGTATCCTGGTCCCCCCACCAACTTTACTTACCTATGTTCCAGCACCGAGACCTAATTTTTTCCTCAGTCCTCCCCAAGTCACTGAAGGGGATATATATATATATATATATATATATATATATATATATATATATATATATATATATATATATATATATATATATATATATATATATATATATATATATATATATATATATATATATATATATATATATATATATATATAACCCCTTCAGTGACTTGGGGAGGACTGAGGAAAAAAATTAGGTCTCGGTGCTGGAACATAGGTAAGTAAAGTTGGTGGGGGGACCAGGATACAAAGAGTAACTCTAAGACAGTTTTAATATATATATTAAAACTGTCTTACAGTTAATATATATATATATTAAAACTGTCTTAGAGTTACTCTTTGTATCCTGGTCCCCCCACCAACTTTACTTACCTATGTTCCAGCACCGAGACCTAATTTTTTCCTCAGTCCTCCCCATGTCACTGAAGGGGATAAATAAATATATATATATATATATATATATATATATATATATATATATATATATATAAATAATGGCAGCACTCATGGTCTTCAATAAAATAATCTTCTTTATTTGCAAGGATCATTGATCCTGATCCTGATGAAAGTCCTGTATAGGGACTGAAACGTTGATCCCTTGATCTCATGTTGTAACCTTGCAAATAAAGAAAATTATTTTATTGAAGACCGGGAGTGCTGCCATTTCTACTACTATTCGGATAACTAAAGTACCAGGCTGAGCACCCGGCATGTATACAACATTATAGCCTGTGTGCAAGGAGATATATATATATATATATATATATATATAAATATATATATATATATATATATATAAAAAACTAAATTATAAACACTTGTTTTTGCCCCCATTTTTCATGAACTGAACTCAAAGATCTAAGACTTTTTCTATGTACACAAAAGGCCTATTTCTCTCAAATATTGTTCACAAATCTTTCTAAATCTGTGTTAGTAAGCACTTCTTTGCCGAGATAATCCATCCACCTCACAGGTGTGGCATATCAAGATGCTGATCAGACAGCATGATTATTGCACAGGTGTGCCTTAGGCTGGCTACAATAAAAAGCCACATAGGCGCGCGCATTCAAACCAGTCCATAGAAAAGCATTTAATCTTTTTTGACGCTGGAGGTAGGTGAGGACGTCCAGCATCAAATAAGTGCGATTTACTCGGTGTAAATCGTGTAAGCGCCTCTAGTGGCTGTCAGGTGGTCTGGGTGCCTATAGGCCTCAACTCCATGAAGTGGTCTGGGTGCCAGGTCGCCCTAGTTTTAACTTTGCAGCTGAAAACAGCACTTTCATAGAAACTGCTATGTTTACACTACAAGGTTAATCCTGCCTCTAGTGGCGGTCTCCCTGATAGTGTAAATCGCGGAAGCGCCTCTAGTGGCTAAGTAAATCGCACTTATTTGAGAAAAAAGATCCCCATAGGAAAGCACTGAGTAATACTTTCCTATGGGCGGGTTTGAATGCGCCCGCACGCCTCTGGACGCACATGCGCATTCGGCTCAATTTGGGAGCTGACGTCGATGGAGGAGGAGAGGTCACCAGTGCCGTCGGAGCCTGGCGCTGGACTAAGGTAAACAAATAAATGATTAACCATTTATTTGCCGCGGAACAAGGCTCTAGTCACCGTTTAGGTGACTAGGGCTCTATAGTGTTAGGAATACATATTTGTATTCCCAACGCTATGATGTTCCTTTAAATGTTGCTTTTATTACCCAATAAACCTGTATAATGGGACTTCTCATGTGCCAGATTGGTTTTGTTTGCTGTCCCAACACACTGAACTTGACAATCTGGATCTATTTAGTGCACAGTTGGCATCAGTGTCCATCACCGCCGGTAAGTGCCATCCTCTTTATTTTACCCTAAAATGTGCATGCTTGTCAAGATAATACTGAATAGTAAGATTTTACAATTCTTTTTAGAGTCATATATGCAGTTATTTTTTTTTTTTTTTTTTTTAAACCCGCTATGTAAGACAACAACTGAGTTTTGGGGACTGCTTATTTCTTACGTTTAGATCATCACATTTTCTGGGAAAAGAAAATTATAGCATGTTTGAGTCTTAGTTATTGACCTCTGAGAGGAGAACATATACACATGTATACAGAATGCACACTTTTCATTCTAATCATATGTTGAAGATGCAAACTTGCAAAATAAAACTAAACAGATCAGGACTCACCTTCTGCCATACTTCGAATGACAACACCTAAGAAAAGATAAAGGGAATAAGGATTAATTGGCATCTACATTTGTATGAAAGCATAACAAAAGTACATTCAGAAGATAAGAACAAAAACGTGAAAAGCATCCCATTTATATTACAGTCCTTCGATTACTTAAAAAGTACATTGCAGGGCTGTACAATATGGCCATCATGAAATTAATGAACAATTTTGTTATGTCTTTTGCAGCATATGACAGTATGATATAGTGATATTATATAACAGAATAGAGGAAAGAAGATCATGCAATTGGGTAAACAATTCAGAATATTGCTGGCCTGAAATTTAAGGTTACCTTTAATGATAATGTTTTCTTAAAGAGACTGTCATGCATAGCTCACAATGCAACTCGCATGTGAAATTATCTGAAAACTTTCAAATGTAGAGAATAAAAACCCTTGGTGTTTTTGGATTACACCTTTAACAGGATTAAAATCCCCACAGGTCTAGAGAGGCCAGGAGAAGATTAGAGTAATAAAGGAAAAAACAAAACAAAGAAACCTGTTAAGATAGACTGGGGGAAAAAAAAAACAGACATCTTCAAATATTATAAAAAAAAAAAAAAAAAAAAAAGAGTAACCGTTTGGTGTAAAGTGGCAGACTTGATTACCAGCCACTTGCCATCATGTTAAAATGCAGATGAGAATAATAGCACTTCCCAATATCACGCCTGGCTAAGTCTTGCTGCAATAAATACATTTTTCAAGATTCATTTTGAAATACTGAATAAAAAAGCACTATGTTCAAGGCTACTCTGCCCAGCAAAACGCGAATGATTCATTGTACTGATCTTACAGGAAGAACTGCAGTCACAGATAATAATTCACAGACATGCAGTAAAGGTTTTAAGGCCTTGTAGTGTCGATAGATAGATTGCATATAGGAGCAAAATACCAACGTTGCAGTAGCCACTACTATCTTTTCGTTACACTGATCATATTCTGGAACAAGCTTATGGGAGTTGCCCAGTTTATCAACGAGCATGTAAGCCAAACCAGGACTGTCATAAAAGAAAGACTCAGGCAAATGCCTAATGAAAACATTTAAAAAGAATGTAAAATATTCCTTCATGAGAATAATTAGTTGCAAACAAATACAAGGCAGGGCAATCTGAAGTGAAGATATGTAGATAGGAAAATGTTACACACAAAATAGTAGATATGCCAACAAATAAAATATACAAGGGGGCATACCCAATTGGCCAACGAACGTTAAAACGACATGCTCGTATGTCCACTAGAAGGAGCCACGCAGAACACGTGACACATGCTGAGGGCAAAATATGGGAAATAGCGTAATGGCAAGTAATACCGATATTTAACCCTAGGGAATACACTCATAAGACAGAGGGAAATAACAGGACACACGACGATTGATAGTCACTCATATTAGGCACATAGGTATACAAGAAACCATATGTTATGCAATGTTTGAAACTGTAACAACACAATTAACAGAGACCTGCGAGTCTATCTGTACTCTTCTCTTTACCTGTATTCAATGTAAAAGTTCAATAAACAGATTCACAAAAAAATATGACAAATTAATAAGTAGATTAGCTAAACACTGAAAGAAATCACAAAGACAAAATACTCCAAACCTGTGCTTTCACAGGAGCAGCAAAGAAAGAGGAGGACTTAGAGTGGTGAGGGCCTTTTATACCCTCGTACAGTGTGTTCTTTTTTTATTTGGTTAAACTTTATTGTTAAAATCGGTTCTGCTGGAGCTCAGTAAAGAGATTTAAATGTAAATGTGACATGTTTTCTTTGGGCTTAGTGAAATCCTGTCTTGCAATAGCTGTAGATCTAGTATTCCTATGTACTACAAGACACTCTCCTTCCTTTCCAGTCTTTACAAGACAGGTGCGCTGGGCATTTGCCTGCCTCATAAATTTAGCTCCACAGAGCTAAACTAGCAAAAAGCACCAGGATAGGCTGTCTAATTGACAGACAGGTTAGTGTAATAAGACTTA
This sequence comes from Pelobates fuscus, assembly GCF_036172605.1. Lineage (NCBI taxonomy): Eukaryota > Metazoa > Chordata > Amphibia > Anura > Pelobatidae > Pelobates > Pelobates fuscus. The sequence continues at coordinate 61,097,244 of NC_086324.1, read as the reverse complement.
TTTATAAAAAAAAAGGCATTATTTCCATTTGAAATCGCACTTTTATAAAATGAAATGTGAAAAAGCAAAGAAAACACTCTGAAGTGCTTTCAAATGTACGATGACTTCTTTTTATTAAGGAAACACTCCAAACTGAAATTTTATTAGCAGTGGAGACGGAACACAACACCCAACTCCTTTGTAAAAGCTCTATGTGTATTATATAGAAGCTCTATGAGTCAATGCTGTGTTATTCGGTCGTGCCATGGTGATCCCGGTCGGTGGACGTGGACACACACACACACAATACAGCCTGACATCCAAAGCAGACCCTTTGCAGCAAAATGGAAATAAATTATAAAAAACAAAAACAAAAAAAATACAAACATTTACCATATATACTCGAGTATAAGTCTAGTTTTTCCGCACATTTTTTGTGCTGAAAAACCCCCACTCGACTTATACTTGAGTCAATGTCTGTATTATGGCAACTTACATTGCCATAATACAGACCAGGACCGCCGGGCTCATTACAAGCCCGGCCGGTCCTGTTGGGGGCTGGCAGGAAGCGTTTACTTACCTTTCTTGCAGCTCCCTTCTCCTGCGTTCTGGTCAGCTCCCTTGTAAATCTCGCAAGAGCCGCGGCGTCAGAGCATTGCCACGGGTTACCGTGGCAACGCGGCACGCAGACCGCGAGACTTACAGGGGAGCTGACCAGAACGCAGGAGAAGGGAGCTGACAGGAGCTGCAGGAAAGATAAGTAAACGCTTCCTGTCAGCCCCCCTCCTGCACAGTACACACCACTGGACCACCAGGGACAAAAAAAAAAAAAATGTGAATAATAAAAAAAAAAAAAAAAAAAAAAATATTAAAATTAAAAATAATTATAATATTAAAATAACAAATTAGAATATTTAAAAAAAAAAAAAAAAAAAAATGCCCTCCCCACACACACTCTGCATTATATACACACACACACACACACACTCATACAAACACACACTCTGCATTCACACAAACACACAGTGTTTATATAATGCAGAGTGTGTGTGTTTGTATGAGTGTGTGTGTATATAATGCAGAGTGTGTGTTTGTATGAGTGTGTGTGTGTATATAATTATAAAAATCACAGAATTTCATAGCCCCAAGTTTTACCCTCGACTTATCCACGAGGCATAGCATATTTCACAATTGTTGGTCACAAAACTGCACTCGACTTATACATGAGATCGACTTATACACGAGTATATACGGTAATTATGCATTATATGCATGATTATTTTTGCGTTAATATATAATTTAATTCTAAGTGTATTTTAATAACATATGAAGATTATAATTAGTGCATATTTATGTGATTTCTGTTAATTATATATTGAGGGACCTGCCTGACAACCGAGGCAGAAAGTTCAGAGAACGTAATTTGCAAGTCCTATATTTAACCCTGTAATTTTCCAAAACACCAAAAAACCTGTACTATTGTACTTGTGTGACATTGCTAAACACAAATAGGAGTGTTTTAGAGCAGTAAAATGTATAAAAGACAATATCAGTGAAAGAGCAGTTTTTTTGTGAAAAATGCAACAACAACAAAATAAAAAAAAAATATGAACACTAACTTTGGCCAGGGTTAGCTACTAAAAAATACTGGACATACCCCCTTTTTAAAATTTTACTTTTACAAATGCTATGTTATGATGGGGGTAATTTTCATTCCTGGCCTGCCCTACAGTCTCAAAAGCAAGATAGGCTCATCAAACCAATCTGGCAAATTTCAATGTGCATAAACTGATAGGGGGAAGTCCTATATTTGATCCTGTAACTTTCCAAAACCCATGCAACCTCTACATGGAGGGCATCATTGTACCCTCAGCATACAGGTACATCACAGCATACAAATATGGGTGTTGTATTACAGTAACAGCTAATAGTAATAGGGCATTAACAGTTAAAATGCCATGCAGAACTGAAAACAACATTTTGTAATGTCTCAAACTATTTTAGGTTTTATTCATATGAAATTATGTCTCATACATGAATATTTGATGTGAAATAAAAACGTCCTATTTCTCCAGGACAAAATGATATATAGTAAGTGCACTTAAAGGAACACTATAGTCACCTAAATTACTTTAGTTAAATAAAGCAGTTTTAGTGTATAGATCATTCCCCTGCAATTCCACTGCTCAATTCACTGTCATTTAGGAGTTAAACCACTTTGTTTCTGTTTATGCAGTCCTAGCCACACCTCCCCTGGCTATGATTGACAGATCCTGCATGAAAAAAAAACTGGTTTTATTTTCAAACAGATGTAATTTACCTTAAATAATTGTATCTCAATCTCTAAATTGAGCTTTAATCACATACAGGAGGCTCTTGCAGGGTCTAGCAAGCTATTAACATAGCAGGGGATAAGAAAATCTTAATTAAACAGAACTTGCAATAAAGAAAGCATAAATAGGGCTCTCTTTACAGGAAGTGTTTATGGAAGGCTGTGCAAGTCACATGCAGGGAGGTGTGACTAGGGTTCATAAACAAAGGGATTTAACTCCTAAATGGCAGAGGATTGAGCAGTGAGGCTGCAGGGGCATGTTCTATACACCAAAACTGCTTCATTAAGCTAAAGTTGTTCAGGTGACTAGTGTCCCTTTAATATGAAAAGTGGTAAATTACGGTTTAACAGACATATAGCTCAAATTCTAGGTTTTGTTTTGGTAAGAACTTGCACAAATGCCTCCATCCTTAAGGGGTTAAAAATTGTAAGAGTTTAAAAAACAAAAAAACAACAACAAAAAAACGGTAATATAAGATCTCTCACAACCACCATGATTAATATCAATTAAAGATGGTGATTAGAACATAAGCTTTATGATTTTCTTCCTATTATTTTTTAATATTTAGTAATATAACAAAACTGAAAATTCAGTGCTGGTTATCACAGTAATAAAATATTAATGGAACACTATAGTGTTACAAATACCTGTATTCTTAACAATACACTGCCCTAATGTCAGATCGTATTAGCCCCACCACCCCTCCATCCCACCTTTCTAGTATAATCTGGGGTGGAAAAAAAATGAAGAAAAAAAAAAAAAAGGTTTTTACTCATCTCTTCTCCTAATGGCAGCATCTCTGCCTCCCACAACGTCACCCGGCTATCTTGTCAAGGACACATGACATGTGTGACATGTCACGGTTCCCTTTTATTCCACATGTTTGGTCCTTAAGGGGTTATGGAGCATTGAAAAACTGATGCACATGCAAAGCGAGTTAACTGTAACATCAGGTGACTGTTTTAACCATGCTATGTACACATTACAGACTACAAAATTGTAAGGTTTTAGATTGCATGGTTAAAAAGACAGGACCACTGAACCCAGACCATTTCATTGAGATAACTTTAATGGTCCTTCAAAGTAAACCTGTAATGAAAAAATGAATTGCCTTAACATCACTTCCATACATATTGAATACACCATATATCATAGATACATGGTGTATTCAATGTAAGATATAGATATGCAGTTTTAAAGAAAATGCAATGTTTACATTGCAGGGTTAAATCAAGCTCTAGTAGCACTTCACGGAGTTTAACTCTGTGAAACAATGTTGGATGCCCCACTTTGCATGAGGACGTCCAGTGTCTTCAAAATCCTCACAACAAAGCATTGATTCACTGCTTTTCTTTGGGAAGGCCCTAATGTGCGCTTGCAGCGCATTAGCAGCACCTGCCCCGGACCAACAATTATCTTGAATTCAGCTCAAAGTAAAATATAGGGTAATTAACCATTTATTCGCTAGGGGGGAGGGCCGTACTTTGTTATAAGGAGAGGGACACTATAGCATGAAGAATACAGTTTTGTATTTAGAGTTGACATTTTGTTTTCATTTGCCACGTCTGCGACTTGTCCTTCTGTGGGATTGATTTTACTGATGGGTTGTGGGCAAATTTTATTGGCAACACTGAAATAGAACCTTGTCCTAAACTCAACCCATTGTCAAATATTGTAAACTTGTCTGCTTTACAGTAAAAGTAGTCCATACTTTGAATATCCTATGTTAACTAGGGCTTTATGTAAAGAACAAGAGATTCAAATACAAGAAGCAATGTAAAGTTTATTTTTGGTGACAGTCACTTTAAATTATGCAACCAATTGTTCAATGCCCACTTTTTAGAACAGAACACTTTGATAAATCTCTCCATTTTTCTCAAAATGAAAATCTACTGGTAAGCATTAGGTTAAAGAAATCACAATAAGAATCTGATTTGTACTAAACTATTTTTTTAATGCAAGAATTACCTGGAAAGAAATAAACAGTTGCAGATCCTGTGACCTCCTAACAAAAATAATTTAAATAGGTATTCAAGGGCATTTAGAGCATGCTATCCAGCTTAATTTCCCACATTTGCAGTAAAATGTTTGTGACAGTTCTAATTTGTGCCATGTTTCCCAAGTGTCTTTCTAGCCATGTACCACATTATTTCAATTTCATTCCCTAACAGGAGACATAAATGGATCTAGGTTAAAAGGAAACAAATATTGCTAAACCTGATCACTTCTGACAAGATGGCAAGAAAGTTATTTAACTCTTTAGTTTGCTGGGGTGGAGGGGGGGAAGAAACACACAAAAAATTTGTAAGCCGATTTTAACTTTTGTTTTATTAAAAAAAAAATATTAATTACAAGATAGTATTTTAACTACCGAATGGTTACAATAAACACAATCAATATTTATAAATGTTTTTACACTTTTGCACACATACATTTGCACAAGATCCTAAAATTGTTAGTGCTTCTATACTAAAATTAAAGGAAACCGTGTAGTTTTCCCCCCATTTTAACCCTGCAGCTGAAACCATTGCCATACTAGAGAAACAGCAGTCTTCTCTGCAGGATTAACTTACCTCTAATGTCAACATGACAGCCACTAAGTGCTTCTGTGAAATAGAGTAAAACCCTCAGAGAGACCATCTGATTGATGCATGAGCACAAGTCTCCTAATGCAAGGCAGGCATCACAGAGGAGACCCCGCACTGTAAGTGAAACATATTTTTAATCCTGCCCTATAGACCATAAACGGTGACTAGAGCACAATAGTTAGGAATACATATTTGTATTTTAAACATTATAGTGTTCCTTTAATATATCAATATGTAGTGTACTTTTTCTCATGATCAAATGTAATGCCTGGTTGAGAAAAATCAGCATATGTGCATTATAGACATACAGCCATTCCATCAGATCAATGGAATCAATAAAAAAGGAGCAATTTATATTAAATATAACTATGAGGTGACACAAATTCAATTCTATTAATAGTGCATCTGAGTGAAAGAAATCCTACAAGCACCATAACCACTAAAACACCCTCTGTAGTGGTTATGTTACCAGGAGTGCTGCCCTCTCAGGGTACCAGAGTGTGCTAAGTGCTTACTTCCTGTGGAGCAAGAGGTTCATGCAAACCGCTTTCATTAGCTCCACTGACTTAACACCCAATAAAAGGTGTGGCTCATTGGCTGAGTGAGTTGGCTAAGCGCTTTCAGCCGATGAGCTTAGCGCAGAGCTCGCCACCAGCAGTGGAGGCGGTGACTGGCCCAGTAGACCACAGGTAAGGTGTCGTAGCCTTTTTAAATAGCTTGACAACTTACCATAGAAAGGTGGCAGGGCCCTATTGCCACCATTCTGCAGTGGTTATACCACCTGTGAGTGTTCCTTTAACATTGATATTTTAAAAAACTGAAAATTCTTGTGTGTTTTAACAGGACAAAACATGCACTTTATAAGTAATAGTTGGATTTAAAAATGTCACGCAGGGGGGCGGAGCCAAGCCACTGAACCGAGCGGCCGCATGTTACTGAAGCTCCGAGCCAACTAACGACTTAAAAGCCGCAAAATAGGGTTTACATCGCCCCAAACCGCCGGCGAAACACCCCAAACCCCGACCCACATACCATGGGGAAGAAAATTAAAAAACAAAAAGCTGAAAAACCGCATATGGGCATGAATATCGGCGATCTATGGCGCCAGGCCCGGAGTGGAGCGGGACCCAAGATGGTCGACAGCTCCGACACAGACATATCGGAAGCTTGTAGTATGGGATTAACAGAGGGAAATACAGTGGAGCTGCAAACCACCCTACCCTCCAGCTATCCACCGGACTCTGCCCCGGTAACGACGGCAATAATGAGAGGGCTCCTTGCAGAACTCAGGAGGAACATACAGGCCGATATGGCCCAAATCCGCCAAGAGGTCCGAGGCCTAACGAGCCGCATGGAGGCTCTGGAAAGCGATACCCGCAAAGATGCCCAACAAACAGCCCAATTCCAGAGGGCTGTCATGGACCTACAGGTACACCAAGCCAAAACGGATCAAAAAATGGTGGTGGCGGAGGACCACAGGCGCAGCCTAAACCTCAAGATAAGAGGGATACCGGACGAGACTCCGGAGACGGAGACACCGCACTTGATAAGACACCTCCTCGCAGCACTACTGCCACACAGGCAGGCGAAACAGGTGGGTCTGGAAGGGATGTTCCGCCTGAAAAAAAAAATAAAAAAAAAAATAAAAAAAAAAAAAAAAAAAATCGATGAAAGCACCGAGTTCAGCACCACGGGACCTCCTGGTGAAATTCCAGAGCAGCAAAGACAGATCAGCGGTCATGGGAGCCGTCCGGAACCACTCACCCTACGCCTTTGAAGGAATGCAACTCTCTTTCTACTCGGACCTCTCTGGATACACCATGGCCTGGAGAAGATCACTACAGGCCTTTACCACCCTGCTCCGAGACAAAGGCATCCAGTACCGGTGGAGAATGCAACACACTCTGGAGGTCCAACATAGCAACGCAACACACACTGTTCAGGACTTACAGGAAGCGAGAAACCTGTTGCCAACCTTGGGACTATCTAAGGACACCCTGAAATCTTCCCCACTGCCCACCGCAGCCCCGGCAACCCACACATGGAATCCGGATACAATACTACCTTTTGTGCCCCGGGAAACGAGGCCAGATGCCTACGTGGTGGTAACCACCTGACTGGCTATGGACACCCGACTGAGCCCAGCCGATACCAGCCCACCGGGACTGGTGCCCACTCCAACAGCTGAAGTTTAAAAAAACTCTAATCAACTTTTTTTTATGGTATCTTATGTTTTATGTTTGTTTTTGATGTTCCCTAGTCATCCCTAGTTTACAGAGGAAGAGGTTCTATTTCAACTGTCAAAAGTAAAGACAAATAAGTCAATGGGACCTGATGGAATACACCCAAAGCTATTAAAAGAGCTTAGTGGTGTACTAGCAAAACCATTAACAGATTTATTTAACCAATCATTGATAACAGGAGTAGTCCCAGAAGATTGGAAGTTAGCGAATGTTGTGCCCATTCACAAGAAAGGTAATAGGGAGGAGTCGGGCAACTATAGGCCAGTAAGCCTAACTTCAGTAGTGGGGAAAGTGATGGAAACCATGTTAAAGGATAGGATTGTTGAACATCTAAAAACACATGGATTTCAAGATCAGAGACAACATGGGTTTACTTCAGGGAGATCATGCCAAACTAATCTTATTGATTTTTTTGATTGGGTAACTAAAATTATAGATCAGGGTGGTGCAGTAGACATTGCTTACCTCGATTTCAGTAAGGCTTTTGACACTGTTGCACATAGAAGGCTTATCAACAAACTACAATCTTTGAGTTTGGATTCCAATATTGTTGAATGGGTAAGGCAGTGGCTGAGTGACAGGCAACAGAGGGTTGTAGTCAATGGAGTATATTCGAAGCTTGGGCTTGTCACCAGTGGGGTACCTCAGGGATCTGTACTTGGACCCATTCTCTTTAATATTTTTATTAGTGATATTGCAGAAGGTCTTGATGGTAAGGTGTGTCTTTTTGCGGATGATACCAAGATATGTAACAGGGTTGATGTTCCAGGAGGGATAAGCCAAATTGAAAATGATTTAGGTAGACTAGAAAAATGGTCAGAGTTGTGGCAACTGACATTTAATGTGGATAAGTGCAAGATAATGCATCTTGGACGTAAAAACCCAAGGGCAGAGTACAGAATATTTGATAGAGTCCTAACCTCAACATCTGAGGAAAGGGATTTAGGGGTGATTATTTCTGATGACTTAAAAGGTAGGCAGACAATGTAATAGAGCAGCAGGAAATGCTAGCAGAATGCTTGGTTGTATAGGGAGAGGTATTAGCAGTAGAAAGAGGGAAGTGCTCATGCCATTGTACAGAACACTGGTGAGACCTCACTTGGAGTACTGTACACAGTACTGGAGACCCTATCTTCAGAAGGATATTGATACCTTAGAGAGAGTTCAAAGAAGGGCTACTAAACTGGTTCATGGATTGCAGGATAAAACTTACCAGGAAAGGTTAAAGGATCTTAACATGTATAGCATGGAGGAAAGACGAGACAGGGGGGATATGATAGAAACATTCAAATACATAAAGGGAATCAACACAGTAAAGGAGGAGACTATATTTAAAAGAAGAAAAACTACCACAACAAGAGGACATAGTCTTAAATTAGAGGGACAAAGGTTTAAAAATAATATCAGGAAGTATTACTTTACTGAGAGGGTAGTGGATGCATGGAATAGCCTTCCAGCTGAAGTGGTAGAGGTTAACACAGTAAAGGAGTTTAAGCATGCGTGGGATAGGCATAAGGCTATCCTAACTATAAGATAAGGCCAGGGACTAATGAAAGTATTTAGAAAACTGGGCAGACTAGATGGGCCGAATGGTTCTTATCTGCCGTCACATTCTATGTTTCTATGTTTCTATGCCTCACTACTCTATTGTTAGATTAAGATTTAATGACCGACACCACTTAACCCCCATGGCTGCATGCCCTGGTGAAAACCTCGGAAGTAACCCTACATCTATAAGCAGTGCATGTACCCCTAACCATAGGCTAATTTATATACGCAGAGTGTATACCCAGTGCCCTAACTTAACTTAGCCGAAGCGGAGACAAATCCCTTCACACCCACGAGGGCACTCCACTAAGCATACATAGATCGCTACTCTTCTTTAACCCCTGCGGGACGCCAGCCAAAGGCATCTCGTGAGGGCGCCTTGTTAATTTAATTTAATTTAATTTGTGATATGAAACTACAGGTCGCATCGCCTTATCCACACACCCACAATGTGAGATCTGACACAACATCAAAAACCTTCTTTTAAAAAAGCAACAACAAAAACATTGAGATAAAGAATACATAGTAGTAGTAGACGGGCACTGTTTGACAATGCTTCCTCTCTCCACACAAACCAAAAGAGTATACCCTATTAGTTAACGCCAAGGCTCATAGCAGAAATATCAGTACGACAGATGTTACTATAGTTTTCACTTCTAGGTTAAAAAATAAAAAATGTGCATACCACTCAAGGCCCAATCCGATCCTCAAATGTTGTTACCTGAATGAGTGCTATTGTGGCACAATGTTTATGCTTGTTGTTTTTTATGCACAACTAAAATAAAGAATAAAAAAAAAAAATGTCACGCTGTGCAATATATTTAACAATTGGATTATGCCAGGCATTTACTGCAGTGGCTTTATTCTGCAACACCGAACCTGGCCAAAGAAAAGCTCTGTTGGCAATAGGAAAATTATGACATTTATAAAATCGAGCCCTGTCACATTGCGATTGCCAAGTGTGGCCGGGCTGAAGGGTATACCAGAGGATTTTGGAATTAAAGTATAGGACCAACCATAGCAGAATGTCTTGGCAGTCTGTGATGGGATCAGTTTTATATGCACATCTTTGGTCAATGGCAGTAGTTCCTATTTATTTTTCCTATACCAAGGCACAAATAACTTTTTCCCCTTCCTTGTTCGCTAGCTTACACTTCTCTACTAGAAAGGCATGGAAAATGTGTACAGCCCTATTTAAATCTTGTAGAAAAAAAGTGTGTAAGTGATTTGCTCAAAATATAGTTTCTACATCTTGTTGGTATCTCAGTGATTTTGCTAGAAAATCTTTACCAGGATTTCTTGCTCAAATTTGTAGAGTACGTAATAAGCAAAAGTTAAGTTTCACTTCTAAAAATCACGAAGGCAGACTTTTTTTTTACTCCAAAAACTTGAGCAAATCCATTGTGTAATCCATGAGGCACCAGGAGCTGAAGAGGATTCACCTGATGCTGATGGCGGAGGCTTAGAGAAACAACTTCAGGTGCGTAAAACTGACCTTCCTTCGGTTGTCACCATCAAGGGTCTATGTAAAATATGATGAAGAGTGACTTTAAAGGGACTCTCCAGCACCAGGAAAACAAACCCGTTTTCTGGCACTGCAGAATCCTGCATGCCCCTCTCCCTCCCTCCATCCCATGTTGCTGAAGGGGTTAAAGCCCCTTCCGTGACTTACCTGAATCCAGCTCCAGCCTGCGGGGGAGACCTAATGCGCATGAGCATTAGACAGCCACTAGAGGATGACTTAACCCTACAAGGTAATTATTGCAGTTTATAAAAACTGCAATAATTTCACTTGCAGGGTTATGGGTAATGGGAGTGTGCACCCAGACCACTCCAATGGGTAGAAGTGGTCTGGGTGCCTGGAGTGTCCCTTTAAAGGATTGCATTGAAAATGTTACAGCCTTGAAATCTGTGTTTGGGGTATCTTGTGGCATACTTGTATTATTAATAAAAACAAACAGTCAGAGACTAACAGAACAGCAATATCAGCGGAACAATCACTTGTAAAGCGTGTTGGATATAGAAGTGGTTGCAAAATGTTGAGGCTTTAAGGGTTTGGGAGATTAAAGGATATATATCTTTGAACAAATTCATAGAAATACTCCCAGTAAAAAAAACATGCATTCATATTACTTATGCATTTTTTCCATTGGGGGTACCTGTATATCTAAAAGCAGCTTCCAAAAGCTGCCAATCTTTTGCAAGCCATTTTCCTTCTTCCCAGGACAGAATTTCCATGGCTGTCCACTCAGAGATTTCAGAATAAAGGTCAATGAGATTTGTGTAAGGCCGGTGCCCGTCTCCCACTGAGCTAAACAAGCAGGGCGTAATAGGGCATGGAGGTGCAACAAAGTTAATTTATGAATGTGCTAATTTCAATAGAAATCTGCACTATTTGTAAAATATTAAAAAAAGAGGATACATTCTTCAAACAAAGCAAATCAGCAAGCTGAAGTGTTTTAGGTGTGTTGAATGTTCATTTAAGAAGTGGTAAACAGTATATTAGTTGTAAACTTAGATTTGATTATTGGATTATGTTATGATGACTGCACAATGATTCTCTAATGCTATATTAAAAAAAAAAAAAGTTAGAGGCACCCAAGACTACCCATGGGCACCCAGTTTAAATTAACTCTGTTGTTGAAAATATTCCTACAGAATGGAAAGGTTTGTTTTTTGCAAGGTTAGCCTGCCTCTAGTGCTGTCAGTAGGACAGCCAATCCGTAAAACAGCAGAGTAAAACTATTTTAATCAGATGGTCTCAGAGACTGATTAGCACAGCAATGCATTTTCCTGTGCATGCGCATTAGTTTTTCTACGCTTTCCTATGGGAAAGCATTGGATTGGTTGAGATCATCTCAATCTCCGCAAAAGAGGCAGAGCTTCAGCGAGGAGATTGATGCTGCGATGGTATAACAGATAATTAAAATAACTTTTTTATTATTTATTTTTTAAACCCCGACAGTGCTGACCTGGTCACCTAAACATGGATTAGGGCAGTATAATGTTGGAAATACAAATATGTAAAGCTAATTCTATAATATCCATGGGCTAAAATAATATTTACTGCATTCTTAAAAATAAAAACACTTTTTCATGCATCTTTGCCTATTCCTTTCCTGAATCTAGAAAACGTGCAGTAAAAAAAAAAAAAAAAAAATTATTTCTCTAATGATTTGGTATGAAACAATTTAGCACTGTGCCTTCACATTGGTAGCAAATGACCTAATAAATCAAACACTTCAATTTGTGGTAACTAACCATGTAATACAAAAATGAAGTAGGAAGCACAATTCAGCATTTTCTATATAAATAGTTCTGTATCCCTTTAGTTGTTACTTTTCAAAAGGATACAATTGTGCTAAGTAAAGTATTCAATACTATGTTTCATAACAGGGTATAGGAAAACAAAGGAATTTGTACATCAACAAATTCACAAAAACACTGTTTTACTTGAAAATAAATGTGTGTTTGCAGTCGCCTTGACTAAAAATCCCAATTTATGAATGCATATTGGAAATGTAAAAAAAAATAAAAAAATGCATAGACGTAATCCATAACCATTTCTTTATTTTTGGTTAAGATTATGAACCACTACGTTTTAAATACACTAACTTTATGATCATTATCAACCGAAATATCAAGTCATTGCATTGCACATTATTATAATGGTTATTTATTAACTGCCTCAAGTCCTGCAACATGTTAGGATTGCCAATATAATGGAACTTTGAAGTATGGCCTACAAGGAGTAAAAATATGTAGGTCGTAAAAGTAGTTTACCAATTTAATGGTTCATGAATTTTTACTCCCCTACTATCACAATCGCCAACAAAGCTCCGTTATAAAGTTATAAAACTAAGCACGTGAAAAAGCCAAAACCAAACGCGTATTAAAGACACTAAGGATGCACCGAAATTTCAGCCAAAAACGGGTAAAATTTGCTGAAATAAAAAAACAAACAAAATTATATTTTTTTGTAGAGCATAGTTTAACAGACATGCATTCAGATGAGTATATATCACAATGAAAGAAAGTAATAATAACATGAAAAGTCGGGGAGAATCTTATGGGACGGGGGGGAGAATACTATGGGACAGGGGAGGGGGAGAAAAAAAACACTAAAAAAGTGGGAGGGGGGGTTGAACCACTAAAAGAGAAGGGAAGTTTTTCATATTAGATTAAATTCATTAAAAAGTCTAATAGTAATAAAATTATAGGGGGAAAAACTTTTTTTTTTTTTTTTTAAATCATTTGGGGTTTCATTTTCGGTTTCAGTTTTCGGTCAAGGGCACCCTAAATTTTTGGTTTCGGTCCAGAATTTTCATTTTGGTGCATCCCTAAAAGACACTGAAATGTGCTAGTTATGAAAAGTTGGGGAAATCCATTGATAAACATCATAATGGAAACCAAGCTAGATTTAGGAAAGCCACAGCCTTGGAATGAAGCGCTACCTAGTCACAACACACAGGAGACATTTGATGTGAGATAACCACTAAAATGAGAGATAAGAAATACACAGCTCAGTTCCTCAGCCAATCTGTTTGCTATAGTTATCACTCATAAACCAGAAAGTGCCAACGGATGACATGCATTGGATTTTATCATCCAAAATCGGTCATGCGAATGTATCTTCAGAAGCCTTGAATTTTCAAATTAACTTGTCTACCGGCAGCTGTGATTATTCAGATTTCTAAATCAACCTGAACTGCAATAGCATTAAATATTACTTAATAGCAAATATGCTTTTAATGCAAAAGACCATCTGTGGAAGCAAGTATGAAACTTTGATCCACTGCCTCCTGGGTCTAATTGACTGCAAGGATAATGAATATACAATTAAGAATTTGGGTTGTCACTGAAGCACATTTAGAACCATTATTCACTCTGTCCAAAGTGACTTACTGTAATGTGGAGATGTGACACAGGAAGAAATATTGTATCTTTTTGTAAAATATATGCATGCACACACAGATGGGCACAAGAAGAACAGCAAAATAAAGGGCTTTTTAGCCAAATAAATGAATCTTTAGTGCTTTTTATTTAGTTTTTTGCAAATGCAGCCAGCTTGCATATTGCTTACAACTCAGAACAGACAAGTTATTTACTAAAGTGTGAATTCAAAGTAAATTTCAAATTTAAAGGAACACTCCTGGCACAAAAACAACTTAATGGGAATGAAGTTGTCATGGTGCCAGGACATCCCTGGCACCATTTTGTTAATGGGGGGGGAGCTAATTATTGTCTCAGAGCATCAGCTAGTCAATGGCGCCCATGTCAAAGGCTTCCTCTTTCTTGCAAGAATCTGAGCAGTGCAAGGATATGGGGCAGAGCGATTGGGCGCTGAATACTGGACATTGTTAAACCTTAAAGGTAAGCCAGTGCCTCCTGGCACCATAACGTCATTCCAATTAAGTTATGGTGCCAAGATCATTATTTTAAGACCAGAGCAGCCAAACTAAAATCAATTTTCTAATTCAGCTATTTTGACTATAAATTTGAATTACACTTTCAATTCTCACTTTGGTGAATAACCCTGGTAAATTTACATTCTGATCTACCTAATGCAGTTTGCTAGTCATTTGCCAAAAGCATGTCCTTCCATTCCCTCCCATCTCTATACCCAGATCTTTTCCCCCAGTCATGATAACTCCTACATGTTTATTCAACAACATGGGAGTTCAAAGTAAATTTCAAGTACATGGTCAAACTAGCCGAAATGGAATGATTCTCTAAGGCAGATCAGCTACTATGGCCTTTAATTTGAATTCACTTTAAACTCTAACTTCAGCATATAACCCTGCTAGCCAACAGTCACAAGTTCAATACGCTTCTTACCTTAATATCCTCCCTCCTTGTGTGATTTTTTTTTCCCACCACTTTTTCCTTTTCCTACCCCATGTTCTGTATTTCTTTCATCCTATTACCAAAACCCTCTATTTTCCCCATTACCAAGAACTGAAAAGGAACTGGGAGGAGTGAGGCAGAAGTTCATATAGTCCACACAACAGCCTGCTCCACCTGATGCACAACTGACATTACTCCATTCTTTTTTGGTAGAGGTTAAGAAGGTTTTAGAGAGATGAAACCGAAGAACTTACAAATTTAATTCAAATGGTCAGGGAGTTTACAGACTCTGGGGGAGTTTAGAGAGACTGATAAAGGAAAGTTGAAAGAGAAGAGATGATGTTACAAACTTGGTTGTTTGATGAGACCTGGGAGAAATAAAGATAGGAGGCACATAAGAACAAAGGTAGTGTGGAAATTATGTGTAATGGAAGAAGGCAGATTATTAGGGGCATAATAAAGAAGTAAAATCATGAAAGAGACATTGGTGAAAATATGAGGAGAGAGTAGATCAGTGGCCAGACAGAATTGGGTTTCAGGGAATAAAAGGTGAAAGGGTTAAGTGGAAATACTAGAAAAGACCTAGAAGGGAAATGAGACCAAGGGAAGTAAGAAATGAATGGCAAGACTAGGAGGGAAAAGCAGATGGGAAGGCAAGGATAGGATAGAAAATGAAAGGGCTTTTTCTTTAGTGTACAAGTACGAACAAATACATATTTCTTAAACACCCCAAATGTGCAGAAAGGCTGTAATACAGAGCAAACAAAATAAGGAATAGCACAGTAAAGAGTATGTTTGCTACAAGATTTGTGCTGTCCTGGGGAGGGGGCGGTGGATGGGATTTGTATCAATGCAGATTCATTGCATTTACTACATTATTATTATTTTATTATTTATATAGCACCATCAAATTCCATAGTGCTGTACAATGTACTATATTGACCATTAAACACATTTCAGTATATTCCAAATGAGAATACACATTCAAGACTGGCACTGGAGATCTTCTTTCCCATCCTACATGTAATACTAAAGATTGAAACCCATACATTAAAAAAACAAAAATTAGATACAAACACAAAAATGTATGGAAATAGCACACAAACTGATCAAACATACATTTAAATAGAGCAGGTCGAAAAAATTATGGGCAGGTTTGCAAATTTACGCTGAATGTATACAGGCTTTTTTTCTCAGTAGGTCACTCAAGAAAACAAAATGAATACTTAACTAAGAAATAACAGAACTAATTAGTATAAAAGCTTTATAGACATTCAAAAGGTATTCTCAAATAAAATTGATTTAAAAGTGTGATTGATAAAAGTAAAAACAAAACTAAATTATTTGATAAAAAGACAAAATTTAGGAAATTATCTAATCATGTTCCATTCTAACATAACATTATGGTACAGAATAAATGTTGAGATATTACACACAATTTCTCTAAGTTTTACAATAATCAATCGAGTCTATGATCAGCAAGACATTTTAAACTTTCACTGGCAAATGCAGGAGGATAGCAACACACAACTTACAAAGCCATGCCTCACATACCAGATCTAAAAAAATGTATGTAAACTATTGCAGTAAGACTGCTTTGCACTTATCCACCCACCAGATTACAGTTCATGGACTGCACACAAAAAACTTGATCAAGTCATTACCTTTGTTCTACTGATACAACAACTATAATATTTTGCTCAGTTATTGCCTCAGTAGCATGATCCATTTACATCGCGGATTAATAAATATGAAAAAGCCTGTACATTAGGCATTCACCTACATAACTAGAATATATGCAATATAAAGCCAAATCGTGCATCCATATATCATACCAAACATACATACAAAAATGCAAAGAACAAAAGGTTAATAGAGCAAAACATAAAAAATTTAAATCTATTAAAGTAAATTTCTGCCTATTTTCAAGAAACAAGCCATTATATGTGCTCTTTCAAAGTTATAGAATCCAGTTATTGGTTCAATACAAAAAAAAAAAAAAATCCTTTATGGTTATTCCAAATAGAATTAAAAAAATAATTTATATAAGCAATTTAATTTCACAATATTTTATTTCAGGAAATAAAGCAAAATAAAACTGAATTACAGAGGAGTCACACAAATGTAATTAAATTTTTAATGCCCAATCACATTACCTTTTCTTTCAGAACGTTTCTTGCGCCTTCTTTTAAAACGACGCCGAACAAGGCAGAAGAGGCTCCCCATATTACAAGCCCCAGCCAGCAGTGATGCCATAACAGGCTAAAGCTTTCAAACTGTGAGCAATCAGGATCTTCTGCGTATTACACGAATTCACTGTGTTACCCAGGCTGTGTCTTAACACTATGCCTATTCATAATGAGCACCAATGCAGTGCAAGCCTCTTAACCATGTTTAAAACACTCTTCTGTGCATTCGGTCTTACTCCTCCTCCTCTTCCAGACACCTAACTGCAAAATGCACTGATAAGAGAAACTAATTTCTGTTAATCCTAGGAGATGTGTGACAGTTAACTATTGCGTGCAACTGTTCTGATGCAGGGTCATTTTCAAACTCAGACAGGGGTAAAATTTCTCCAACATCATGATTAAACACATACAATGCCTTTAAAGATCATAAAGCATTTGGGGAGGGAAGTGGGCCCATGGCATTTAAATTATGATATTACCTTGTATGCATTAGGTTAGCACTTGGTTTACTCATGTATATAATGTAATAGGTCAATGTATATAGGTCACAAATATTTTGGATCTCAGCATCTGTAATCTAAAAATTAAACATAAATCAACAAGACAACACCCTGGTCACAAATGCTGATTTTAAGTAGTAAATTATTAGCCATGGTTATACCGATATTCTCTATGATGAAAAGATAAGAAAAATGCACCCAGTCCTTCTGTTAATGGAATAGTGGATTTGTTCAAAGAGAATGATTAACCCCTTAAGGACCAAACTTCTGGAATAAAAGGGAATCATGACATGTCACACATGTCATGTGTCCTTAAGGAGTTAAACACTCTATTGGCATTATTATATAGCATGTCCAAGCAGCGTGATAAGTTATTAAATCTGTATTAGTGTCAGTACTCCATATAGAATACACTAAAAACATTTTCAGCTCATGAAGAAGGAACTCAGTTCTCACAGAGAGTGATCAGCATTACCATAAACCGCAACCTTTTCAGCAAAAATATTCAAGTTTAAAGAAACGGGAAAATGAGCAAAATATGTGCACGGATAAAATTACGACATTTACACTTTATTTTCATAAATTCAAAGCGAGCTTGTAAATGTGTAGTGGTAATAAGTATGCCAGTACCTATATACCAATTTTTTTCAGAAACCCTATATGAGAAATCTTTAAACAAATTATAATACATTAAGTCCAGATTATTTCAAATAGGTGCGATTTGCACCTTTTAACCATACAATGGGTAGATGAATGGTCCTGGCACATAAAAGGCTAAAATGTACCACATAATCACTTGGTAACAGATGTTACTGACTGAATCAAGTCATGGGAAGTCCAGCAATAGACATTTTCTGGCATTTCTGCACAGCAATCAGTGTTAAGGTGTTAACAAGTCAATCACAGTAATTTTGCCTTCTCATACATACTCTCGCTGATTGCAAGACTGAGAAGTATACTTCACATTAGGGTTATTTTTTTTGTATAATCTGAAGGTACCTGGAAAATACTAAAAAGAATGCAGCTCTCCCCAAGACTTTGCTAAAGACATGCACTCTACATTTTCATTTCTAACCGTTTGAAATTTAGCAAATTTGCAATGCTACTTTTTTCTAGAAGTGGAACCACTGCAATTACCATTTACTGGGCTTGTCCACCAAACTACACATTTCCTGAGCCGTGAACTGCACTCTACAATAAAATTGATTCTTATGCACAAAGAGATATATATATATATATATATATTTTTTTTAATTCTTTATTTTTGTCGTGCAGGTGATTACAAAGCATAAACGTACGCCACAACAGCGTGCATGAATGGTTAAACATAGGATTAGCAGTGGCATGAGAGGTCTGCACATTTTTGTTTTAAAATGAAAATAACAGGCTGTTTAACAATATTAGGTAAGATTACAAATGTTAGGCTAGACAAGCTTGTGTTCGTAGCGCATTACAAGCAAAAAAATAAAAGATTAAAGTAAATAATAATAGAGAAACGTGTCCTGCTGGTGAAATATAAAATAGAGTACATTGCGCTGATGTATGTATTTTAGTGCAAACATTTGCAAAGCCTTCATGAAGTACACCAGTACTTGTATGTAATTTTTTTTCTAAACATAAATGTCAATTCATTATTTCACTGAAATAAATGGATAGGCTGCTGTAGAGAAGTATTACTTTCTCACAGGGCCCTAGGAAGGTTACCCAGTTTGTCCACATAGAGATGGTTAATGGGGCCAAGCAAATTCATGGTTTTGGGGCCCCTTTCTAACCACTGGGGTCATGGCTGCTGACAGAGTTGCCTTATGGGTAATCCGGTTTGGGGCTGCTAGTTACTAAGAAACTGACATTTGTGTAATTTAGAGATTAAACATTATATATAAAATAAAATAAAAAAACGTTCTTGTATGTTGCAATTTGGTTAAAAATTAAGCAATACATTTGTGGTATCTCATTTTTAAAAGGCATTATTAAACTGCCTATAGGTATAGGATATGGGTTCTAAACTTGATAGATTCTCCTTTTCAAAGCAGGGTTTAACATGATAATCTATTGCATATCCCAAAATGAGACAAACCAAAATTAAGTATGAAAATCCAAAAAGTGACCCTAAAGCCTTGAACAGGTTAAAATGCCTTCTCTAACCTAACCTCTAATCATGAATGGGTTACACCCTAGCCTTCCATAGCCTCATACATGTACAAGACAATTGCACCACCTAGTGTCTAGAATAGATTTTACTGTAACAAAATCCAAACACTTCCAAACAAAGCAAACATCAGTTGCGCTGCAAGTAGAAGCAGGGCCGGTGCAATGATTTATGAATACACAGGCGAAAATGTATTTTGGCGCCCCCCAAAAATTGTGTCTTTGCCTGTGTCTTTCTTTACCCCTCCCCCTTAGTGCATTTGCAGTAATTGCAGAGCGTGTGCCAATTTCACCAAGAACGGAAGGGACTCTGTTGACACTGACAGTCTCCCAGGGATTGAGCAGGGTTCAGCAGTAAAAGAAGACTCAATGTCAGATATTTTGGGGGGAGGGCCTGGCACCTACTGGGGTTAAGGAATTCCCCAAACGTTAAAACCATATAGTGGCTTTTAACGTTTGAGTGTTCCTCATATGTATATGTTTTATATTAATATTTGTATATATTAAAAACATAAAATATATACATATCAATATATGCAAACATACTGAATATGTTAATATATTACACATATGTTAATATACTTGTTCTTGTTTTTCTTGAAACTTGATGTATTAAAGACACATGGACACAAAAACACAATCACATTGACACTGACATAAACGCACACGTACCAACACACACTCATCACTGACACACATTAAAGCACACAAATGGATACACTCATTGACACAAACACACAATCTGACACACACTCATTGACACAGTCTAATACATAAACATGCACACAATCATTGACAAACAATCTGACACACAAGCACAGTGACACACACAAACAGACACTGACACACACACTCATCACTGATACACAGTCTCACACACAAACACACTGATATACACAAACATACACTCATCATTAACATATAGTCTGAGCCAGAAACACACTAACTGATACACATATACTGACACACACAGGCATGAGCACATTTACTGTCACACACACACTCACTCTGACTGACTTACTGTCGTTAGGTAGCAGCTGCCATGGTACTTTGATGAGTAAGGCAGCCCGATGCTTCATTACAGCTATTCATAGTGCTAAGGCTGCTAGATATGACATCATGTATCCCAGCAGCCTTAGCTCTGTGCACTGCGAGGAGCGACGGGCTGCTGGCGCTCCTCCCTCCTCCAACATCTCGCAGCAGCAAGATTTCTAAATGCCAGCAGTAAGTGCCATCCCCAGGTCATATAGACCCACTGGGAAATTTTGCTGTATCCATGTGGGCTCATAATGACCAGCGGGAGGAAAGAGCTGGGTGCTCCTCCTTCCTGCAGGTCACCCGAACTTTGCGCCCCCCTGGCCGCTGCGCCCTAAGGCGGCTGCCTGTGCCGCCTTATGGTAGCGCCGGCCCTGAGTAGAAGACAATTCTGCTTGTCCTTCTAAGGTGTTTTATCCACCATACTCTAAATAGAGTTTTAGTTGTAAAGTGGGTGTGATGGCATACAGAATGTTGGTTTATGGCAATTGTTGCTGCTTCTGCTTATTGTAAGGCAGGTTTATGTTTTCACAATGCTGAAGGATAATAGGATTTCACATATACCATTTATATTCTGGGAAAGCTAGGTCAATAACACTCTCCCAGCTTAAATGTACAAAGTCAACAACTCATAAAGAAGAGAATAAAACTCATCCTAAAGCACAACTGATAACATGAACAGTGGTATAGTGGTATTTTATTCCAAATGCTCTAAAATGTACATCTCTTTTAACCACTTAATTGCATCACTGACAAGTGGACATATTTTTGTGCATATAACAGTATGTGTGTTTTCATTGTTATGGTAAAATATGATGATAAATAAAATAAAAAAGCCACTGGTAAAATATATAAACAGACACTAGAATGCTGACTGCAGAAGTAGTATCAAAATATTTGCATACTAATCGTAATAGAAATTATTTGACATCTGCACGTGCAGTTCTGTAGGCAAGGTTTCACTAAAGTCAATTAAAGCACTTGCACTTCTTGTGCATGACGTTTTTATCAATACCTGAAGAAAAGATGTAAAGAGACACTGGCATAATGTTTGAAGCTACATCAGTAGCAGAGAAACAGACCACTGCATGTGGATTGTTGTAGGGCAGGGTTGCCCAAAAGGTAGATCCCCAGATGTTTTAAAACTACATCTTCCATGATGCGTCGTCATTCTAAATGGCATGCTAAGTATCATGAGAGTTGAAGTTTTAAAACATCTGGGGATCTACCTTTTGGGCACCCCTGTTGTAAGGTAAATATTAAAACCATTTCTGTAAAAGAGATTGATGTGACTTTTGTGCCCAGTCAATCTCATTCTTACATCCCAAAAATGTTTTTACACCGGATTCTGTGCTGCATCTTTAGTCATTCACATCAACCAAATATTTTGTTTCCTATTATTTCATGGTAAATCAGTGAATTGGTTTCTTCACACATAACATTAAGATGTAAAGTGTATTTGTTTAACCTGCTAATTCAATTTTGATAGAGCTATCAACTTCATAGATCTCCAGAGTCCGTTTTTTCCCCGTCTCTTGGCTGCAAATCTAGGGTTAAGGATTTCTGTTTCCAGAATGATACTTTTACCTTTTTGAAAACTGAATACATATTTAGCTACCATTGCACTTTTTTTTTTTTTTTTAATTTTGCTTGTACACATAATTGTGAATTTGCGCAGTGCACTTTATTTGCGCCAAATGCTAAATATTGGTATATTTCACATTTTTGGGGGGCATATAACCAAATCTTTAGGCCTGGGGGGGGGGGAGGAGCAGCTGGGCATTTGCTATCCCAGATCTACCATAAAGGCCTTTAACACCTTTTTATTCCTACCATGTGATTACGACCTTTGCTAACCAGAATCTGACTTGGGTGAGCTATAAACTTGTGTTCGCCTACCGTCTTCTTACCTCTTACACGTGAATGAGTGCATGATTGTGTATGTATGCAACTATGACTATGTTTTGTAATGGTGGATCTGTGAGTGTGTCTGTATGAGTAAATCTGTGCATGTAGCACTGAGAGTACAGCATCTGTATAAGTGTGTGAATCTGTGAATGCTTGTCTGAGTGCAATGTCTGTATGAGTATATGTGAATCTGTGAACATGTTCTGAATGCGTCTCTCTGTATGTGTGTGGGGCTGAATGCGTCTCTCTGTATGTATATGAATTGCGAGCTTGCAGGAGGCTTACTGCCAGTTGAATGTGGGATGTAAATTGCAGGAAAACTAATGATTCTACTGAAGCAGTGACGGGTTCTTTGCAGCCCAAGTTTCAGGTGTGAGAGGTTAATTGCAGGGCCTTGTTAAGATCTAGTTCGGCAAACAAAGTTATTGGGTAAGGAGGTACTGTGGTGATGTAAACTGATGAAGGGAGTGTTAATTGTCAGAATAAGAGATTTGAATATGAGGTAGACGGTGATATTCAGCAAGGGATGTGGGAATGTGAATGGAACGATAAACTTGACGTAATATGAAATGAGTATTTGCACATTATTGCAGAGCTCTGTAATGCACTGTGTGTTTGAGTATTACGGAACATTATGTTAATGTAGAGGATGTATGAATGTATCACCAAAAGTAAACTGCACAGGTTTTTTTCTGCAAGTCATAATGTAATCAGCCTGTAGCCATCACAAGACTGAGCCCTGGATCAACCCTTGATGAGTACATGTGGGTATGCGTAGGTTGGCTTGCGTATGTGTATCAATGTATTTACTGTTGCTGTAACATGTGTTGCAGCTCAGGTTTGCTTTTTCCCCCCATTTGGGGAAATAATGTCTTGGACTTCATTAATTGGGCAACTACAGAAAACTTAAAGGTTTAAACTTTCTATTAAATGTAATAGAAGGTAATGAAATATTGCATTGTATTTCAGTTGCATCACTGTACAACTTATGGCTGCTCCAAAACTACTCTCATACAATTTTTTATAGAAGTACACACTATTCCTAAACTATTGTACTACATCTGTGATATACATACTGTAGGTCAGGCTTGTTTCTATATAGACAAAATTAGTGCTGCTAAAAAACAAAAAAAACTAATCTGATGATACATTAACCACTTAAGGACACAGCTTCAGAAGCTGGACACACCCTTAACCCCTTAAGGCCCAAACCTCTGGAATAAAAAGGAATCATGACATGTCACATGTCCTTAAGGGGTTAAGGACACAAGCAATTTTTGCATTTTTTGCTGTTTGTGTTCAACTGCAATTTGCATCTCTCTCATTTATTGTACCAACACATATTATATACAATTTTTTAGACAACAAAAAAGGCTTTAATTTGATGTGACCTATACATGTATAAATTCTCATTTATGAAAAAAAAAAAATGCAAAATAATGTGGGGAAATTTTTTTTTAAAAAACGCCTTTTTCCCCACGTTTTGGCAATAATAATGTGTGTATAATATGTACAGCTTAGGAAAAGTAATTCAAAATCAATTAATTTATGTGTCTTGATTTACAAAGTACATAATATGTGTAGGATTTCAGTTTATTATGAAAGTTACAGGTCACAAACTACAAGGTCTAAAATAAAATTTCAATGTGAAACTATTTTAGAAGTTGGTATGTTTGTCTTGGAAGTTTAATACCCATTACAGGAAACAAAATTGCCACACAAAAGTATATATTTATATAAAGTAGACATCACATGCTATTTACCTAAGGTTAGTTTGACACTTTTTGCGTAGCCATTTCACCGCCAATCTCTGCTAAATATTGGAGTAAAATTGTGTTTTTTCTCTATTTTGGCATATTCACATATAACAAGGTTTTTGTAATGTGTATTTCGTAAATCTAGTGTGGGCTATCCCTGTACCGAATCCCATATTGTGTTCAGCTACATCTGCTGAGTACAACGATACCCCCATTGTATACCTTTGCCCCTATTCTGTGAAGCTACAGTGCCATATAGGAGACCATGCTATTTCAGTTTCTATAGTTGGAATTTTCATAGATGGTCATATGTCTGAATTTGTGGCATTATAGCCATTTGACTGTTCAAATAACCCCATAAAGGCCTTCCATTTGAGAAAGCAGACACTCCAGGGTATGTTATTAGGCATATATTATACCTTAACTTGCCACCATGTTTTCACCAATTTATTTCAAATTTTGTGGTGAGAAAAAAAAAATAGTTTACAAACATGTTGCATTTTCGCTGGGTATTTCTTACATTTGATAAGTGCCACTGTCATAAATTCCCCCTAAGTATGCTCAGTTACCTCTTCTGAGTAAAACAATATGCCCAATGTATGACCCAGACACTATTTTGTGAAGTTACAGTGCTGTGAAAGAGATGTGATAAGTTCAGGTTTTTAAGTGTGAATTTACATGGAGAGTTTTAATGGGTCCGTATTCTATTTTTAAATATGTTAGCAGGCTGCTTTTTCCAATTACCCCAAAAAGGCATACTATTTCTTAAAGAAGACGCCCAAGGGTATTTCAAATGGCAAATTTTGAACCTTAGCGTGGGATAATTTTTCCGTTAGCTTGTATCAAGTGCAGTGGTAAAAAGCATTTTTTTCCGCCTTTTTGACACACAGTGAGTTTGTACTGTGTATTTTGCAAACCTTATGTGTGCTACAGCTATATAATACTTCCTATCTTGCTCAGCTGTGTCATCTGAGCACAGCAATACCCCCATATGTACCTTTGCCAGGTATATGCGGACATTGAAGGGGCACATTTGAGACACAGCCATTTAAGTTTTTTCAAACTTTACATTTTTACGCTGTGTCCATACCTCACTTTGGAGGTTTGTTTGTAGGTTAATTATTCCAGCTACCCCATAAAGGCATACCATGTCTTAAAGAAGACACCCTAGGGTATTTCAAAAGATGTATTTTAACCCTTAGCGTGAAATAATTTTTCCGCTAGCTTATACCAAGTTTAGTGGTAATACGCTTTTTATATGCCTTTTTGACATACTCAATGAGTTTGTAAAATATATTTTGCAAACCTTATATGTGTTACAGCAGTATAATACATCATATGTTGCTCCGCTATGTCATCTGAGTACAGCAATACCCCCGTATGTACCTTTACCAGGTATATGACAACGTTGAAGGGGCACATTTGAGACACAGCCATTCAAGGTAGAATTTTTACGCTGGGTCCATGCCCCACTTTGGAATTTTTTTTAATAGGTTGTGTTTTCCCATTTACTTCACAAAGGCATACCATTTCCTAAAGAAGACACCCCAGGGTGTTTCAAAAGGCATATTTGAAACCTTACCGTGGTATCATTTTTTCGCTAGCCTGTACCAAGTGTAGCGGTAATACGCATTTTCCCCCTTTTTTAAACATTTTTTTTAACTTTTTAAAAGTTTTATTTAGCTTTTAACAACTTATTTTACTATTTTAAAACTTTGTTTAAACTTTTCAAAAGTTTTTTTAACTTTTTTTTTTTTTACTTTTAACCCCTAACTAGCCTAACCGTAAATCCCCCAATTTCCCCACTAACTTCTACCCACCTTAGCTAAATAAAGAAATATTTTAAAATATTTAAATGAATTAAATACATTTAACCCCTGAGGATTAAAAAAAATAAAAGTTAACCATCAGGGGATAAAAGAAAAAAAAAATCAGATCACAGTGAAATACTGTGATCTGTATTTTGATCACTGCAGGCAGTGATCAAAGGGCAGGGAAGGGGTTAAATTTTATTTGAAAGAGGTGGGGGGGGGGGGGATTTTATTGCCAACACTTGTTTTTTCTTGCAGAGAGAAAAATCAGCACCTATCTATCTCTCTGCTGTTCACAGCTCACACGGAGCTGCAGGGGAAACAGATCAGGTTTCACTGCAGCACGTGTGATCACTCTGACTCCCGGTCAGAGCGATCACATGGGCTGATTCAGTGAAACTGCCTGTGGTAGTGTGCCTCAGATAGGGAGACACACTACAGGAAGATTAACCCCACGATTGCGGGGGCAATCAGGGGTTAATTTTCATTTATGATGGAAATTTTCCGTCATGAGTCCTTAAGGGGTTAACTAGAAGTATAATAGTATATTAAAAAAAAAGAAAAGAAAACTTGGAGGATTAGACAGAGGAGAGTACTAGGTACCATCTAGGTCAATGTAGGTTTAGTAGAGATCACAGGACTTTCAGAATGAAAATATATATGTATTCGTTTTAATATATAAATTGTGGGTTACCTCCAGTCTAGTATGTCCTTTAACCCCTTAAGGACTGGACTGTTTTTGCAATGTTGTACATTTGCAACCAGGCCTCTTTTTACACTTTTGTGGTGTTTGTGTTTAGCTGTAATTTTCTGCTCTCTCATTTACTGTTCCTATACAAATTATATATAGTTTTTTTCAGGACAAAAAGGTCTTTCTTTACATACATTATTTATATAATCTCATGTAATTTAATTTACAAAAAACAAACAAATATGATGAATTTTTTTTTAAAATACATGTTTTTTTGACTTTTACTTGAAAAATCATTTACTCATCTACAAAAGTGAATTAAAAAAAACTGCTAAATAGATTAAAAATTTTGTCCTGAGTTTTAAAATACCCAGTGTTTACATGCTTTTTTGCACGTTATAGGGTTATAAGTACAAGTAGGATAATGCGGTTTCAAAACATACATTTTTTCAAATTTATCAATAGTGACATTGTAACACTATTATCTGTCAAAAGTCTCTGAATAACGCCCACATGTACATATTTTTTTTAAAGTAGACAACCCAGGGTATTCAATATAGGGTATGTCCAGTCTTTTTTTAGTAGCCACCTAGTCGCAAGCACTGGCCAAAGTTAGCGTTCAGATTTGTTTTCTGTGTGAAAAAAGTAAAAAACTAAATTGAACGCTAATTTTGGCCAGTGTTTGTGACTAAGTGGCTACTAAAAAAGACTGGACATACCCCATTTGCAATACCTTGGGTTGTCTTCTTTTGCAAATGGTATGCCATCATGGGGGTAATTCTCATTCCTGGGCTACCATACGCTCTCAAAGGCAACGTAACCAACCTGGCCATTTTCAATGTAAAAATATTTGACCGATATATTTGACCCTGTAACTTTCAAAAACGCAATAAAATCTGTACATGGGGGGTACTGTTATACTTGGGAGACTTTCCTGAATACAAATATTAGTGTTTCAAAACAGATAAACACATCACAACAATTATATCATCAGTAAAAGTGCTGTTTGTGTGTGAAAAATGCGAAAAAAAAGTCACTTTCACTGACAATATCATCGCTGTGATAGGTTTTACTGTTTTGAATCACTAATATTTGTGTTCAGCAAAGTGTCCAGAGTAAAAAGTTACAGGGTAAAATACAGTGCTAGCAAATTAAATTATCTGGAATTTCGGCCTGGGTTGGCAGGCAGGTCCCTCAAATTGCAATTAATAAAATTACTTAATTATGCAAAACTATTACATAAATATGCACGTAGAATTTAAATATATATGCATATTTATATATTTGAAGTCTACGTGTATATTTATATAATTATTTATGTAATTTTGTATATGGACATATGTATATTTCGTATTATTTGTATTTATATATACATAGATAGATATACAATTTCATTCTAAGTGTATTTTGATATAAATATATATTTTAATATCAAAATACAGTTAGAATAAAATTTCATATAGATATGTAATTTTTTGAATTTTTTTTATTATTTTTTATTTTTTTAATTTAATTTACTTATTATTTGTATTTTATAATAATATATATACACAATATATATAGTTATTATATATTATATATACACGTGTGTAATTTAATTATAAGTGTATTTTTATATTAATATATGTACATATTAATATAAAAATACACTTAGTATGACATATATATATATATATATATATATATATATATATATATATATATATATATAAATATATATATATATATATATGATATATAGACATATATTATATGAAATAGGATTTAACTTTTAATAGCTTACAGGATAAGCTATTAAAAGTAAGTAAGCTATTAAAAGTTAAATCTTAAATTGGAGTCCTGAGAGTGCTATCATCTCTATATTCTTCTACATTTTGCTTGACAAGCACCGGGCAAGTATTTTTTACTTTATGGAGTGTAAGATTATTTTCCATATATATATATATATATATATATATATATATATATATATATATATATATATATATATATATAAATATACACACACACACACATAATGATTTTTATTTTTATTAACATTAACTTTATTTATTTTTTCTGATTTTACACTAGCAGGGAGACTGCCTGTCAGCACAGACAGTCCCCCTGCAGGCAGACACATGGACACCTATTGTGACCATGTGGTCGCCCTGTTGAGCGATCACATGGCCCCAGGGGTCCTAATCTGCCATGGGGAGACTGCCTGCAGCCCAGACAGTCTCCCCACACCGGGAGCACCGCCGATCGCCGCCGGGGGAACGACGGCGATCGGGTAAGTACATTGCACAGTTAGGATGGTTCAGGACCGTCATCGGTCGGCAATGCAAAAATGCCGATGACGGTCCTGAACCGTCCTCGGTCGCTAAGGGGTTAAAGTGAATATTGTGTTTTGTTTGTAAGAGTGTACTCATCAATGACTGTGCTCCAACAAGCACAGTTACATATGTATATATTTTTAATTATTCAAAGAGATGACCCTAAGTAACAAACACTGCCGCGCAGTATGTGGGTGCCATCACCTGGTTCTTTGGAAAACAGGCCTCTCTCGGGTGGCACCAAGAGACCACCCGCCACAGCCACACTGATTATACAGAATGTATACTTCCTTTCTGTTAAAGGAACACAAACTTGTATTCATGGCCCTACATTGTTCAACTATTTAGCCCTCCTGGCGCCCTCTTGCCCCCTTAAAGCTCATAAAAACCTCATCTTTTTTCCAGCGCATAACGTGTGCCAGTGCTGAAGCTGCCCCTTTGCCGGACATCAGAATTGAGGATCTCAGCCAGTCACAATGCTTTCCCATATTCAATTCTGATGATCTCAGCCAAGGACGCAAGCCAGGGAGCGGAGCCAAACACCTCCCTGAAAAATCAGAATCTCCTAGTAGAGATGCATCGAATCAAGCATGAAGACGCTGAACATCTGAGGAGTGGCACCAGACACTTTTTTTGTCAAACCACGCAAACGTTTTCAACATCTCTCCATTGTGCAAAATAATTTGGATAATATTTCCAAAATCACATAATGCTATGCAGAGCACCTTTGAATGGGTTCTTATAAGGATGCTCCTATGCACATCCTTCAGACCCAAGTATGGCTTTAGATGTATAATTCTTAAAGGAAAACTATAGGCAAACCTTTGGCACTCCAGATGCTGTGGACTACATCTCCCACAATGCTTACAGCCGTAATGCTGGCAAAGCATCATGGGCGGTGTAGTCCATGTAGTCTCTGAGCCAATCACAATGCTTTCCTACAGGATTGGCCGAGACTTTCAAGGAGGTAACTCAGGGGCAAAACCAGCACAAGTCAAACACAGCCCTGGCCAATCAGGATCTCCTCATAGAGATACATTGAATCAATGCATCTCTATGAGGAAAAGTTCAGTGTTTCCATGCAGAGGGAGGAGACACTAAATGGCAGTGCTGCACACTGTGCAGCACAGGCCCACGAAGCACCTCTTATATCCATCTGAGGAGTGGCCAGTGCTGTAATGTAAACACTGCATTTTTTCTGAAAATACAGTGTTTACTGCAAAAAGCCTGAAGGCAATTATTATACTGACCAGAACAAATACAATAAGCTGTAGTTGTTCTGATGTCTATAGTGTCCCTTTAAATCCAAATCAAGGGGCACCATAGTCACCTGAACAACTTCAGCTTAATGGGGTTGTTCAGGTGAGTACAATAGCTCCCTGCTGGCTTTTGCATGTAAACACTGAGAAAATACAGTGTTTACCTTAGAATCTAGGAACACCTCCAGTGGCAGTCACTCAGATGGCCACCAGAGGGACTTCCGAGTTAAGTTCTGCCTGATGCGCAGTACTCAAGTTTGACGTCTTCACGCTTAGCTGAAGACATCAAACGTGCTATCAGGCACTGTGAACGCGCCTGCTATGTCCTGTAGTAACCCCAGCGGCTGTGAGGGGAGAGGGGGATGAGGGTGAGGGAGAGAGAGAGTGAGAGCGACAGAGTCAGATAGATAGATAGCGTCAGATACATATCAAGAGAGATGGAAATAGAGAGATAGAAATAAATAGAAAAAGATAGAGGTATCTCTATATATAGAGTTTGTATACACACACACAAAAAGATGGAAATAGATATAGAGATATCTCTATATATAGTGTTTGTATACACACAAACTTTGTGCTGTGGAAAGTTACAGGTGGAGGGGGGCGTGCCTAAACAGCGAGCTGAGCTGTCAGTCAGCTCAGATTGCGAACGCGCAAATGCGCGGTAGAGCGCTCAGTTCCTTCATAGAGCGGCATTCAATGCTCCTCTATGAAGGATGTGATTGGTGCAGCGGAAGCCACACATGCGCACCAGAGAGCGTTGACGCTTCCTCAAGAGAAGGAAAAGGGGGGCGTGGAATGGAGGTAAGTTTATATGATAAAAAGCACTCAAATAATTTTTTTTTTAATAAGAAACTAATATAAAAGCAAGAAAAAAGGCTAGGGGACCGGTCTTTCTTGCTTTTATATTTTGACTATAGTGCTCCTTTAATTCAGCATAGTAATTTTCTTTTAGAATGCAGAAATTCTTCATTTATATAGAAGAATGCCAAATCGAAGGGCAAATATGCCACACCCCAGGTCTTTTTTGTGTGCTGTCCGTGCTACTCTATCCCAGCCTACTGCGGCAGCTTTAAAGGAATACTGTAGGCATCAATACAACTTCAGCTTAATTAAGCAGTTTTTGTGTAGAGATCATGCCCATGCAAACTCACTGCTCAGTTTTCTGCCATTTAGGAGTTAAATCTTTTGTTTCTGTTTAAGTAGCCTAGCAACACCTCCCCTGGTTGTGAGTCACACTGCCTGCATTAAGATAAAAAATTGTTTTATTTTCAATCAGATGTTAACTTGCTTTACATGTTTCTATTTCATGCTCTGTAAATCTACGTTTAATCACGCAAAGGAGGCTCCTACAAGGTCTGGGGGGCTCTTAAAGGGATTCTCCAGTGCCAGGAAAATATTAGTTGACCTGGGCACTGCAGGACCCTGTAGTGCCGCTCTCCCTACCACCCCCCATCCCAAGTTGCTGAAGGGGTTAAAACCCCTTCAGTGACTAACCCAGTCCAGTCCAGCTAGGCCTACTCTCCTCCCCCGCCGACGTCAGCCAGCGAGGGAGATCTAATGCGCATGAGTGGATTAGACCTCCCAAAAGGAAAGCATTGTTCAATGCTTTCCTACGGGGATTTCGGTGATGCTGGAGGTCCTCACATAGCGTGAGGACGTCCAGCGTTGTATAACACACTTTTTGTGTTCTAAAAAAAATAGACGGACAGCCACTAGAGGATGACTTAAGCCTGCAGGGTAATTATTGCAATTTATGAAAACTACTTGCAGGGTTAAAGGTAGTGGGAGTTGGCACCCAGACCACTCCAATGGGCAGAAGTGGTCTGGGTGCCTGGAGAATTCCTATAAGGATACAAGAAATTCTAAATTAAAGGTATACTATATAGCCTGGAATACAAAGCTGTATTGCCATCCCCCTCTCTCGCTCCACCCCCCAACCCAGTAAAAAAAGTGTTAAATAACCTTTATTTACTTACGCCAACGCCCTTCTGATGTCCCACAACAAGCTGGCTCTAATGCGCACGCACGCACGCACGGCAACACACATCAGACCTCCCCATAGGAAAGCATCGAATCAATGCTTTCCCATGGGGAAAAAAATCTGACGCAAGACCAAATCCAGCGTCAGATACCGGACCAAAGGTCAGTTTCAATTCAGGAAGTCATCTAGTGGCCGTCTGGTGCCTATAGTGTCCCTTTAACTATGAAGATATACAAAGTATTACATGTTTTCAACCAGTGGAAGTCATTGGTATTTTCTTTTCATCTGAATTTGTGTTGAATATTTCATGACAGGAACAGAACCTGCAATTGACTCCTGATTACAATGCTGTGCTCCAATACTGCATTTATTAAAACTGCATCTGTTGCTTATTGTTTTTTTCTATTTTTGGTACAGTGTTACCACTGAATGCTTATTCCTAAACATGTAGAGTTTTGTGAAAACTAAGTGCCTGCATGAAAATCTTCCCAATAGAAACTTGACTTATTTAAGAAAACGTGCCTGACTACACACAGCTTGAAGTTCCAAGTCATGGAATTCAACTAGGATAAAGACTGCAGAATAAAAGATTACCACTAGATGGCAGTATCCACTAAGATGATTTTTTTAAATAAAAAAAAATAAATAAAAAAAAAAAAAAATGAAAAGACACTGTACTCACCAGTAGTACATTTTATTTATTTAGGGCAGGGGCAGGCAGCCACCGGAACTCCAGATGTGTTTAACTACATCTCCCCTGATGCTTTGCCAGCATTATGGCTGCACAAATGCCAGCATTATGGCTGCATAGTGCTATTGTACAGCACTATGGAATTTGTGGGAGCTTTATAAAATAATAATAATGTAGTACATAACATCTGGAGTGCCAAAGGTTGCTTATCCCTGGTTTAGGATGTTCACTTGGATGGAAATTAAGAGGTTTTATTACAGATTATTTTATTAATATGCAGGAGCAGATATATTTTAGAACGCGGTTAACAGCTGTAGAAGCACACCCGCCAATTGTGAAAACAGGAAAGCTAGAATCACATGAGAACTGTATTTAAAGGGGAAGCGTCACATACTGTAATGTACAGAACTGAAAAACATCTATAACCTGTGTTAACCCATTTTTCATGAGATGTTCCCTTCAAGATTTAGTAAATCACATTATAATCCAGTTCAAAGAATGCAAAGACTAAACAAAGCAAATGAGAAGAAAAATTGGGGAAGATTTTATCAGTCTCATTAGTCAATTTTTTCATGTTTAATTCTGGGCGTATTTAATGAACCTGCCATTTTTTAACATACGCAACTTTTTCCACCAATGCAACATATGAATAGTTACACCCCTTTTCCTGACATTTAATTTGTCTGCCTTCTGTAATGAAAATTTCAGCAAAAACTGGTGGAATTTACTATCAAGAAAACTTATGATCACTTTATTGAATGCACTCAAAATAATGATGAAAAATGTAACTGCCAACACTTTGATAACTATTACCCATTGTTACATTTCTCCTCTTCTCTGTAAGTTCTCTCTATACTGACCACCTTGTGTAAAGGATGGAGTTTGTAGCAATGACTCACAGGGAGCCAAGATGGAGGCACCCACTTGTGGGATAGAAGTATAGATTTCTACATTTAATTTTGTTTTTTACACTTCACAAATACTCATTTTCTAAATATAAAGATTAGTAGTAACCATTTAAAAATCGTAAGAACAGATACCTCCCCTTTAAAGGGACACTAGTTGTTCTGGTGAGTATAATAGTTCCCTTCAGGGATTTTAATGCAGACACTGCCTTTACAGAGAAAATGCAGTGTTTTACATTCAGCTAGGGACACCTCCAAGTGGCCGCTCCTTAGATGGCCACTGGAGGGGCTTCCTGGCTCAGTCCTGCACAGTAGGCAGCTCTGCCGTTCAGCGTCTCCACGCTCTGCATGGGGACGCTGAATTGTCCTCATAGAGATGCACTGATTCAATGCATCTCTATGAGGAGGTGCTAATTGGCCAAACAAGTAGTTGTATAAAGAATTTCTAGAGTAACACTTACCTTGCACATAACCATGCTGCACATAATAATTCTATTTTTACCAAGATAGACATTTCCAAACTTTACTATTTTCAGGAAATAAAATCAAATAAAGGAAAACCAAAGTCACCCGGACATCTTCATCTCGCCGGCCACTGTACTGACTGAGCAAAATTCGGTTATTTGACACTGCAGTTCATAGGAAAATATTGAATCAATACTTTCCTATGAGAAACACTGGATGTGCATAAGGTCCCAAATACTCCTCTATGAGAATTCCATGGGACACAACGACAATACAGGAAACCACAGAGCAGCTATGAATCCAAGAAAAGAAAACACCCCCTTTTTGTGAATGGAATCTTCCGTGTTACGCAGCGGCCTACACTTCCTCAACTGGAGTTCAAGACGAGGAGGGAGGAAGCAGGGGCTAGCTTTAGGATTGCCAAGTCCACCATTTTTCTTGGACAAATATCACCTCTACATAGAGGGTGGGCCCCACAGGAAAACTGCTGCCCTGTAGTATTCTTAATTTAACAGAGATGTGTTTGTAATTACTGTGAAATAAAATGAAATGTTAAAATCCACATTGTTGTATTCAACAACTTTCTGGAACTGAGCACCTCCTTCATTGTCAGTAATGGAGATAGAAATAGCATAGCTTCTATCTAACACCCTCAGTCACCCTGTCACCCCCTCCCTCAGTCATGGTCACCAGTCAACCCCTCCCTCAGTCATGGTCACCAGTCAACCCCTCCCTCAGTCATGGTCACCAGTCAACCCCTCCCTCAGTCATGGTCACCAGTCAACCCCTCCCTCAGTCATGGTCACCAGTACACCCCTCCCTCAGTCATGGTCACCAGTCAACCCCTCCCTCAGTCATGGTCACCAGTCAACCCCTCCCTCAGTCATGGTCACCAGTCAACCCCTCCCTCAGTCATGGTCACCAGTCAACCCCTCCCTCAGTCATGGTCACCAGTCACCCCTTCTCTCAGTCATTGTCACCAGTCACCCCTTCCCTCAGTCATTGTCACCAGTCACCCACTCTGTCACTCTGTCACCAGTCACCACCTCCCACACTGTGTAATAAAAAGTCTAATATTAATAAAAAATTATAGAAAAAAACTATTTTAAAATAATTTGGGGGAAAAAAGTCAGTTTCGGGGCATCTTGAATTTTCGGTTTCGGTCCACTCCTAATTTTAACACAATGTGAAGGTTAAAAAAATATATAAATAATAATAAAAAAAAAGGTACTTTTATAAATTAACACGGTTACACCCTTCTGGCTTTCCTGGTCAGCTGGTTCTGCTATTTCCCGGTTAAATTAGTTCGGTGGAGCACATGCCTTGCAAAGAATTCTCACTGAGCAGCATTGGAAAGTTTAATTGGGCAACCACAGAAAGTCTGGGCGGGGTTAGAAGGGGAGGGTTTGCAAAGGAAACAGACGAGAACTTCAGCTTTTGCAAACGGTTTTAGATATAAATCCAATAAAAATGCATAATTAAATGCATGCATGTTTTCATTTGGGGCATATCTACTAAATAGTGATTTAAAAAAATGGAGTGTCCCTTTAGTATCAAAACCGCATCCTTTGAGAGGTGTGCAGTTAACAGGAGAATAGTGTTTTCCGAGAGGCATAAGTAGATTGGAGGTATCCTTTTTATGCCTTATTTATATCCATCTCAAAAGTAATTCTAGTGATTTGTCATCTTACAGTGAAATAAAAAAAATGAAATAAAGCCTATTGCATATGTCAATAAAACATCCATTAATTTTCAAGGTGAAATGCTATGCACGTGCAACACTGAATGTATAGCTGTGTCCTAACTAGAGCCTCACGGACCAAAAAATAAATAAATAAAATAAATAAAACAAAATGTTAGAGGCAATGAAACAAAAAAGGCAGGTAGTAATTTACAGATCTGCTAGCATGCCAAACAAAATACTGTGTAATGCTACAACTTCCCCCTTCTCCCCCCCTTCATCTCCCAAAAAAACAACAACCTCTTTTACATATAATTTAGTGGTTTAACGTTTTGGAAAAGTGGGCCAAAGAATTGAGTGAATTAATTGTCCAATATAATGTAGCAAATTACTCTGGAGTTAAGGGCATTAAAACTGTGTTTCTCCTGGCCATGGAATTTGCAATGTTATCCATGCCAAATACATTAAAGAGGGTCTTTTAAATGTGTAGTTCCACACACTTTGATGAATGCCAGGTTTTTACAACTTACTAACCATTATATACTTTCTTACTTTGCAATGTTTATTAATTGGCAGAAATATACATATACATATATATGTATATATATATTTCAGTAGTACACTTTTTTCATATTTTCTCTGCACAGATTATTTCTAGACAAGTGGTAGCTAAAAGCTAGACAGAGACTTTACCATACTCAAAAGTGCATTCAAAGCCCAGTAAAAAGTGCCCCATAAACATGGGTAATATAAGAAATGGGTCTGCACACTCATCTTACATATCCTCTTTCTTACACAAATAATATACCATATAGACATTAATGAAATATATTTAAAAAGGGCA